>NW_028270183.1:103718729-104024842 GCF_037043375.1 Chiloscyllium plagiosum
AGAGAGAAGGGGACAGAGAGAGAAGGGGACAGAGAGAGAAGGGGACAGAGAGAGAGGAGGACAGAAAGAGGGGACAGAGACAGAGGGGCAGAGAGAGAGGGCCAGAGAGAGAGGGGGGTCAGAGAGTGGGGAAAATAGAGGGGGAGAGTGAGAGAGGCGACAGAGAGAGAGTGGCAGAGAGAGTGGGGGACAGAGAGAGAGGGGTCTGAGAGAGAGGAGGGCAGAGAGAGAGGGGGCAGAGAGACGGGGTCAGGGAGAGGGAGACAGAGAGAGGGGACAGAGAGAGGAGGGCAGAGAGAAAGGGGGACAGAAAGAGGGCGACAGAGAGGGTGGTGACAGAGAGAGGGGGGTACAGTGAGGGGGTACAGAGAGAGGTGGGTGGGAGAGAGTGGTGTTCAGAGAGAGGGCGACAGAGAGGGGGGAACAGAGATTGGGGGAGATAGCGGGGGTCAGAGAGAGAGGGGTACAGAGAGAGAGGGGGCAGAAAGAGTCGACAGAGAGAGGGCGACAGAGAGAGGGAGGGGGGAACAGAGAGAGAAGGGAAAGGGAGAGAGAGGGACAGAAAGAGGGGGACAGAGACAGAGGGGCAGAGAGAGAATACCAGAGAGAGAGGGAGGGACAGAGAGTGGGGGAGATAGAGAGGGAGAGAGAGAGGGGGGACAGAGAGAGAGGGGGACAGAGAGAGAGGGGGACAGAGAGAGAGGGGCAGAGAGAGAGATGGGGGCAGACAGAGGGGGATAGAGTGAGGGGGGCACAGAGAGCAGGATACAGAGAGAGGGGGACTGAGAGAGGGGAACCCAGAGTGAGGGGGCCAGAGTGAGAGGGGAAAGAGAGAAGGGGGGCAGAGAGAGGGCGACAGAGAGAGGGGCACAGAGAGTGGGGGAGATAGAGGGGGTCAGAGAGAGGAGGACAGAGAGTGGGGGACAGAGAGAAGGGTACAGAATGGGGGAGAGGTGGGGGTTCAGAGAGAGGGGGACAGATCGTGGGGGGATGGAGATGGTGGGGGACAGAGAGAGCGGGGGACACAGAGGGGGGCAGAGAGAGAGGGATAGATAGAGGGTTCAGAGAGAGGGAGACAGAAGGGGGGGCAGAGAGAGAGGGGGACAGAGAAAGAGGGGTCAGAGAGAGAGGGAATGCAGAGAGGGGGACAGAGAGAGTGGGACAGAAAGAGAGGGGGCAGAGAGAGAGAGGGGACAGAGAGAGAGGGGGACAGAGAGAGGGGGACAGAGAGAGGGGGACAGAGAGAGGGGGACAGAGAGAGGGGGGACAGAGAGAGGGGAGACAGAGAGAAGGGGTCAGAGAGAGGGGGACAGAGAGAGAAGGGGGACAGAGAGTGGGGGGACAGAGAGAAGGGGTCAGAGAGAGGGAGGACAGAGAGAAGGGGGACAGAGAGAGGGAGACAGAGAGATGGGTACAGAGTGGGGGAGAGAGAGGGGGTCAGAGAGAGGGGGACAGAGAGTGGGGGGATGGACAGAGTGGGGGACTGAGAGAGAGAGGGCGACAGAGAGAGAGGGGTGCAGAGAGAGAGGGGGACAGAGAGCGGGGCAGAGAGTGGGGGCAGAGAGAGAGGGGGCAGAGAGAGGGCGACAGAGAGGGTGTCAGAGCGTGGAGGAGAGAGAGAGGGGACAGAGAGTGGAGGACAGAGAGAGGCGGACAGAGAGGGGGCAGGGAGAGGGCGATAGAGAGGGTGTCAGAGAGCGGGGGAGAGAGAGAAGGGACAGAGAGAGAGGGGGACAGAGAGAGAGGTGGGCCGAGAGAGAGAGGAGGGAAGAGAGAGGGACAAAGAGGGAGAGGGGGAACAGAGAGAGGGGAACAGAGAGAGAGAGGGGGACAGAGAGAGGGGTGACAGAGAGAGAGGGGTCAGAGAGAGAGGGGACAGAGAGAGAGTGGGAGAGATAGAGGGTAGAGAGAGGGGGACAGAGAGAGGAGGCAGAGAGAGGGGTCAGAGAGAGGGGGCAGAGAGAGAAGGGGACAGAGAGAAGGGGACAGTGAGAGGGGGACAGAGAGTGTGGGGATGCAGAGAGTGTGGGACAGAGAGAGAGGGTGACAGAGAAAGGAGGACAGAGAGAGGGGGGCAGAGAGGGCGCAGAGAGAGAGAGGGAGCAGAGAGAGGGCGAGAGAGAGGGGGTCAGAGAGCGGGGGAAAGAGAGTGAGGGGGCAGAGAGAGAAGGGTCAGAGAGAGAGAGTGGGCAGAGAGACAGGGGACACAGAGGGGGGCAGAGAGAGAGGGAGAGATAGAGGGGACAGAGAGAGGGGGCAGAGAGAGAGGGAGGGGGACCGAGAGAGAGGGGGACAGAGAGAGGGCGACAGAGAGAGATTACAGAGAGAGGAGGGCAGAGAGAGAGGGGGCAGAGAGAGTGGTGACAGAAAGAGAGGGGGACAGTGAGGTGGTACAGAGAGAGATGGGTGGGGGAGAGTGGGGGTCAGAGAGAGGGCAACAGATAGGGGGGGACAGAGAGTGGGGAGATGGGGGGTCAGAGAGAGAGGGGGTCAGAAAGAGAGGGGGTCAGAGAGAAAGGAGGACAGAGAAATGGGGGGCAGAGAGAGGGCGACAGAGAAAGGGGGGCAGAGGGAAAAGGGGACAGAGAGAGGGGGACAGAGACAGGGGGGCAGAGAGAGAGGGGAGAGAGTGAGGGGGGACAGAGAGTGGGGGAGCTAGAGGGGGACAGAGAGAGAGGGGGCAGAGAGAGGGGACAGAGAGAGGGGCAGAGAGAGAGGGGGTCAGGGAAGAGGGCGACAGAGAGAGGGGGACAGAGAGAGGGAGGACAGAGAGAAGGGGGACAGAGAGAGGGGGAACAGAGAGGGGGGGCAGAGAGAAGGAGGACAGAGAGCGGGGGGACAGAGAGAGGAGGGACAGAGAGAAGGGGTCAGAGAGAGGGGGGACAGAGAGATGGGGCAGAGAGAGGGGGGCAGAGAGAGGGGGGACAGAGAGATGGGGCAGAGAGAGGGGGGGGCAGAGAGAGGGGGGACAGAGAGAGGGGAGACAGAGAGAAGGGGTCAGAGAGAAGGGGGCAGAGAGAGGGGGACAGAGAGAGAAGGGGGACAGAGAGTGGGAGACAGAGAGAAGGGGTCAGTGAGAGGGAGGACAGTGAGTGGGGGACAGAGACAGAGGGGGCAGAGAGAAGGGGACAGAGAGAAGGGGGACAGAGAGAGGGAGACAGAGAGATGGGTACAGAGTGGGGGAGAGAGAGTGGGTCAGAGAGAGGGGTACAGAGAGTGGGGGGATGGACAGAGTGGGGGACTGAGAGAGAGAGGGCGACAGAGAGAGAGGGGTGCAGAGAGAGAGGGGGACAGAGAGCGGGGCAGAGAGTGGGGGCAGAGAGAGAGGGGGCAGAGAGAGGGCGACAGAGAGGGTGTCAGAGCGTGGAGGAGAGAGAGAGGGGACAGAGAATGGAGGACAGAGAGAGGCGGACAGAGAGGGGGCGGAGAGAGAGCGGGCAGAGAGAGGGCGACAGAGAGGGTGCCAGAAAGCGGGGGAGAGAGAGAAGGGACAGAGAGAGAGGGGGACAGAGAGAGAGGTGGGCCGAGAGAGGGGGGGGGGGGAAGAGAGAGTGACAAAGAGAGAGAGGAGACAGAAAGAGAGGGGAACAGAGAGAGAGGGGGACAGAGAGAGAGGTGGGCCGAGAGAGGGGGGGGGGGGAAGAGAGAGTGACAAAGAGAGAGAGGAGACAGAGAGAGAAGGGGACAGAGAGAGGGGGACAGTGAGAGGGGGACAGAGAGTGTGGGGATGCAGAGAGTGTGGGACAGAGAGAGAGGGTGACAGAGAAAGGAGGACAGAGAGAGGGGGACAGAGAGGGCGCAGAGAGAGAGAGGGGGCAGAGAGAGGGCGATAGAGAGGGGGTCAGAGAGTGGGGGACAGAGAGTGAGGGGGCAGAGAGAGAGGGGTCAGAGAGAGAGTGGGCAGAGAGACAGGGGACAGAGAGGGGGCAGAGAGAGAGAGGGAGTGATAGAGGGGACCGAGAGAGGGGGCAGAGAGAGAGGGGGACCGAGAGAGAGGGGGACAGAGAGTGGGCGACAGAGAGAGATGTACAGAGAGAGGAGGGCAGAGAGAGAGGGGACAGAGAGAGTGGTGACAGAAAGAGAGGGGGACAGTGAGGGGGTACAGAGAGAGATGGGTGGGGGAGAGTGGGGATCAGAGAGAGGGCAACAAAGAGGGGGGACAGAGAGTGGGGAGATGGGAGGTCAGAGAGAGAGAGGGGGTCAGAAAGAGAGGGGGTCAGAGAGAAAGGAGGACAGAGAGATAGGGGGCAGAGAGAGGGCGACAGAGAGAGGGGGGCAGAGAGAAAAGGGGGCAGAGAGAGAAGAGGGCAGAGAGAGGGAGACAGAAGTGGGGTGACAGAGAGATAAGGGGCCAGAAAGAAAAAGGGGGACAGAGTGGGGGTCAGAGAGCGGGGGAGAGAGAGGGGACAGAGATAGAAGGACAGAGAGAGCGGGACAGAGAGGGCGCAGAGAGAGAGGGGGCAGAGAGAGGGCGACAGAGAGAGGGTCAGAGAGCGGGGGAGAGAGGGGGGCAGAGAGAGAGGGGGCAGAGAGAGAGGGGGACAGAGAGAGAGGGCAGAGAGAGAAGGGGGCAGAGAAAGAAGAGGGCAGAGAGAGGGAGACAGAGAGAGGAGGGCAGAGAGAGAGGGGGACAGAGAGAGAGAGGGGGACAGAGAGAGGGTGACAGAGAGTGGGGTGACAGAGAGAGGGGGGACAGTGAGGGGGTACAGAGAGAGGCGGTGGGAGAGAGTGGAGTTCCGAGAGAGGGCGAGAGAGAGGGGGGGACAGTGAGTGGGGGAGATAGAGGGGGTCAGAGAGAGAAGGGTTCAGAAAGTCATGGAGACAGAGAGAGGCGGCAGAAAGAGGGCGACAGATAGAGGGGGACAGAGAGAGAGGGACAGAAAGAGAGAGAGGGGGACAGAGAAAGAGGGGTACAGAGAGAGAGGGACAGAGAGAGAGGGGGTCAGGGAGAGAGGGCGACAGAGAGAGGGGACAGAGAGAGTGGGACAGAGAGTGGGCGACAGAGAGGGGTACAGAGTGGGGGGAGAGAGGGGGTCAGAGAGAGGGCGAGGAGAGAGAGGAGGACAGAGAGGGGGGGCAGAGAGTGGGGTAGATAGAGGTGGGCAGAGAAGGGGGCAGAGAGTGAGGGGGACAGAGAGAGAGGCGGCAGAAACAGGGCGACAGATAGAGGGGCACAGAGAGAGGGAGGACAGAGAAATGGGGTACAGACAGAAGGGGGAGAGAGAGAGGGGGGACAGAGAGAGGGGGGACAGAGAGACGGGTCAGAGAGAGGGGGGACAGAGAGAGGGGGACAGAGAGAGGGGGTACAGAGAGAGGGGGGGCAGAGAGAGGGGGGACAGAGAGAGGGGGCAGAGAGAGAGGACAGAGAAAGGAGGACAGCGAGAGCGGGAGAGAGAGGGCGCAGAGAGAAAGGGGGGCAGAGAGAGGGCGACAGAGAGAGGGGACAGAGTGGGGGGAGAGAGGGGGTCAGAGAGAGGGCGACAGAGAGAGGAGGACAGACAGGGGGGTCAGAGAGTGGGGTGGATAGAGGTGGGCAGAGAAGGGGGACAGACAGTGAGGGGGACAGAGAGAGAGGCGGCAGAAACAGGGCGACAGATAGAGGGGCACAGAGAGAGGGAGGACAGAGAGATGGGGTGCAGAGAGAAGGGGGACAGAGAGAGGGGGGACAGAGAGAGGGGGGACAGAGAGACGGGTCAGAGAGAGGGGGGACAGAGAGAGGGGGACAGAGAGAGGGGGTACAGAGAGAGGGGGACAGAGAGAGGGGGGACAGAGAGAGGGGGCAGAGAGAGAGGACAGAGAAAGGAGGACAGCGAGAGCGGGTCAGAGAGGGCGCAGAGAGAAAGGGGGGCAGGGAGAGGGCGACAGAGAGAGGGTCATAGAGCGGGGAGAATGAGAGAGAGGGGACAGTGAGGGAGGGCAGAGAGAGAGGTGGACAGAGAGAGAGGGGGCAGAGAGAAAAGGGGCAGAGAAAGAAGAGGGCAGAGAGTGGGAGACAGAGAGAGGGGATCAGAGAGAGGAGGGCAGAGAGAGAGGGGGACAGAGAGAGGGGGGACAGAGACAGGGGGGACAGTGAAGGGGTACAGAGAGAGGCGGTGGGAGAGAGTGGAGTTCAGAGAGAGGGCGAGAGGGGGGGCAGAGAGTGGGGGAGATAGAGGGGGTCAGAGAGAGAGGGGTTCAGAATGTCATGGAGACCGAGAAAGGCGGCAGAAAGAGGGCGAAAGATAGAGGGGGACAGAGAGAGAGGGACAGAGAGAGAGAGGGGGACAGAGAGAGAGGGGAAAGAGAGAGAGGGGTCAGAGAGATGGGGGACAGAGAGAGGGGTACAGAGAGAGAGGGGCAGAGAGAGGGGGGTCAGGGAGAGAGGGCGACAGAGAGAGGGGGACAGAGAGAGTGGGACAGAGAGTGGGGGACAGAGAGGGGTACAGAGTGGGGGGAGAGAGGGAGTCAGAGAGAGGGCGACAGAGAGAGGAGGACAGAGAGGGGGGACAGAGAGTGGGGTAGATAGAGGTGGGCAGAGAAGGGGGACAGAGAGTGAGGGGGACAGAGAGAGAGGTGGCAGAAACAGGGCGACAGATAGAGGGGCACAGAGAGAGGGAGGACAGAGAGATGGGGTACAGAGAGAAGGGGGACAGAGAGAGGGGGGACAGGGAGAGGGGGACAGAGAGACGGGTCAGAGAGAGGGGGGACAGAGAGAGGGGGACAGAGAGAGGGGGTACAGAGAGAGGGGGGACAGAGAGAGGGGGGACAGAGAGAGGGGGCAGAGAGAGAGGACAGAGAAAGGAGGACAGCGAGAGCGGGACAGAGAGGGTGCAGAGAGAGTGGGGGGCAGAGAGAGGGCGACAGAGAGAGCGTCAGAGAGCGGGGGACAGAGAGAGAGGGGGCAGAGAGAGGGCAGAGAGAGAGGGGGACAGAGAGAGGGGGGCAGAGAGAGAAGGGGGCAGAGGCAGAAGAGGGCAGAGAGAGGGAGACAGAGAGAGGGGGACAGAGAGAGGAGGGCAGAGAGAGAGGGACAGAGAGAGAGAGTGGGGGACAGAGAGAGGGTGACAGAGAGTGGGGTGACAGAGAGAGAGGGGGACAGTGAGGGGGTACAGAGAGAGGCGGGTGGTAGAGAGTGGAGTTCAGAGATGGCGAGAGAGACGGGGGGACAGAGAGTGGGGGAGATCGAGGGGGTCAGAGAGAGAGGGGTTCAGAAAGTGATGGAGACAGAGAGAGAGGCGGCAGAAAGAGGGCAACAGATAGAGGGGGACAGAGAGAGAGGGACAGAGAGAGAGAGGGTCAGAGAGAGAGGGACAGACAGAGAGAGGGTGACAGAGGCGGGGAACAGAGAGAGGGGACAGAGAGAGAGAGGGGGGCAGAGAGAGAGGGGAAAGAGAAAGAGGTGTCAGAGAGATAGGGGACAGAGAGAGAGGGGGTCAGGCAGAGAGGTCGACAGAGAGAGGGGGACAGAGAGTGGGGGACAGAGAGATAGGCGGCAGAAAGAGGGCGACAGATAGAGGGGGACAGAGAGAGGACAGAGAGAGAGGGGAAAGAGAGAGAGGGGACAGAGAGATAGGGGGACAGAGAGAGAGGGGTACAGAGAGAGAGGGGCCGAGAGAGAGGGGGTCAGGGAGAGAGGGCGACAGAGACAGGGGGACAGAGAGAGGGGGGCAGAGAGTGGAGGACGGAGAGGGGTACAGAGTGGGGGGAGAGAGGGGGTCAGAGTGAGGGCGACAGAGAGAGGAGGACAGAGAGTTGGGGACAGAGAGTGTGGTAGATAGAGGTGGGCAGAGAAGGGGGGCAGAGCGTGAGGGGGCAGAGAGATAGGCGACAGAAAGAGGGCAAGAGATAGAGGGGGACCTAGAGAGAAGGAGAGAGAGAGAGGGGAAAGAGAGAGAGGGGACAGAGAGATAGGGAGACAGAGAGAGAGGTACAGAGAGAGAGGGGCACAGAGAGGGGTTGTCAGGGAGAGAGGGCGACAGAGAGAGGGGACAGAGAGAGGGAGGACAGAGAGAAGGGGGACAGAGAGAGAGGGGGGACCGAGAGAGGGGGGGGCAGAGAGAGGGGAGACAGAGAAGGGGTCAGAGAGAAGGGGACAGAGAGAGGGGGACAGAGAGAGAGGGGGGGACAGAGAGAGAGGGGCAGAGAGAGAGGGGGTCAGGGAGAGAGGGCGACAGAGAGAGGGGAACAGAGAGAGAGGGGGACAGAGAGAGAGGGGGACAGAGAGAGGGGGGACAGAGAGAGGGGGACAGAGAGAGGGCGACAAAGAGGATGGTGACAGAGAGAGGGGGTCAGTGAGGGGGTACAGAGAGAGATGGGTGGGATAGAGTGGGGTTCAGAGAGAGGGCGACAGAGGGGGGGCAGAGATTGGGGGAGATAGCGGGGGTCAGAGAGAGAGAGAGGTACAGAGAGAGGGGGGGGCAGAAAGAGTCTTCAGAGAGAGGGCGACAGAGAGAGAGGGGAACAGAGAAAGAAGGGGACAGACAGAGAGGGGGACAGAGAGAGGGGGACAGAGACAGATGGGCAGAGAGAGAGGGCCAGAGAGAGAGGGGGGGCAGAGAGTGGGGAGATAGAGGGGGAGAGAGAGAGAGGGGACAGAGAGAGAGGGGGGGACAGAGAGAGGGGGACAGAGAGAGGGGCAGAGATAGAGATGGGAGTAGACAGAGGGGGACAGAGTGAGGGGGGCACAGAGAGCGGGGTACAGAGAGAGGAGGACTGAGAGAGGGGGACCCAGAGTAAGGGGGCCAGAGAGAGAGGGGAAAGAGAGAGGGGGCAGAGAGAGGGCGACAGAGACAGGGGCACAGAGAGTGGGGGAGATAGGGGGGTTCAGAGAGAGGGGGAAAGAGCGTGGGGGGATGGAGAGGGTGAGGGACAGAGAGAGAGCGGGGGACAGAGAGGGGGGCAGAGAGAGAGGGAGAGATAGAGGGGACAGAGAGAGGGGGACAGAGAAAGGGGGAACAGAGAGAGAGGGGGACACAGAGAGAGAGAGGGACAGAGAGAGAGAGCGAGAGATAGAGGGTACCGAGAGAGGGGGGCAGAGAGAGGAGGCAGAGAGAGGGGGCAGAGAGAGGGTGCAGAGAGAGAAGGGGACAGAGAGAGAGGGACAGTGAGAGGGGGACAGAGAGTGTGGGGATGGAGAGAGTGTGGGACAGAGATAGAGAGGCTGACAGAGAAAGGAGGACAGAGAGAGGGGAACAGAGAGGGCGCAGAGAGAGAGATGGGGCAGAAGGAGGGCGACAGAGAGGGGGTCAGAGAGAGGGAGACAGAGGGGGGCAGAGAGAGAGGGGGCCGAGATAGAGGGGGACAGAGTGAGAGATGGACAGAGACAGGGGGCAGAGAGAGAGGGGCAGAGAGTGGGGGGGACAGAGAGTGGGGGAGCGAGAGGGGACAGAGAGAGAGGGGGAAAGAGAGAGAGGGGCAGCAGAGACATGGGGGCAGACAGAGGGGGACACAGTGAGGGAGGCAGAGAGAGTGGGGACTGAGAGAGGGGGACAGAGAGAGAGGGGCGGCCAGAGAGAGAGGGGGACAGAGAGGGGGTCAGAAAGCGGGGGAGAGAGAGAGGAGACAGAGAGAGGGGGCAGAGAGAGAGATGGGGGCAGACAGTGGGGGACAGAGTGAGGGAGGCAGAGTGAGTGGGGGACTGAGAGAGGGGGACAGAGAGAGAGGGGGCCAGAGGGAGCGAGGAGGACAGAGCGGGGGAGAGAGAGAGAGGGGACAGAGAGAGGGGGCAGAGAGAGAGATGGGGGCAGACAGAGGGGGACAGAGTGAGGGAGGCAGAGAGAGTGGGACAGAGAGGGCGCAGAGAGAGAGTGGGGGCAGAGAGAGGGTGACAGAGAGAGGGTCAGAGAGCGGGGGAGAGAGAGAGGGGGGGCAGAGAGAGAGGGGGCAGAGAGAGAGGGGGACAGAGAGAGAGGGGGCAGAGAGAGAAGAGGGCAGAGACAGAAGAGGGCTGAGAGAGGGGGTCAGAGAGAGGGGACAGAGAGGGGAGGGCAGAGACAGAGGGGGACAGAGAGAGAGGGGGACAGAGAGAGGGCGACAGAGAGAGTGGTGACAGAGAGAGAGAGGGGGAAAGTGAGGGGGTACAGAGAGAGGCAGGTGGGAGAGAGTGGGGGTCAGAAAGAGGGCGACAGGGAGGGTGGACAGAGATTGGGGGAGATAGAGGGTGTCAGAGAGAGAGGGTACAGTTAGAGAGAGGGGGGCAGAAAGAGTCGACAGAGAGAGGGGGACAGAGAGAGGGGCAGAGAGAGAGATGGGGGTAGACAGAGTGGGACAGAGTGAAGGAGGCAGAGAGAGTGGGGGACTGAGAGAGGGGGACAGAGAGAGAGGGAGCCAGAGAGAGAGAGGGGGTCAGAGAGCGGGGAAGAGAGAGAGGGGACAGAGAAAGGAGCACAGAGAGAGGGGGACAGAGAGGGCGCAGAGAGAGAGGGGGCAAAGAGAGGGCGACAGAGAGAGGGTCAGAGAGCGGGGGAGAGAGAGGGGGGCAGAGAGAGAGGGGGCAAAGAGAGAGGGGGACAGAGAGACAGGGGGGCAGAGAGAGAGGAGGGCAGAGTGAGAAGACGGCAGAGAGAGGGGGACAGAGAGAGGGGGACAGAGAGAGGAGGGCAGAGAGAGAGGGAGACAGAGAGAGAGGGGACAGAGAGAGGGCGACAGGGAGGGTGGACAGAGATTGGGGGAGATAGAGGGTGTCAGAGAGAGAGGGTACAGTTAGAGAGAGGGGGGCAGAAAGAGTCGACAGAGAGAGGGGGACAGAGAGAGGGGGCAGAGAGAGAGATGGGGGTAGACAGAGTGGGACAGAGTGAAGGAGGCAGAGAGAGTGGGGGACTGAGAGAGGGGGACAGAGAGAGAGGGAGAAATAGAGGGGACAGAGATAGGGGACAGAGAGAGGGGGTAGAGAGAGGGGGAGAGAGAGAGGGGACAGAGAGAGGGGGACAGAGAGAGAGGTGGGTGGAAGAGAGAGGGCGACAGAGAGGGGGTCGGAGAGCGGGAGAGACAGAGAGGACACAGAGAGAGGGTGACAGAGAGGGGGTCAGAGAGCGGGGGAGAGATAGAGGGGACAAAGAGAGGGGGAACAGAGTGAGGGGGAAGAGAGAGAGGGGACAGAGAGGGGGGGCAGAGAGAGGAGGGAAAAAGAGTGGCGGGTGGGAGCGAGTGGGGGTCAGAGAGAGGGCGAGAGAGAGGGGGGACAGAGAGTGGGGGAGATAGAGGGGGTTCAGAAAGAGAGAGGGGGTCAGAAAGTGAGGGGAGCAGAAAGAGGCGACAGAGAGAGGGGGACAGAGAGAGAGGGGGCAGAGAGAGGGTGACAGAGAGAGGAGGACAGAGAGAGAAAGGGACAGAGAGAGGGGGGACAGAGAGTGGGAGACAGAGAGAGAGGCGGTTGGGAGAGAGAGGGGGTCAGAGAGAGGGCGACAGACAGAGGGGGACAGAGAGAGAGGGGGACAGAGAGAGGGCGACAGAGATAGTGGTGACAGAGAGAGAGAGGGGGAAAGTGAGGGCGTACAGAGAGAGGCAGGTGGGAGAGAGTGGGGGTCAGAGAGAGGGCGACAGGGAGGGTGGACAGAGATTGGGGGAGATAGAGGGTGTCAGAGAGAGAGGGTACAGTTAGAGAGAGGGGGGCAGAAAGAGTCGACAGAGAGAGGGGGACAGAGAGAGAATGGCAGAGAGAGAGATGGGGGTAGACAGGGTGGGACAGAGTGAAGGAGGCAGAGAGAGTGGGGGACTGAGAGAGGTGGACAGAGAGAGAGGAGGCCAGAGAGAGAGAGGGGGACAGAGAGGGGGTCAGAGAGCGGGGAAGAGAGAGAGGGGACAGAGAAAGGAGCACAGAGAGAGGGGGACAGAGAGGGCGCACAGAGAGAGGGGGCAGAGAGAGGGCGACAGAGAGAGGGTCAGAGAGCGGGGGAGAGAGAGGGGGGCAGAGAGAGAGGGGGCAGAGAGAGGGGGGACAGAGAGACAGGGGGGCAGAGAGAGAGGAAGGCAGAGTGAGAAGAGGGCAGAGAGAGGGGGACAGAGAGAGGGGGACAGAGAGAGGAGGGCAGAGAGAGAGGGAGACAGAGAGAGAGGGGACAGAGAGAGGGCGACAGAGAGAGTGGTGACAGAGAGAGAGGAGGACAGTGAGGGGGTACAGAGACAGGCGGGTGGGAGCGAGTGGGGGTCAGAGAGAGGGGGGCAGAGAGTGGGGGAGATAGAGGGGGGTCAGAAAGAGAGAGGGGGTCAGAAAGTGAGGGGAGCAGAAAGAGGCGACAGAGAGAGGGGGACAGAGAGAGAGGGGGGCAGAGAGAGGGTGACAGAGAGAGGAGGACAGAGAGAGAAAGGGACAGAGAGAGGGGGGACAGAGTGTGGGAGACAGAGAGAGAGGCGGTTGGGAGAGAGAGCGGGTCAGAGAGAGGGCGACAGACAGAGGTGGACAGAGAGTGAGGGTCAGAGAGAGGGCGACAGAGAGAGGGGGTCAGAGATTAGGGGGACAGAGAGATGGGGGACAGAGAGAGGGAGACAGAGAAGGGGGACAGAGAGAGTGGGACAGAGAGAGGGGGATAGAGAGAGGGGTACAGAGTGGGGGAGAGAGAGGGGGACAGAGAGGGGGCAGAGAGAGAGGGAGAAATAGAGGGGACAGAGATAGGGGACAGAGAGAGGGGGTAGAGAGAGGGGGAGAGAGAGAGGGGACAGAGAGAGGGGGACAGAGAGAGAGGTGGGTGGAAGAGAGAGGGCGACAGAGAGGGGGTCGGAGAGCGGGAGAGACAGAGAGGACACAGAGAGAGGGTGACAGAGAGGGGGTCAGAGAGCGGGGGAGAGATAGAGGGGACAAAAAGAGGGGGAACAGAGTGAGGGGGAAGAGAGAGAGGGGACAGAGAGGGGGGGGGCAGAGAGAGGGGGGACAGAGAGTGGGGGATTGTGAGAGAGGAGGACAGAGAGAAGGGGGAAAGAGAGACGGTGACAGAGAGACGATGACAGAGACACGGTGACAGAGAGAGGGAGACAGAGAGAGGGAGGCAGAGTGGGGGAGACAGAGTGGGGAGACAGTGGGGGAGAGAGAGGGGGCAGAGTGTGGGGGGACGGAGAGAGTGGGGGACAGAGAGTGTGGGACAGAAAGAAAGGGGGCAGAGAGAGACGGCGACAGAGAGAGGAGGGCAGAGAGAGAGGGGGACAGAGATAAAGGGGGACAGAGAGTGAGGAGCAGAGAGAGAGGGGGACAAAGTGGGACGATAGAGAGAGGCGGGTGGGAGAGATAGGGGGACAGAGATAGGGCGACAGAGAGAGGGGGCAGAGAGCGGGGGAGAGAGAGAGGCGGGTGGGAGAGAGATATGGTCAGAACGAGGGGGACAGAGAGAGACCGAAAGAGAGAGAGGGGGCAGAGAGCGGGGGAGAGAGAGAGGCGGTTGGGAGAGAGAGGGGGTCAGAGAGAGGGCGACAGACAGAGATGGACAGAGAGTGCGGGTAAGAGAGAGGGCGACAGAGAGAGGGGTTCAGAGAAAAGGGGGACAGAGAGAGGGGGGACAGAGAGAGGGAGACAGAAAGAAGGGGGAGAGAGAGAGGGGGACAGAGAGAGAGGGACAGAGAGAGGGGTACAGAGTGGGGGAGAGAGGGGGGGGACAGAGAGGGGGCAGAGAGAGAGGGAGAGATAGAGGGCGACAGACAGAGGGAGACAGAGAGAGGGAGGACAGAGAGAAGGGGGACAGAGAGAGGGATGACAGGGGGGGGCAGAGAGAGAGGGACAGAGCGAGAGGAGGGTGGAAGAGAGAGGGCGACAGAGAGGGGGTCAGTGAGCGGGGGAGAGACAGAGGGGACAAAGAGAGGGAGAACAGAGAGAGGGGAAAGAGAGAGAGGGGACAGGGAGAGGGGGGACAGAGAGAGGGGGGCAGAGACAGGGGGATTGTGAGAGAGGAAGATAGAGAGAAGGGGGAAAGAGAGACGGTGACAGAGAGACGATGACAGAGACACGGTGACAGAGAGAGGGAGACAGAGAGAGGGAGGCAGAGTGGGGGAGACAGAGTGGGGGAGACAGAGTAGGTGAGAGAGAGGGGGACAGAGTGTGGGGGGATGGAGAGAGTGGGGGATAGAGAGTGTTGGAAAGGAAGACAGGGAGCAGAGCGAGAGGGTGACAGAGAGGGGGACAGAGAACGGGGGAGAGAGAGAGGGGTCAGAGAAAGGAGGGCAGAGAGAGAGGGGGACAGAGATAAAGGGGGACAGAGACAGAGGCGGACAGAGAGAGAGGGAGAGAGAGGGGACATAGAGAGGGGGACAGAGAGTGGGGGACACAGAGGGGTACAGATTGGGGGGAGAGAGGGGGTCAGAGAGGGCGACAGAGAGAGAAGGACAGAGGGGGGACAGAGAGAGGGGGAGAGAGAGGGGACAGAGAGAGGGGGACAGAGAGTGGGGGACAGAGAGGTGTACAGAGTGGGGGGAGAGAGGGGGTCAGAGAGAGGGCGACAGAGAGAGGAGGACAGGGGGGAACAGAGGGAGGGGAGAGAGAGGGGACAGAGAGAGGGGGACAGAGAATGGGGAACAGAGAGTTGGGGGACAGAGAGAATGGGCCAGAGAGAGAGGGGACAGAGAGAGGGGGACAGAGAGAGGGGGGACAGAGAGAAGGGGTCAGAGAGAGGGAGGACAGTGAGAGGGGGACAGAGAGAGGGTGGACAAAGAGAGGGAGAACAGAGAAGGGGACAGAGAGAAGGGGAACAGAGAGAGGGAGACAGAGAGATGGGTACAGAGTGGGGGAGAGAGAGGGGGTCAGAGAGAGGGGGACAGAGAGTGGGGGGATGGAGAGAGTGGGGGACAGAGAGAGAGAGGGCGACAGAGAGAGAGGGGTGCAGAGAGAGAGGGGTACAGAGAGGGGGGCAGAGAGTGGGGGCAGAGACAGAGGGGGCAGAGAGATGAGGACAGAGAGAGGCGGACAGAGAGGGGGCAGAGAGAGAGGGGGCAGAGAGAGAGGGGGCAGTGAGAGTGCGACAGAGAGGGTGTCAGAGAGCGGGGGAGAGAGAGAAGGGACAGAGAAAGAGGGGGACAGAGAGAGAGGTGGGCCGAGAGAGAGAGGGGGGAAGAGAGAGGGACAAAGAGGGAGAGGGGACAGAGAGAGAGGGGAACAGAGAGAGAGGGGGACAGAGAGGGGTGGACAGAGAGAGAGGGGGGACAGAGAGAGAGGGGGACAGAGAGAGGGAGGGAGAGATAGAGAGGGGGACAGAGAGAGAGGGGGACAGAGAAAGGGCGACAGAGAGAGTGGTGACAGAGAGAGAGGGGGACAGTGAGGGGGTACAGAGAGAGATGGGTGGGAGAGAGTGGGGTTCAGAGAGAGGGCGACAGAGAGGGGGGGACAGAGATTGGGGGAGATAGAAGTTGTTTAGAGAGAGGGGTACAGAGAGAGGGGGGGGCAGAAAGAGTCGACATAGAGAGAGCGACAGAGAGAGAGGGGAACAGAGAGAGAAGGGGACAGAAAGAGAGGAGGACAGAAAGAGAGGGACAGAGACAGAGGGGCAGAGAGAGAGGGCCAGAGAGAGGGGGGACAGAGAATGGGGAGATAGAGGGGGAGAGAGAGAGGGGACAGAGAGAGAGAGGCAGACAGAGAGAGAGGGGGACAGAGAGAGAGGGGCAGAGAGAGAGATGGGGCGGACAGAGGGGGGCAGAGACGAGGGGGGCGCAGAGAGCGGGATACAGAGAGAGGGGGACTGAGAGAGGGGGACCCAGAGTGAGGGGGCCAGAGTAAGAGGGGAAAGAGAGAGGGGGGGGGAGGGCGACAAAGAGAAGGGCACAGAGTGGGGGAGCGAGGGGGGTTCAGAGAGAGGGGGACAGAGGGTGGGGGACAGAGAGAGAGCGGGGGACAGAGAGGGTGCAGAGAGAGAGGGAGAGATAGAGGGGACAGAGAGAGGGGCACAGACAAAGGTGGGGACAGAGAGAGGGGGACAGAGAGAGAGGGGGCAGAGAGAGAGAGGGAGAGATAGAGGGAACAGAGAGAGGGGGACAGAGAGAGGAGGCAGAGAGAGGGGGCAGAGAGAGGGGGCAGAGAGAGAAGGGTACAGAGAGAGGGGGACAGTGAGAGGGGGACAAAGAGAGAGGGGCAGAGAGAGAGATGGGGGCGGACAGAGGGGGGCAGAGACGAGGGGGGCGCAGAGAGCGGGATACAGAGAGAGGGGGACTGAGAGAGGGGGACCCAGAGTGAGGGGGCCAGAGTGAGAGGGGAAAGAGAGAGAAGGGGGGGGTAGAGAGAGAGGGCGACAGAGAGAAGGGTACAGAGTGGGGGAGAGAGGGGGGTTCAGAGAGAGGGGGACAGAGGGTGGGGGACAGAGAGAGAGCGGTGGACAGAGAGGGGGCAGAGAGAGAGGGACAGATAGAGGAGACAGAGAGAGGGGCACAGACAAAGGTGGGGACAGAGAGAGAGGGGGACAGAGAGAGAGGGGGGCAGAGAGAGAGGGAGAGATAGAGGGAACAGAGAGAGGGGGACAGAGAGAGGAGGCAGAGAGAGGGGGCAGAGAGAGGGGGCAGAGAGAGAAGGGGACAGAGAGAGGGGGACAGTGAGAGGGGGACAGAGAGTGTGGGGATACAGAAGAGTGGGACAGAGAGAGAGGGGGACAGACAGAGGGGGGACAGAGAGAGGGGGGACAGAGACAGATGAGAACAGAGAGAGGGGGCAGAAAGAGAGGGGGACAGACAGGGGACAGAGAGAGGGTGACAGGGAGCGGGGGAGAGAGAGGGGGCAGAGAGAGTGGGACAAAAAGGGGGGGGACCGAGAGAGACGGTGACAGAGAGGGGGCAGAGAGAGAGGGGGACAGAGCGTGGGTGTGTCAGAGAGGGGGGGGACAGAGAGAGAGGTAACAGACAGAGGGGGGACAGACAGAGGGGGGACAGAGAGAGGGTAACAGAGAGGGGCAAGAACGAGGGCGACTAACAATGCTGCACTCCCTCCACACTGATCCTCTGACAATGCTGCATTCACTCCATACTGATCCTCTGACAATGCTGCACTCGCTCCACACTGACCCTCTGACAATGCTGCACTCATCCACACTGACCATCTGATGATTCAGCACTCCCTCCACACTGAACCTCTGACAATGGTGCACTCCCTCCAAAGTGATCCTCTGACAATGCTGCACTCCCTCCACACACTGATCCTCTGACAATGCTGCACTCCCTCCAAAGTGATCCTCTGACAATGCTGCACTCCCTCCATCCTACCTCCTGACAATGCTGCGCTCCCTCCACACTGGCCCTCTGACAATGCTGCACTCCCTCCACACTGACCCTCTGACAATGCTGCACTCCCTCCACACTGATCCTCTGACAATGCTGCACTCCCTCCAACCTGACCCCCTGACAATGCTGCACTCCCTCCACACTGACCCTCTGACAATGCTGCACACCCTCCACACTGACTTTCTGACAATGCTGCACTCCCTCCACACTGACCCTCTGATAATGCTGCGCTCCCTCCACACTGATCCTCTGACAATGCTGCACTCCCTCCATGCTGACCCCCTGACAATGTTGCACTCCTCCACACTGACCCTCTGACAGTGCTGCACTCCCTTCGCACTGATCCTCTGACAATGCTGCACTCCCTCCATCCTGACCCCCTGACAATGTTGCACTCCCTCCACACTGACCCTCTGACAATGCTGCACTCCCTCCACACTGACCCTCTGACAATGCTGCACTCCCTCCACACTAACCCTCTGATAATGCTGCGCTCCCTCCACACTGACCCTCTGACAATGCTGCACTCCCTCCACACTGACCCTCTGACAGTGCTGCACTCCCTTCGCACTGATCCTCTGACAATGCTGCACTCCCTCCACACTGACCCTCTGACAATGTTGCATTCCCTCCACACTGATCCTCTGACAATGCTGCACTCCCTCCACACTGACTCTCTGACAATGCTGTAATCCCTCCACACTGATCCTCTGACAAAGCTGCACTCCCTCCACACTGACCCTCTGACAATGCTGTACGCCCTCCACACTGATCCTCTGACAAAGCTGCACTCCCTCCACACTGACCCTCTGACAATGCTCAACTCCTTCCACACTGATCCTCTGACAATGCTGCACTCTCTCCAACTGATCCTCTGACAATGCTGCGCTCCCTCCACACTGATCCTCTGACAATGCTGCACTCACTCCACACTGACCCTCTGATAATGCTGCGCTCCCTCCACACTGACTCTCTGACAATGCTGCACTCCCTCCACACTGATCCTCTGACAATGCTGCACTCCCTCCACACTGACCCCCTGACAATGCTGCACTCCCTCCACACTGATGCTCTGACACTGCTGCACTCCCTCCACACTGAGGCTCTGACAATGCTGTACTCCCTCCACACTGATCCTCTGACAAAGCTGCACTCCCTCCACACTGACCCTCTGACAATGCTGCACTCCCTCCACGCTGACCCTCTGAAAATGCTGTACTCCCTCCACACTGATCCTCTGACAATGCTGCACTCCCTCCAAACTGATCCTCTGACAATGCTGTACTCCCTCCACACTGATCCTCTGACAATTCTGCACTCCCTCCACACTGACTCTCTGACAATGCTGTACTCCCTCCACACTGATCCTCTGACAATGCTGCACTCCCTCCACACTGACCCTCTGACAATGCTGCACTCCCTCCACACTGACCCTCTGATAATGCTGCGCTCCCTCCACACTGACCCTCTGACAATGCTGCACTCCCTCCACACTGACCCCCTGACAGTGCTGCACTCCCTTCGCACTGATCCTCTGACAATGCTGCACTCCCTCCATCCTGACCCCCTGACAATGTTGCACTCCCTCCACATTGACCCTCTGACAATGCTGCACTCCCTCCACACTGACCCTCTGACAATGCTGCACTCCCTCCACACTAACCCTCTGATAATGCTGCGATCCCTCCACACTGACCCTCTGACAATGCTGCACTCCCTCCACACTGACCCTCTGACAGTACTGCACTCCCTTCGCACTGATCCTCTGACAATGCTGCACTCCCTCCACACTGACCCTCTGACAATGTTGCATTCCCTCCACACTGATCCTCTGACAATGCTGCACTCCTTCCACACTGACTCTCTGACAATGCTGTAATCCCTCCACACTGATCCTCTGACAAAGCTGCACTCTCTCCACACTGACCCTCTGACAATGCTGTACGCCCTCCACACTGATCCTCTGACAAAGCTGCACTCCCTCCACACTGACCCTCTGACAATGCTCAATTCCTTCCACACTGATCCTCTGACAATGCTGCACTCTCTCCACACTGATCCTCTGACAATGCTGCGCTCCCGCCACACTGATCCTCTGACAATGCTGCACTCACTCCACACTGATCCTCTGACAATGCTGCATTCCCTCCACACTGACCCTCTGATAATGCTGCGCTCCCTCCACACTGACCCCCTGACAATGCTGCACTCCCTCCACACTGATGCTCTGACACTGCTGCACTCCCTCCACACTGAGGCTCTGACAATGCTGTACTCCCTCCACACTGATCCTCTGACAATGCTGCACTCCCTCCACACTGACCCCCTGACAATGCTGCACTCCCTCCACACTGATGCTCTGACACTGCTGCACTCCCTCCACACTGAGGCTCTGACAATGCTGTACTCCCTCCACACTGATCCTCTGACAAAGCTGCACTCCCTCCACACTGACCCTCTGACAATGCTGCACTCCCTCCACGCTGACCCTCTGACAATGCTGCACTCCCTCCACACTGATCCTCTGACAATTCTGCACTCCCTCCACACTGACTCTCTGACAATGCTGTACTCCCTCCACACTGATCCTCTGACAATGCTGCACTCCCACCACACTGACCCTCTGACAATGCTGCACTCCATCCACACTGACCCTCTGACAATGCTGCACTCCCTCCACACTGATCCTCTGACAGTGCTGTACTCCCTCCACACTCTTCCTCTGACAATGCTGCACTCCCTCCACACTGATCCTCTGATAATGCTCCGCTCCCTCCACACTGATCCTCTGACAATGCTGAACTCCCTCCACACTGACCCTCTGACAATGCTGCACTCCCTCCACACTGACCCTCTGACAATGCTGTACTCCCTTCACACTGATCCTGTGACAATGTTGTACTCCCTTCACACTGATCCTCTGTCAAAGCTGCACACCCTCCACACTGACCCTCTGACAATGCTGTACTCCCTTCACACTGATCCTCTGACAATGCTGCACTCCCTCCACACTGACCCTCTGACAATGCTGCACTCCGTCCACACTGACCCTCTGACAGTGCTGCACTCCCTTCACACTAATCCTCTGACAACGCTGCACTCCCTCCACACTGACCCTCTGACAATGCTGCTCTCCCTCCACACTGACCCTCTGACAATATTGCACTCCCTCCACACTGACCCTCTGACAATTCTGCACACCCTCCACACTGATCCTCTGACAGTGCTGCACTCCCTTCACACTGGCCCTCTGACAATGCTGCGCTACCTCCACACTGACCCTCTGACAATGCTGCACGCCCTCCACACTGATCCTCTGACAATGCTGCACTCCCTCCACACTGATCCTCTGACAATGCTGCGCTCCCTCCACACTGATCCTCTGTCAATGCTGCACTCCCTCCACACTGATCCTCTGACAATGCTGCACTCCATCCACACTGACCCTCTGACAGTGCTGCACTCCCTACCTACTGAACTTCTGGCAATGCTGCACTCCGCCCATACTGAACCTCTGACAATGCTGCACTCCCTGCACACTGACCCTCTGACAGTACTGCACTCCCTCCACACTGATCCAATGACAATGCTGCACTCCCTCCACACTGACTCTGTGACAATGCTGCACTCCCTACACACTGATCATCTGACAAAGCTGCACTCCCTCCACACTGACCCACTGACAATGCTGCATTCACTCTATACTGACCCTCTGACAATGCTGCACTCCCTCCACACTGATCCTCTGACAATCCTGCACTCCCTCCACACTGACCCTCTGATAATTCAGCACTCCCTCCACACTGAATCTCTGACAATGCTGCACTCCCTCCAAAGTGATCCTCTGACAATGCTGCACTCCCTCCACACTGATCCTCTGACAATGCTGCACTCCCTCCAAAGTGATCCTCTGACAATGCTGCACTCCCTCCATCCTGACCTCCTGACAATGCTGCGCTCCCTCCACACTGACCCTCTGACAATGCTGCACTCCCTCCACACTGATCCTCTGACAATGCTGCACTCCCTCCAACCAGACCCCATGACAATGCTGCACTCCCTCCACACTGACCCTCTGACAATGCTGCACTCCCTCCACACTGACTTTCAGACAATGCTGCACTCCCTCCACACTGACCCTCTGATAATGCTGCGCTCCCTCCACACTGACTCTCTGACAATGCTGCACTCCCTCCACACTGACCCTCTGACAGTGCTGCACTCCCTTCGCACTGATCCTCTGACAATGCTGCACTCCCTCCATCCTCACCCACTGACAATGTTGCACTCCCTCCACACTGACCCTCTGACAATGCTGCATTCCCTCCACACTGACTTTCTGACAATGCTGCACTCCCTCCACACTGACCCTCTGATAATGCTGCGCTCCCTCCACACTGACCCTCTGACAATGCTGCACTCCATCCACACTGACCCTCTGACAATGTTGCATTCCCTCCGCACGGATCCTCTGACAATGCTGCACTCCCTCCACACTGACTCTCTGACAATGCTGTACTCCCTCCACACTGATCCTCTGACAAAGCTGCTCTCCCTCCACACTGACCCTCTGACAATGCTGTACGCCCTCCACACTGATCCTCTGAAAAAGCTGCAATCCCTCCACACTGACCCTCTGACAATGCTCAACTCCTTCCACACTGATCCTCTGACAATGCTGCGCTCCCTCCACACTGATCCTCTGACAATGCTGCACTCACTCCACACTGATCGTCTGACAATGCTGCATTCCCTCCACACGGATCCTCTGACAGTGCTGTACTCCCTCCACACGGATCCTCTGACAATGCTGCACTCACTCCACACTGATCCTCTGACAATGCTGCGCTCCCCCCACACTGATCTTCTGACAATGCTGAACTCCCTCCACACTGACCCTCTGACAATGCTGCACTCCCTCCACACTGACCCTCTGACAATGCTGTACTCCTTTCACACTGATCCTCTGACAATGTTGTACTCCCTTCACACTGATCCTCTGTCAAAGCTGCACTCCCTCCACACTGACCCTCTGACAATGCTGTACCCCCTTCACACTGATCCTCTGACAATGCTGCATTCCCTCCACACGGATCCTCTGACAATGCTGCACTCACTCCACACTGATCGTCTGACAATGCTGCATTTCCTCCACACGGATCCTCTGACAATGCTGCACTCCCTCCACACTGACCCTCTGATAATGCTGCGCTCCCTCCACACTGAACCTCTGACAATGCTGCACTCCCTCCACACTGATCCTCTGACAATGCTGCACTCCCTCCACACTGACCCCCTGACAATGCTGCACTCCCTCCACACTGATGCTCTGACAATGCTGCACTCCCTCCACACTGATCCTCTGACAATGCTGTACTCCCTCCTCACTGATCCTCTGACAAAGCTGCACTCCCTCCACACTGACCCTCTGACAATGCTGCACTCCCTCCACATTGATCCTCTGACAATGCTGCACTCCTTCACACTGATCCTCTGACAATGCTGCACTCACTCCACGCTGACCCTCTGACAATGCTGCACTCCCTCCACATTGATCCTCTGACAATGCTGCACTCCCTTCACATTGACTCTCTGACAATGCTGTACTCCCTCCACACTGATCCTCTGACAATGCTGCACTCCCTCCACACTGACCCTCTGACAATGCTGCACTCCATTCACACTGACCCTCTGACAATGCTGCACTCCCTCCACACTGATCCTCTGACAGTTCTGTACTCCCTCCACACTCTTGCTCTGACAATGCTGCACTCGCTCCACACTGATCCTCTGATAATGCTGCACTCCCTCCACACTGATCTTCTGACAATGCTGAACTCCCTCCACACTGACCCTCTGACAATGCTGCACTCCCTCCACACAGACCCTCTGACAATGCTGTACTCCCTTCACACTGATCCTCTGACAATGTTGTACTCCCTTCACACTGATCCTCTGTCAAAGCTGCACTCCCTCCGCACTGACCCTCTGACAATGCTGTACCCCCTTCACACTGATCCTCTGACAATGCTGCACTCCCTCCACACTGACCCTCTGACAATGCTGCACTCCGTCCACACTGACCCTCTGACAGTGCTACACTCCCTTCACACTAATCCTCTGACAACGCTGCACTCCCTCCACACTGACCCTCTGACAATATTGCACTCCCTCCACACTGACCCTCTGACAATTCTGCACTCCCTCCACACTGATCCTCTGACAGTGCTGCACTCCCTTCACACTAATCCTCTGACAATGCTGCTCTCCCTCCACACTGACCCTCTGACAATATTGCACTCCCTCCACACTGACCCTCTGACAATTCTGCACTCCCTCCACACTGATCCTCTGACAGTGCTGCACTCCCTTCACACTGATCCTCTGACAATGCTGCACTCCCTCCACACTGATCGTCTGACACTACAGCACTCCCTCCACCCTGGCCCTCTGACAATGCTGCGCTACCTCCACATTGACCCTCTGACAATGCTGCACGCCCTCCACACTGATCCTCTGACAATGCTGCACTCCCTCCACACTGACCCTCTGACAATGCTGCGCTCCCTCCACACTGATCCTCTGACAATGCTGCACTCCCTCCACACTGACCCTATGACAATACAGCACTCCCTCCACACTGAACCTCTGACAATGCTGCACTCCCTCCACACTGATCCTTTGACAATGCTGCACTCCATCCACACTTACCCTCTGACAGTGCTGCACTCCCTCCCTACTGAACTTCTGGCAATGCTGCACTCCCTCCATACTGATCCTCTGACAATGCTGCACTCCCTGCACACTGACCCTCTGACAGTGCTGCACTTCCTCCACACTGATCCAATGACAATGCTGCACTCCCTCCACACTGACTCTGTGACAATGCTGCACTCCCTCCACACTGATCCTCTGACATTTCTGCACTCCCTCCATACTGATCCTCTGACAATGCTGCACTCCCTCCACACTGACCCTCTGACAATGCTGCACTCCCTCCATACTTACCCTCTGACAATGCTGCACTCCCTCCATACTGACCCTCTGACAATGCTGCACTCCCTCCACAATGACCCTCTAACAATGCTGCACTCCCTCCACACTGGCCCTCTGACAAGGCTCCACACCCTCCACACTGATCCTCTGACAATGCTGTACTCCCTCCACACTGACCCTCTGACAATGCTGCACTCCCTCCACTCTGATCCTCTGACAATGCTGCACTCCCTCCATACTGACCCTCTGACAATGCTGCACTCCCTTCATACTGATCCTCTGAGAATGCTGCACTCCCTCCACACTGACCCTCTGATATTGATGCACTCCCTCAGTTCTGACTCTCTGACAGTGTGGAAGTGGCCCATTACTGCCCCGAGGACAGTGTGGCCTAATCTCAGGACAAAAGCTCTGACAGTAGAGCACTCCATCATGACTGACAATCTGACAGTGCAGCACCCCCTCAGTACTGACCCTCTGACAGTGCAGCACTCTCTCAGTACTGACCCTCTGACAGTGCAGCACTCCCTCAGTACTGACCCTCTGACAGTGCAGCACTCCCTCAGTACTAACTCTCTGACAGTGCAACACTCTCTCTGTACTGACACTCTGAAATTGCACTGACTCAGAATTGACACTCTCACTGTGTAGCGCTCCCTCAGTACTGACCTTTTGATAATGCATGCTCCCTCAGTACTGACCCTCTGACAGTGTAGTGCTTGTTCAGTACTGACCCTCTGATGGTGCAGTGCTCTCCGAGTACAGAGCCTCAGACATTGCGGCATTCCCTCTGGACTAAACCTCTGACAGTGTGGTGCTCCCTCAGTCCTGACCCTTTGACAGTGTAGTGCTCCTCAGAGATGGCCCTCTGTTAATGCAGCAGTCCCTCACTCTTGACCCTCTGACAGTGCGGTGATCTCTCAGTACTCACCCTCTGGCAATGCAGCAGTCCCTCAGTACTGACCCTCTGACAGCGCAGTGATCCCTCAGTACTGACCGTCTGACAGTGGGGTACTCCCTCAGTACTGACGCTCACACACTGCAAAACCTCCTCAGTACTGACCATCTGACAGTGTGGCACTGCCCCCATACCGATTTTGTGAAAGTGCGGTACACCCTCAGTGTAGATCCTCTGGCAGTGCATCTCTTTGACAGTGCAGTGATCCTTTAGTTCTGACATTCTTACAGTGTAGCGCTCCCTCAGTACTAACCCTCTGAGAATGCACCGCTCCCTCAGTCCTGATCCTCTGACAGTGCAGCACTCCCTCAGTACTGATCCTCTGACAGTGCAGCACTCCCTCAGTACTGACCCTCTAACAGTGCATCACTCCCTCAGTACTGACCCTCTGACAGTGCCGCACTCCCTCAGTACTGAACCTCTGACAGTGCGGCACTCCCTCAGTACCGACCCTCTGACAGTGCGGCACTCTCTCAGTACTGATCCTCTGACAGTGCAGCACTCCCGCAGTACAGACCCTCTGACAGTGCAGCACTCCCTCAGTACTGACCCTCTGACAGTGCGGCACTCCCTCAGTACCGACCCTCTGACAGTGCGGCACTCTCTCAGTACTGATCCTCTGACAGTGCAGCACTCCCTCAGTACTGACCCTCTGACAGTGCAGCACTCCCTCAGGACTGACACTCCCAAAGTGCAGCACTCCCTCAGTACTGACCCTCTGATAGTGCAGCACTCCCTCAGTACAGACCCTCTCACAGTGCAGCACTCCCTCAGTACCGACCCTCTGACAGTGCGGCACTCTCTCAGTACTGATCCTCTGACAGTGCAGCACTCCCTCAGTACTGACCCTCTGACAGTGCAGCACTCCCTCAGTACTGATCCTCTGACAGTGCAGCACTCCCTCAGTACTGACCCTCTAACAGTGCATCACTCCCTCAGTACTGACCCTCTGACAGTGCCGCACTCCCTCAGTACTGAACCTCTGACAGTGCGGCACTCCCTCAGTACCGACCCTCTGACAGTGCGGCACTCTCTCAGTACTGATCCTCTGACAGTGCAGCACTCCCGCAGTACAGACCCTCTGACAGTGCAGCACTCCCTCAGTACTGACCCTCTGACAGTGCGGCACTCCCTCAGTACCGACCCTCTGACAGTGCGGCACTCTCTCAGTACTGATCCTCTGACAGTGCAGCACTCCCTCAGTACTGACCCTCTGACAGTGCAGCACTCCCTCAGGACTGACACTCCCAAAGTGCAGCACTCCCTCAGTACTGACCCTCTGATAGTGCAGCACTCCCTCAGTACAGACCCTCTCACAGTGCAGCACTCCCTCAGTACCGACCCTCTGACAGTGCGGCACTCTCTCAGTACTGATCCTCTGACAGTGCAGCACTCCCTCAGTACTGACCCTCTGACTGTGCAGCACTCCCTCAGTACTGACCCTCTGACAGTGCAGCACTCCCTCAGTACTGACCCTCTGAGAATGCACCGCTCCCTCAGTCCTGATCCTCTGACAGTGCAGCACTCCCTCAGTACTGATCCTCTGACAGTGCAGCACTCCCTCAGTACTGACCCTCTAACAGTGCATCACTCCCTCAGTACTGACCCTCTGACAGTGCCGCACTCCCTCAGTACTGAACCTCTGACAGTGCGGCACTCCCTCAGTACTGACCCTCTGACAGTGCCGCACTCCCTCAGTACTGACGATCTGACAGTGCGGCACTCCCTCAGTACCGACCCTCTGACAGTGCGGCACTCTCTCAGTACTAATCCTCTGACAGTGCAGCACTCCCGCAGTACAGACCCTCTGACAGTGCAGCACTCCCTCAGTACTGACCCTCTGACAGTGCGGCACTCCCTCAGTACCGACCCTCTGACAGTGCGGCACTCTCTCAGTACTGATCCTCTGACAGTGCAGCACTCCCTCAGTACTGACCCTCTGACAGTGCAGCACTCCCTCAGGACTGACACTCCCAAAGTGCAGCACTCCCTCAGTACTGACCCTCTGATAGTGCAGCACTCCCTCAGTACAGACCCTCTCACAGTGCAGCACTCCCTCAGTACCGACCCTCTGACAGTGCGGCACTCTCTCAGTACTGATCCTCTGACAGTGCAGCACTCCCTCAGTACTGACCCTCTGACAGTGCAGCACTCCCTCAGTACTGACCCTCTGACAGTGCAGCACTCCCTCAGTACCGACCCTCTGACAGTGCGGCACTCTCTCAGTACTGATCCTCTGACAGTGCAGCACTCCCTCAGTACTGACCCTCTGACAGTGCAGCACTCCCTCAGTACAGACCCTCTGACAGTGCAGCACTCCCTCAGTACTGACCGTCTGACAGTGGGGTACTCCCTCAGTACTGACGCTCACACACTGCAAAACCTCCTCAGTACTGACCATCTGACAGTGTGGCACTGCCCCCATACCGATTTTGTGAAAGTGCGGTACACCCTCAGTGTAGATCCTCTGGCAGTGCATCTCTTTGACAGTGCAGCACTCCCTCAGTACTGACCCTCTGACAGTGCAGCACTCCCTCAGTACCGACCCTCTGACAGTGCGGCACTCTCTCAGTACCGACCCTCTGACAGTGCGGCACTCTCTCAGTACTGATCCTCTGACAGTGCAGCACTCCCTCAGTACTGACCCTCTGACAGTGCAGCACTCCCGCAGTACAGACCCTCTGTCAGTGCCGCACTCCCTCAGTACTGACCCTCTGACAGTGCGGCACTCCCTCAGTACCGACCCTCTGACAGTGCGGCACTCTCTCAGTACTGATCCTCTGACAGTGCAGCACTCCCTCAGTACTGACCCTCTGACAGTGCAGCACTCCCTCAGGACTGACACTCCCAAAGTGCAGCACTCCCTCAGTACTGACCCTCTGATAGTGCAGCACTCCCTCAGTACAGACCCTCTCACAGTGCAGCACTCCCTCAGTACTGACCCTCTGACAGTGCAGCACTCCCTCAGTACTGACCCTCTGACAGTGCAGCACTCCCTCAGTACTGACCCTCTGACAGTGCGGCACTCCCTCAGTACCGACCCTCTGACAGTGCGGCACTCTCTCAGTACTGATCCTCTGACAGTGGAGCACTCCCTCAGTACTGACCCTCTGACAGTGCAGCACTCCCTCAGTACAGACCCTCTGACAGTGCAGCACTCCCTCAGTACTGACCGTCTGACAGTGCCGCACTCCCTCAGTACTGACGCTCACACACTGCAAAACCTCCTCAGTACTGACCATCTGACAGTGTGGCACTGCCCCCATAGCGATTTTGTGAAAGTGCGGTACACCCTCAGTGTAGATCCTCTGGCAGTGCATCTCTTTGACAGTGCAGCGATCCTTTAGTTCTGACATTCTTACAGTGTAGCGCTCCCTCAGTACTAACCCTCTGAGAATGCACCGCTCCCTCAGTACTGATCCTCTGACATTGCAGCACTCCCTCAGTACTGATCCTCTGACAGTGCAGCACTCCCTCAGTACTGACCCTCTAACAGTGCATCACTCCCTCAGCACTGACCCTCTGACAGTGCCGCACTCCCTCACTACTGAACCTCTGACAGTGCGGCACTCCCTCAGTACTGACCCTCTGACAGTGCCGCACTCCCTCAGTACTGACCATCTGACAGTGCGGCACTCCCTCAGTACCGACCCTCTGACAGTGCGGCACTCTCTCAGTACTGATCCTCTGACAGTGCAGCACTCCCGCAGTACAGACCCTCTGACAGTGCAGCTCTCCCTCAGTACTGACCCTCTGACAGTGCGGCACTCCCTCAGTACCGACCCTCTGACAGTGTGGCACTCTCTCAGTACTGATCCTCTGACAGTGCAGCATTCCCTCAGTACAGACCCTCTGACAGTGCAGAACTCCCTCAGGACTGACACTCCCACAGTGCAGCACTCCCTCAGTACTGACCCTCTGATAGTGCAGCACTTCCTCAGTACAGACCCTCTCACAGTGCAGCACTCCCTCAGTACCGACCCTCTGACAGTGCGGCACTCTCTCAGTACTGATCCTCTTTCAGTGCAGCACTCCCTCAGTACTGACCCTCTGACAGTGCAGCACTCCCTCACTACTGACTCTCCCACAGTGCAGCACTCCCTCAGTACTGACCCTCTGACAGTGCAGCACTCCCTCAGTACTGACCCTCTGACAGTGCGGCACTCCCTCAGTACCGACCCTCTGACAGTGCGGCACTCTCTCAGTACTGATCCTCTGACAGTGCAGCACTCCCTCAGTACTGACCCTCTGACAGTGCAGCACTCCCTCAGTACAGACCCTCTGACAGTGCAGCACTCCCTCAGTACTGACCGTCTGACAGTGCCGCACTCCCTCAGTACTGACGCTCACACACTGCAAAACCTCCTCAGTACTGACCATCTGACAGTGTGGCACTGCCCCCATACCGATTTTGTGAAAGTGCGGTACACCCTCAGTGTAGATCCTCTGGCAGTGCATCTCTTTGACAGTGCAGTGATCCTTTAGTTCTGACATTCTTACAGTGTAGCGCTCCCTCAGTACTAACCCTCTGAGAATGCACCGCTCCCTCAGTCCTGATCCTCTGACAGTGCAGCACTCCCTCAGTGCTGACCCTCTGACAGTGCAGCACTCCCTCAGTACTGACCCTCTAACAGTGCATCACTCCCTCAGTACTGACCCTCTGACAGTGCCGCACTCCCTCAGTACTGAACCTCTGACAGTGCGGCACTCCCTCAGTACTGACCCTCTGACAGTGCCGCACTCCCTCAGTACTGACCATCTGACAGTGCGGCACTCCCTCAGTGCCGACCCTCTGACAGTGCGGCACTCTCTCAGTACTGATCCTCTGACAGTGCAGCACTCCCGCAGTACAGACCCTCTGACAGTGCAGCACTCCCTCAGTACTGACCCGCTGACAGTGCGGCACTCCCTCAGTACCGACCCTCTGACAGTGCGGCACTCTCTCAGTACTGATCCTCTGACAGTGCAGCACTCCCTCAGTACTGACCCTCTGACAGTGCAGCACTCCCTCAGTACTGACCCTCCCACAGTGCAGCACTCCATCAGTACTGACCCTCTGATAGTGCAGCACTCCCTCAGTACTGACCCTCTGATTGTGTAACACTCCCTCAGTGTTGACCCACCGACAGTGCAGCACTCCCTCAGTACTGACCCTCCGACAGTGCAGCACTCCCTCAGTACTGACCCTCCGACAGTGCAGCACTCCCTCAGTACTGACCCTCTGACAGTGCAGCACTCCCTCAGTACTGACCCTCTGATAGTGCAGCACTCCCTCAGTACTGACCCTCCGACAGTGCAGTGCTCCCTCAGTACCGACCCTCTGACAGTGCTGCACTCCCTCAGTACTGACCCTCCGACAGTGCAGCACTCCCTCAGTACTGACCCTCCGACAGTGCAGCACTCCCTCAGTACTGACCCTCTGACAGTGCAGCACTCCCTCAGCACTGACTCTCTGACAGTGCAGCACTCCCTCAGTACTGACCCTCTGACAGTGAAGCACTCCATCAGCACTGACCCTATGACAGCGCAGCACTCTCTCAGAACTGACCCTCCGACAGTGCAGCACTCCCTCAGCACTGACCCTCTTTTTTCTCTTTCATTGAGTCTTGTGGAAATTTGGAGACATAGGGTTTGCAGATTCTGAGGAAGCGTGAGAGAGACACACAAACCAAACCCTGTCTGAAACTCTCTGTAATAGACTATTCAGAGGCACAGAGTCACAGAGATGCACAGCTTGGAAACAGACCGTCCTGCCCACCTCGTCCATACCAACCAGATATTCTCATCTCATTTCATTCCATTAGCTAGCACTTGGCTGATATCCCTCTAAACCCTTCCTATTCACATACTCATCCTGATGCCTTTTAAATATCAGAATTGTACCAGCCCCTATCACTTCCTCTGGCAGCTACCTGCATGCCCTTGAATAAGTGCTCAAACATTCATACTGTCGATACAAACTCTAATAAACACCAACCTACGAAAGGCTATCATTGTCATTTTCAACCCACCCTTTGCTTCTTCATTATGCTGATTTCAACACAGGTAATAAAACAGTGTTAGTGACCATCCACCGTGACCCTGTTATAAAACTTATTTACAAATGTGGCTTGCATGTGATTCCCACACCCTCTAATAGTTGCCTGGAAGGTAGGGGTGAGCAGTACTCTCCTGCTGCAGTCCTCGGGTGTCCCACAGTGATGTTAGGGTGGGAGCTCCAGGATTTTGACCTGAACCATGTAAACAGCTCTCTTACTGGAGGGCCTTTTTAAAGTTGGGAAGTTATTATAGCCCAGGATGACCCGAGAGCTGCTGTCTTGCCAGAGAGAGAGGCCTGGTGGGTCACCTGCCTCAGGTGAGGGGTGAGGTCGAGAAGCTGGGGTCTTCATGGTAATTTCAGACATGATAGAGATTGAGCCAACAATGTTGGCATCACGAACCTGTTAGCTGTGGTAAGTGACCCTCCTTTGTAGCAGAGGGATTCAATCCCTTTAATAGAGCAAGCTTGAGAATTCAACACTAAAATCAATCTGTACGGACGCGCTGGAGACCTGAAACATCAATATAGAGATTGCTGAAGGAGCTAAGCATGTCCGGCAGCATCTCTGAAGGGAGAGGGAGAAAGAGACAGAGAGAGAGTTCACCTTTCAATCCAGTGATTTCTGCGGGAAAGTTCCTTCAGAACAGACCGTTTTGAGGAGGGGTCACTTGAAATGCGAATTGTTCCTCTCTCTCTTCACCGTTGCTACCTGCTGAATTCTGCTGAATTTCCCCACCATCTGTTTGCTTGAGAATTTGACCTGATCCAAGCGTCACTGAGTAATTCAGTCTGTGTTCAATGTCCTGAGGCTGCTTCTGCTGAAAGTTGACAAACAGGTTTAAGGCTTTGTAAGGTATTGTATTCGGAGTGAGGGATACATGGGAGAACAGATACAGAACACAGGCACTTCACAAAGATCCTTCTCAATGTAACTTTGTGATGTTAATTCAGAAGGAACAGCTCAGACCTAACATTTCAGTTAATCAGCCAAGGGGAGTATATATGTCATGATAAGGACTTGTTGTACAGACTGTACCGAACCGAACTTTAGTGACTATGTTTGTACGTAAAGTTCTTGTTGTGAATAAAGTCTCTTTTTGATATTGATATAAATATTTTTTCGAGGGGGACCAAGCATCTTGAGCTCGTGGAGGCATTGCCCTGGAAGGTAGGGGTGAGCTGTACTCTCCTGCTGCAGTCCTCGGGTGTCCCACAGTGATGTTAGGGTGGGAGCTCCAGGATTTTGACCTGAACCATGTAAAGAGCTCTCTTACTGGAGATCTCTTTCTTAAATAATCGCTAGACAAGTTCGATACTCCCCGGGTATAGACATCAAACGGTCATCAACGGGGAGGAGATGGTGGGATGGTTACCGGGGCTCAGTGTTGCCTCACCCCACCCGGGTTCGATTCCAGCCTCGGGCGACTGTCTCTGTGGAGTTGGCACATTCTCCCTATGTCAGCCTCCGGGTGCTCCAGTGTCCTTCCACTGTCCAAAGATGTGCAGGCTGGGTGGGTTAGCCAGAGGAAATGAAGGGATCCAGGTATAGAGTGGATGATGGGCTGCTCTACTGGGGATCAATGTGAACCTGATAGGCCGGACGGCCTGCTTCCACATTCTATGATCAATCCAGAGACCCAAATAATGTTCTGGGCCCTGGGCTCCAATCTTGAGGGTGGCTGTAGATCATCCCAGGGAGAATAGGTTTGGGAATGAACACGGTCCCAGGGGGTAACTGGTTTGTTTTCTGAGGTGTTGAGGGCATGAATGTTTTGTCGAGGTTCTTTGGAGATAAATATACTGAAGAGGTGCTTTCTGAGGTACTGAGGGAAAACTATCTGGCGGTACAGGGTGCAGTAGGTGGAATGGTACAGATACACTTCCCTAATCATTTCCTGAGTGCCCCCACGGCACGCTGATGTGGTTATCTGAGATGGAAGCCACGCCCCATTTGAGATGATTAGATCAACACTCAGTGAAAAATAAAACACAAACACAAGCCTTAAACATGGATTGGAGTGTGAGAAACAAAAGCTCACTCACTTTAATAATTTCAGTCCGAGACCAAAAATCTGAATCCGAGTCGTTTATTTGTACACTTGCAAGTGGGTGCCTTGTCTAATTGCCAGGTACGGCAATTAGAAATGCACAGTAAACCACAACAAACTCTTGCAATATATACAGTTTTTTCCCATATGTTTTCCTTATTCCATTGTTTGTTCCCTGCTTCACTTACGTCACTCATTTCCTTTAGACTGATCCCTCAACTTCTGTTTATCCTGTCTTGTCCGTGACAAACTCTTATCTCTGACTCCCATAAGGGTATTTGACGTCAGTCTACTGTAGGTCATTGATTAGGCATATCTTTTCTTCTATCAGCATCTATTTCTATCCAGAGGCCACTTTGACCTCTTTGATTAGGGTTTGTTCCTGTGTCTCTGTACAAGTGGGGAAACAGATGTTTTTCCTGTTTGCCCATGCATCCACCATTGTTCTGTAATCACGTCTCATGCTAACATACCATTTTCTTTAACGGATTATATGTTTCCTCATTTTTGCTAAGTCAGCTCTCGTCCAAAACAATCCCAAACGACTCGGCTTCAGATTTTTGGTCTCGGACTGAAATTATTAAAGTGAGTGAGCTTTTGATTCTCACAAGAGGAAAACTGTTATGAATCTATCATCACTTGTTGCTTGGACATGTTTTAGAAAAGCAGGCACACAAACAGACCAATGCTGTCCATGCAAGGGGTGCTGCACAGGAAGATCCAAGAATTCATTTGCCGTTGATGTCTGTCTCTCTGCAGAGGTCATCATCCGAGTTCAGGGTTCAGACCTGGGTGAAATCATCTCTCCATCAAACCCTCAACTGTGTGTGTGTGTGTGTGTGTGTGTGTGTGTGTGTGTGTTTGTGTGTGTGTGTGTGTGTGTGTGTGTGTGTGTGTGTGTGTGTGTGTGTGTGTGTGTGTGTGTGTGTGTGTGTGTGTGTGTGGTTATATTGTATATCCAAGAAAATAAATTCCTGCTGTTGTTTCAGGTTGATTGGTCCTTGATTTTCAAAAAACTGGGGAAGATACAAATGTGAAAGCTTTTAAAAGCTGCAAAACTCACTTAACTGGGGTAAAGTGAATGCTGTAAAGCTCCCAAAAGAGGTTGGGATGGAAGAAACAAGTAACATTAGATTGAGAAGAGATGGTGCCATTCAGGTGCAGAGGTATTGTTGGAATGTCTATTCATGATTAACTAAGTCATTTCAGCAGAGGAGAAAACAATTCCAGGTAGATCAAAAACACCTTGGAGATAGTTTCTCAACCAACCTGCTCAGTGATGGTATGATATTCCTCTGGACCAGGTGGGACTTGAACCTGGATCTCCTAGCTCAGAGGTAAAGACGCTACCACTGTCCCTTTCTACCTTCCCCAAGCTGTACATGAGACCTAACACTTGGCTGCAGACATCAATTGAAAACAGCCTATGTGACAAGGTCTTAATGAAGGAAGGAGGGAGAAACCAGGAATCTACAGGCCAATCACTCTGACGGCGGGGAAACTGTTGGAATGAATACTTAGGGACAGAATGAATCTGCACTTGGAGCAGGCAGGGGTTAATCAAGAACAGAAGGTGTGGTTTTATTAAAGGAAGGTCATACCTGACCAACCTGATTGAATTTATCAAAAAGGTGGCCAGGTGACAGCAATGCATTTGGTGTAGGCTACTTGGAATTCAGTGAGGCTTTTGATAAGGTCCTGCAAGGGACACTGATGGCAAAGACAAGAGCCATGGCATCCAAGGAAATTTGGCAAATTGGATCCACAATGGGCTGAGTCACAGGAAGCAGAGGGTGAGATGTGCTTCTGTAACTGGAAGCTTGTGCCCAGTGGGATCTTGCAGAGGCCAGTATTGGGTCCTCACAGTTTCTAGGTTCATAGAAATAACTTTCACTTGAAAGTTGGAGGATTGATCAGTGAGTTCACGGATGATATGAAAACTAGTGTGATGGCAAACTGTGAAGAAGATAGAATTAGACCATAGGAAGACAAACTTAATAAGGGAATACATGATGAACTATAGGGCCCTGGGAAGCACTGAAGATCAGAGGGACCATGTTGTCCATGTCCACCAGTCACTTAAACACTGGGACACGCCTTTCCTTGTGAAGCACAAAGGTTGAGCTGGGAAGTTCTGTCGGAACTGTCGAAAACATTGGCTCGGGGACTGGTAGCTTGTTGATTGCATTTCTGGAATTCACATTTAAGGAGGGATATGCTAGCACTCGAGACTTGGAAGGATGTTGTCTGAGCTGGAGAGTTTCAGTTATGAAGAGAGACTGGAAAGATTGGGTCATTTTCCTTAGACCAGAGAGATTGAGAGGGGAGTCGCAGGTAGATAGGACAGTGAAGAAGGCATTTTGTATGTTTTCCCTTATTGGTCAGAGCATTGAATAAAGGAGTTTTGTGTGCAATTCTGCTCTGATTCATGTAGAAAGGATGTTGTGAAATTTGAAAAGGTTCAAGAAGGATTTACAAGGATGTTGCCAGGTTTGGAGGGATGGAACTACAGGGATGGCTGAATAGGCTGGGGCTGTTTTCCCTGGAGTGTTGGAGGCTGAGGAGTGACCTTCCAAACGTTTATAAAATCATGGAGGCATGGATAGGGAAAATAGACAATGTCTTTTCCCTGGGGTGTGGTAGTCAAGAACTAGAAGGCATAGGTTTAGGGTGAGAGGGGAAAGATTTACAAGGTCCTAAGTGCCAACTTTTCATGCAACAGGCCGTGCGTGTATGCAAGAGGAAGTGCAGGCCAGTACGCGGCTAGTAACATATAAAAGGTATCAGGAGGGGTAGAAGAAAACTCCACAACCACCTGATGAAGGAGCAACGTTGCGAAAGTAAGTGGTTCCAATTAAACCTGTTGGACTATAACCTAGTGTTCAATGATTTTTAACTTGAATTGGAAGGGATTAGAGGGCCAAGTGTTCGTAAATGGGACTAGGTTAATTTCGGATATCTGGTCGGCATGGACGAGTAGGGCTGAAGGATCTGTTTCTGTGTTGTACATCTGTTTGACTCTATAACATCATTGAGATTTATAAAATAATGAGAGGTGTTGATTGGGAAGACAGTAAGGAAATATTCCCCTTGATAGAGGAAGTAGTTAAGACAAATGCTGTAAAGACTGGAAGGCTGTGCAGCATTTGAAGGTAAGGGGCAGGAGACTTACGGGGAAGGTCAGTGATAAGGTCATACAGCATGGAAACAGACCTTTTGGTTCCCCCCAAGTCAATGCTCATCATAATCCCAAACAAAACTCGTCCCATCGCCTGCTCCTGGCCCACATCCCTCCAATTCTGTCCTGTTTGTCCAAATAGCTTTTAAACATTGGAACTGTACCCGCATCCATTAATTCCTCTGGAAGTTCACTCACACACGAACCACTCTCTGTGTAGAAAAAGTTGACCCTCATTTCCCTTATAAATCTTTCCCCTCTCACTTTAAAATATGTCTCCTAGTCCTGAAGTCTCGGGGGGAGTAAGCTCCCCAGTCCAAAGGGAAAATTTCCTCACTATCTACCTTATGAACACCTCTCATTATTTTATACATCTCAACCATGTCATCGAGTAATATAGACTTATAGCACAGAAACAGATCCTTCGACCCAACTCATCCATGCTGAACGGATATCCTAACTTACCCTAGTCCCATTTACCAGTACTTGGTCCATATCCCTCTAATCCCTTTCTCTTCATATACAAGTCCTGAAGTCTATCACCCGAGGGAAAAGACATCTGACATTCACCTTATATATGTCCCTTATTATATTGTAAACGTCTGTAAGTTCGCCCCTCAAACCTCAAGCTCCTTTCCATATAACTCAAACTCTCTAGTCCTGGGAACATCTTGTAAATATTTTCGGAACAGTTTAACAATACCCCTCCTATAACAGGGAGACCAGAATTGGACACAGTATTCTAGAAGAGGCCTGTACAACCTCAACATGATGTCCTAACTCCTACACTCATGGTCTGTGTAATGAAGGAAAAAGGCTTTCACCCAGAGGGTGGTGAAAAAAACTGAATTCACTGCCGGAAGGGGATTGCAGACAGAATCTCTCAAATCATTGAAGAAGTATTCAGAAGTGCACTTGCAATGCCAAGACATACAAGGTGATGGGTCTTGAAGGAGAACCATTGCTGGTGATTTTGAATCTGTAGTCTGTACTGTTTGCCCGAAACATCAATTTTCTGGCTCCTCGGATGCTGCCTGAGTTGCTGGGCATTTCCAGCCCCACTCTAATCTAGACTCTGGTTTCCAGTATCTGCAGTCCTTGTTTTTACCTGATATAAGGTGATGGGCCAAGGGCTGAGAAATGAAGTTACCATAGTTTGATGGTGGTTTTTGACTGGCACAGAATCAATGGGTTGAAGGGACTTGTTCTGCACTGGATACCCCTGCGATTCGAAAAAAACAGGACAATGAAGAGACTTTGATTGAGGTGTTGGCACTAACAATTGTCAATGTGGAAGTGCCACAAGATTGAGCTTTATTCAGACACACTGTCAGACCTGAATTTAAACTCTGTTCTCACTCTCTGCAGATGCTTCTGCACCTGCTATATTTCTTCAGCGCTCCGCGTTTATTTGTGGCTACAGATAGGATCTGAAGCTGCAGAGGTGAAATCTAATGGTTTGGAAGATATGGCAAAGCAAAGCAGACACTTCCTGATTGAAAATGAAAACTCAAATATAGAATTGTGAGGCTGTTAATGTATATTTTGTTCCAAAAATCCAGACAACACAAGTTTCAGTACAACAGCAGACGCTTTATTATCGGAGTGCAGTGCGAGATTCTCCATGTCCCTGAAAGTAGTCGTGTGTCTACTTGTGGTGACACTTCTCCACGAATCTCTGCTCTACACACAAAGGCAGTAATTTTTATGGGAATAATACAAAAGGTCTCTCAGCCACATGGTTGATTGTCGTTACATTGTTTAAGATGGGCAATTATCATCTTACAAGGCCCGGTGAATGTCGATGTCCTGCGATAACGAGTGAATGGATTACAGCGACTGATTATCGTATGCTTCATGATCATGTGTCAATGGGAAGAGATTAAAACTGAAGGGTTTTTACGGTTTTCAACCGGGAATTCACATCCCTATGCTAATACGGAGAGGAAGCAAGATAATGGGAGCAGGAGGAAGTTCAACAGGGTTGTAGCCAAGGCTATCAGTCTTGGCTGGGGAGGACAAATACCTTTACCTGAGGCTGCAGAGGAATCCACATGTGTGGCAGCAATGGATTACTTCTCTAAGATTCAGTTATCCTACTGAGACGTTCTGTCTATTCAGTAATTGATACTGTAGTGAGTCTGTTTCAGAGTGGAATGTTTAACTGTTGAGTGCCCAGGATGCCTTGAAAGAGAATTAAAACATGGAACTGATCCTTTTCTGGATTTATAACGTCCTCACCACAGTCAGTGACAGCAAACTCCTCCTGTCAGATATCAACCAGCCCCTCACTCACTGACACCAATCACCCCCTGTCGAATATAAACCACCCCACAGGCACAAATCTCCCCATGTCTGATTTCACCCTGCCCCACAGACAGTGACAATATTTTCCTCCAATCTGATATAAACCAGCCACACAGTCACTGACACCAATCGCCCCCTGTCTGATATAAACCAGACCCACAGTCCCTGACACCAACCTCCCCCGTCTGATATAAACCAGACCCATAGTCCCTGACACAAATCTCCCTCTGTCTGATATAAACCAGCCCCACAGTCACTGACACCAATCTCCCTCTGTCTGATATAAACCAGCCCACAGTCACTGACACCAATCTCCCCCTGTCTGATATAAACCATATCCACAGTCACTGACACCAATTTCCTAAAGTCTGAAATAATCCAGCCACATAGTCACTGACACCAATCTCCCCCTGTCAGATATAAACCAGACACACAGTCACTGACAGCAATCTCCCTCTGTCTGATATAAACCAGCCCCACAGTCCATGACACCAATCTCCCCCTGTCTGATATAAACCAGACCCACAGTCACTGACACCAATCTCCCCTTGTCTTATATGAACCAGCCCCACAGTCACTGACACCAATCTCCTCCTGTCTGATATTAACCAGACCCACAGTCCATGACACGAATCTCTCCCTGTCTGACATAAACCAGACCCACAGTCACTGACACCAATTTCCTAAGTCTGATATAATCCAGCCCCAGAGTCACTGACACCAATCTCCCCCTGTCTGATATAAACCAGACCCACAGTCACTGACAGCAATCTCCCTCTGTCTGATATAAACCAGCCCCATAGTCACTGACACCAATCTCCCGCTGTCTGATATAAACCAGCCCACAGTCCATGACAGTCCTTCCTGAAGAAGGGCTAATGCCCGAAACGTCAATTCTCCTGTTCCCTAGATGCTGCCTGACCTGCTGCGCTTTTCCAGCAACACATTTCCATCTCTGATCTCCAGCATCTGCAGACCTCACTTTCTCTTCACAGTCCATGACACCAATCTCCCCCTGTCTGATATAAACCAGCCCCACAGTCACTGACACCAATCTCCCCCTTTCTGATATAAACCAGACCCACAGTCACTGACACCAATCTCCTCCTGTCTGATATAAACCAGACCCACAGTCACTGACACCAATCTCCTCCTGTCTGATATAAACCAGACCCACAGTCACTGACACCAATCTCCCCCTTTCTGATATAAACCAGACCAACAGTCACTGACACCAATCTCCTCCTGTCTGATGTAAACCAGACCCACAGTCACTGACACCAATCTCCCTCTGTCTGATATAAACCAGACCCACAGTCACTGACCCCAATTTCCTAAAGTCTGATATAATCCAGCCCCAGAGTCACTGACACCAATCTCCCCCTGTCTGATATAAACCAGACCCACAGTCACTGACAGCAATCTCCGTCTGTCTGACATAAACCAGCCCCACAGTGACTGATGGAAATGTGTTGCTGGAAAAGCGCAGCAGGTCAGGCAGCATCTAGGGAACAGGAGAATCGACGTTTCGGGCATTAGCCCTTCTTCAGGAAGGGCTAATGCCCGAAACGTCGATTCTCCTGTTCCCTAGATGCTGCCTGACCTGCTGCGCTTTTCCAGCAACACATTTCCATCTCTGATCTCCAGCATCTGCAGACCTCACTTTCTCTCCACAGTGACTGATACCAATCTCCCCCTTTCTGATATAAACCAGACCCACAGTCACTGACGCCAATCTCCTCCAGGCTGATATAAACCAGCTCCACAGTCACTGATGACAATCTCCTCCTGTCTGACAAAAACCAGCCCCTTTTTCACTGACGCCAATCTTCCCCTGTCTGACATAAAACAGCTCCACAGTCACTGACACCAATTTCTGCATGTATGATATAAACCAGCCCCATAGTCCCTGACACCAATCTCTGCCTGTCTCATATAATCCAGACCCATGGTCCCTGACACCAATCTCCCCCTGTCTGATATAAACCAGACCCACAGTCACTGACACCAATCTCACCCTGTCTGATATAAACCAGACCCACAGTCACTGACACCAATCTCTCCTTGTTTGATATAAACCATACCAACAGTCACTGACACCAATTTCCTAAAGTCTGATATAATCCAGCCCCACAGTCAGTGTCACTAATCTCCCCATGTCTGATATAAACCAGACCCATAGTCACTGACACCAATTTTCCTCTGTCTGATATAAACCAGCCCCACAGTCGCTGACACCAATCTCCCCCTTTCTGATATAGACCAGCCCCACAGTCACTGACACCAACCTCTGCCTGTCTGATATAATCCAGCCCCACAGACACTGACACCAATCTGCCCTTGTCTGATATAAACCAACCCACAGTCACTGACACCAATCTCCCCTTGTCTGATATAAACCAGACTCACAGTCACTGACAACAATCTCTCCCTGTCTGATATGAACCATACCCACAGTCACTGACACCAATTTCCTCCAGTCTGATATAATCCAGCCCCACAGTCACTGACACCAATCTCTCTCTGTCTGATATAAACCAGCTCCACAGTCACTGACACCAATCTCTCTCTGTCTGATATAAACCAGCCCCACAGTCACTGATGACAATCTCCTCCTGTCTGACATAAACCAGCCCCCTTTTCACTTATGGCAATGTCCCGCTGTCTCACATAAACCGGCCCCACAGTCACTGCCACCAATCTCCCCCTGTCTGACATAAACCAGCCCCATAGTCCCTGACACCAATCTCTGCCTGTCTCATATAATCCAGACCCATGGTCCCTGACACCAATCTCCCCCTGTCTGATATAAACCAGACCCACAGTCCATGACACCGATCTCCCCCTGTCTGATAGAAACCAGCCCCACAGTCACTAACACCAATCTCCGCTTGTCTGATATAAACCAGCCCCACAGTCACTGACACCAATCTCCCGCTGTCTGATATAAACCAGCCCACAGTCCATGACACCAATCTCCCCCTGTCTGATATAAACCAGACCCACAGTCACTGACACCAATCTCCCCTTGTCTTATATGAACGAGCCCCACAGTCACTGACACCAATTTCCTAAAGTCTGATATAATCCAGCCCCACAGTCACTGACACTAATCTCCCCATGCCTGATATAAACCAGACCCATAGTCCCTGACACCAATCTCCCTCTGAAGATATATACCAGCCCCACAGTCGCTGACACCAATCTCCCCCTTTCTGATATAAACCAGCCGCACAGTCACTGACACCAACCTCTGCCTGTCTGATATAATCCAGCCCCACAGACACTGACACCAATCTCCCCTTGTCTGATATAAACCAGCCCACAGTCACTGACACCAATCTCCCGCTGTCTGATATAAACCAGACTCACAGTCACTGACACCAATCTCTCCCTGTCTGATATGAACCATACCCACAATCACTGACACCAATTTCCTCCAGTCTGATATAATCCAGCCCCACAGTCACTGACACCAATCTCCCCCTTTCTGATATAAACCAGACCCACAGTCACTGACACCAATCTCTCTCTGTCTGATATAAACGAGCTCCACAGTCACTGATGACAATCTCCTCCTGTCTGTCATAAACCAGCCCCTTTTTCACTGACGCCAATCTCCCCCTGTCTGACATAAACCAGCCCCGCAGTCACTGACACCAATCTCTGCCTGTCTGATATAAACCAGCCCCACAGTCACTGACACCAATCTTTGCCTGCCTGATCTCAACCAGCCCCACAGTCACTGACACCAATCTTTGCCTGCCTGATCTCAACCAGCCCCACAGTCACTGACACCAATCTTTGCCTGCCTGATCTCTACCAGCCCCACAGTCACTGACACCAATCTTTGCCTGCCTGATCTCAACCAGCCCCACAGTCACTGACACCAATCTTTGCCTGCCTGATATAAATCAGAGGACAAAGTGAGGTCTGCAGATGCTGGAGATGAGAGCTGAAACTGTGTTACTGGAAACGCGCAGCAGGTCAGGCAGCATCCAGGGAACAGGAGAACCGACGTTTCGGGCATGATTACTGAAGAAGGGCTTATGCCCGAAACGTCGATTCTCCTGTTCCCTGGATGCTGCCTGACCTGCTGCGCTTTTCCAGCAACACATTTCCAGCTCTGATAATAATCTGACTCACAATCACTGATGCCAATCTCCCCTTGTCTGATATAAACAAGCCCCACAGTCACTGAACCCAGTCTCTGCCTGTCTGATATAAACCAACCCACAATCACTGATACCAATTTCTGCATGTCTGATATAAACCAACCCACAGTCACTGACACCAATCTCTCTCTGTCTGATATAAACCAGCCCCACAGTCACTGACACCAATCTTTCTCTGTCTGATATAAACCAGTCCCACAGTCACTGACACCAATCTCCCTCTGTCTGATATAAACCAGCCCCACAGTCACTGACACCAATCTCCCCCTGTCTGATATAAACCAGCTCTACAGTCACTGACACCAATCTCTGCCTGTATGATATAAACGAGCCCCTTATTCACTGACATCAATCTCCCCTGATATAAACCAGTCCCCTAGAGAGTGATACCAAACTCCCCCTATCCAATTTAAACCATTCCCTCAAAATCTTTCACCAATTTCCTCTTGTCTGATATAAACCAGCTCCTAGACCACTGACACCAATCCCTCCCTTTCTGATATAAACTAGCCAGACAGTCAGTGACGAAAATGTGTTACTGGAAAAGCGCAGCAGGTCAGGCAGCATCCAAGGAGCAGGGGAACCGACGTTTTGGGCATGATTCCTGAAGAAGGGCTTATGCCCGAAACGTCGATTCTCCTGTTCCCTGGATGCTGCCTGACCTGCTGCGCTTTTCCCGCAACACATTTTCAGCTCTGATCTCCAGCATTTGCAGTCCATACTTTCTCCCAGACAGTCAGCGACACCAATCTCCGCCAGTCTGGTTGAAATCAGCCCCACAGAAACTGACAATAATCTCCCCGCGTCTGATATACACCAGCCCTGCAGTCACTGACACCAATCTCCTCCTGTCTGATATAAACCAGCCCCTTATTCACTGACACCAATCTCCCCCTGTCTGATATAAACCAGTCCCACAGTCACTGACACCAATCTCTTCAGCTCTGACATAAACTTTGATTCCCATTCTTCCTGGTAGGAAAGTAGGGCCATGTGTGCAATGTTCAAGTCAGTAAGAATTGTCAGCAAGGATTCATCAACACTTTCTTTTTGGAGATTTTAATGCCAGGGAACTTTTCAGATATCAAATTTCAGTTCTTTTCCCAGGGAGCAAGTTCCATTTGAAGCAGAAATTCAATATTAGTTGCACACTAATTGCCTGTGAAATTTTTCTGAATTTGACAGAATGATCACAGAGAGCTGATTTTAAAGGGTCACGATACCCCAAAGAACGCTGTCAGCTGCAATGACAAGAATCTTCAACTCTACTCTAGTGATAAGGAAGTAACTTCAGCAGAAACAAACCCGAACTGTAAGAATGTACTTGATTCAATGCTGGATGTCATGAGCAACAGGAGTGATGGAATATTCCAACCTCTGCAGTCACATGCGACTTGTTGATGTGTGAGCTGACTACATCCACTTGCACTGGTTGAACAGGTCACTCCCAGGTGTGAATCTGTTGATGTGTCAGAAGGCTGGATGAAGTTGTGAATCCTTTCTCTCACACAGGGCAGGTGAATGACCTTGACACAAGGTGAACTCATTGATGGTTCAGAAGCTTAGATATATTGGGGAACCCTTTCTCCCACACGACAGATGACTATTCTTTCCGCAGTTTGAACATGCTGATGGATCAGTAGCCGTGACAGTTGAGAAACTCCCTCTCTCAAATGGAGCAGGGGAATGAATAGCTTCTCCCCAGTATGAACCTGATGTACCAGTCACTCTGAGTGAATCCTTTCTCACAGAGACAACAGGTGAATGGTCTCTCACTTGTGTGAAATAGCTGGTGTGTCACCAGAGATGTTGACTGAGTGAATCCTTTCCCACACTGAATGCAGGAGAATGGCTTCTCTCCAGTATGTCTGTGCGAATGAATTTCCAACAGGAGTGAGTATTTGAATGCCTTTCCACAATCCCCATGTTTACATGGTTTCCCTGTGGTACTGGTGTTGTTGCTTGTTTCCAGGTTTGGTGATCAGTTCAAGCCTTGCCCACACACAAACACAGCCACAGGGAGGTGGGAAATGGGAACTCACTGTCTTTTAGGGTGACAGAAGAAGAAACTCTCCAAATATTCATGATGCTGTTATGAAGTTGAATGTGTATACTGTACCTTTAAGGGAGAGTGAAGGATGTTTTGGCAGTGAGAGCAACTGTCGTGTGACTTGACTATGACTTGAAAATATGTAACATTTGGTTGTAAACTAGAAACCTAGTAGTTTGACCACTATTTGAATTCAACCAATCAATTTAAATTATGCCCCAGTAAACTAAAACCCAATGGAATTTGAATTTTAACATTTTGACAACTTAGAACCAGTGAGATGATCCGATATTTGGGGTATCAAAGGTCAGCATTTTGAGAGTTAGCTAGAGAGAGAGAGAGAGAGAGAGAGACTGCCATCCAAAACACTCTCGATCAAAAGTACTTTTTTTACTATTGCAGCAGAAGTCTAAAGCCGACCCAGGGAGATCTACAAACAGGAAGATTGACACCGGATTTGAAAATTAATATGTTGCACATTTTAATTGGGATTTATTGGATCAGTATATCGTTATATAGTTGGACATAGAAAACAGATCTTTAAGAGAAAAGTGGTTCAGAGTTGTGAATAGTTATTGTTTACATAGAACATAAAAAAGTACAGTACAGAACAAACCCTTTCGCCCACGATGTTGTGCTAAGGATTAATCCTAATGTAAAATAACATAACTTAACCTATGCACCCCTCAATTCACTGCTATCCATGTGCATGTCCAGTAGTCGCTTAATTGCCCCTAATGACTCTGCTTCCACCACTGGCAACAGCATTCCATGCGTTCACAACTCTCTGTGTAAAGAACCTACCTCTGACGACCCGTTTAACCTTTCTCCTAATAACCTAAAACTATGCCTCCTCGTGCCAGTCAATCCTGCCCTATGGAAAAGTCTCTGGCTATTGACTCTATCTATTAATCTCATTACCTTGTATACCTCGATCAGGTCTCCTCTCCTCCTCCTTCTCTCAGAGAGAAAAGTCTGAGCTTCGTCAATCCCTCTTCATAAGGCAAGCCCTCCAGTCCAGGCAGCCCTGATAAACATTCTTTGCACCCTCTCCAAAGTCTCTGTATCTTTCCTTAGTCGGGCAACCAGAACCGGACACAATATTCTAAGTGTGGTCTCACAGGGACTTGTAGAACTGTAGCAAAATCTCTCGGCTCTTAAACTTGATTCCCCTCTAAATGAAAGCCAAAACACCATATGCTTTCTAAATAACCCTATCCACTTGGGTGGCATATTTGCGGGAACTATGTACTTGAACACAAAGTTCCCTCTGTTCCTCCACACTGCCAAGAATATGGTCTTTAACCCTGTGTTCAGCGTTCTAATTCAACCTTTCAAATTGCATCATTTCGCATTTATCCAGGTTTAATTCCATCTGCCATTTTTCAACCCAGATCTGCAGCCTGTCTATGTTGTGCTGCAGCCTGCAATAGCACTCGATACTATCAACAGCACCTCTAACCTATGTGCCATCTGCAAATTGACTAACCCACCCCTCAATCTCCTCATAAAAAACTACAAAGAGCAGAGACCCAAGAACAGAACCCTGTGGGACACCACTCAAGACTGACCTCCAGGCAGAACTTGCCATCTATAACCACTCTCTGCCTTCTGTCAGCTAGCCAATTCTGAATCTAAATAGCCAAATCTCCCAAAACCCATACCTCCTGACTTTATGGATGAGCCTACCATGGGGAACCTTATCAAATGCCTTGCTGAAGTCCTTATATATCACATCCACTAGCTTGACCTTCATCGATCTGTCCTATCACTTCCTCAAAGAACACAATAAGATTTATGAGGGATGACCTGCCCCTCACAAAGCCATGCTGACTGCCTTTAATCGCGCTATGCTTTTCCTAATAGTCGTAAATTCTTTCCAAAACCTTGCAGACCACAGACGGAAGACTGGCTGGTCTGTAATTGCCGGGGATTCCCCTATTACCCTTCGTGAAAAGAAGGGTAATTGCCTCCTAGCAATCCTCCTATATGACTCCCGGGGAGAGTGAGGACGCAAAGATCTTCACCAGCGGTTTAGCAACCTCCTTTCTTGCTTCCTCGTGTAGCCTAAGATAAATCATGGGGCTTATCAATCTAAATGTTTGCCAAAATGTCCAGCACATCAACCTCATCAATCTTGATGTGTTCCGCCTGTATCCCAACTCCTCAAAGTTCTTATTCACAACAAGGTCCCTTTCCTTCGTGAAAACCAAAGCAAAAAAACTCATTTAGGGCTTTCCCTATCTGCTCAGACTCCACACATAAGTTCCCTATGCTATCCCTGATTGGCCCTACCTTCACCCTGATCATTCTCTATTCCTCACGTCTGTGTAAAATGCCTTTGGATTTTCCGTAATCCTTCCTGTCAAGCCTTTTTCGTGCCCCATCCCCGCTCTCCTCAGTCCATTACTGAGCTCCTTTCTAGCAAGCCTGCAATCCTCTAAAGCTGTGTTAGATCCTTGCCTCCTCCACCTTACGTAAGCTCCCTGCTTCCTTTTGAGGAGAAGCTCCTCTGTTCTCATTCCCCCTTCTTACCCGTCTCAGAGGAACATGTTTGTGCATCACTCGCAACAACTGCCCCACATGTCTGCTGTGCCCTTTCTATGGCACAATTGCTCCCAGTCTGTACGTCGCAACTCCTGTCTGATCGCGTCATAATTTCTTTTGCTCCAGTTAAAATATTCACTTTTTAAAATGTTTAATGTTCACTTTTAGGGTTAAAGAATAACATTGATATTTTTAAAAAGAATAGTGGAATTTGGGAGTCCTCTGTCCCTTTAACAGATTATGAGGCAAGGTGAGTTTTTCTGCTTTTGGTTTAAATTGCAGAAGGGCTCAAGGACCTTTTACTGTGCTGTCGATCTCTGTAACTCTACGCTGTCCAGGTCGTGTGTTCTGCGAATGGTGCAAAGCTTTTCCGAGGCTGTGCATCTGATTGTAACACTCCTGCTTCCACATTCAAACACCGAGAGCATTTAGTTCCTTATTCATTGTGTTGGATCAGATTTGGACTGTTTTTGGTTTGGTTTGAGTTGCCTTTCTCTGGCTGTCTCCTGATCCCCTGTAAAAGAAGTTTATAAAAGTGATCACTGTTAGGACAGGAGAGAAGTTCAAATCATTCCAGTGCTGGTGAATTATTTGTCCCTGTCCTGTTCCCCCCTCCCCGCCAGAGCTGTGAATGCCTGTTCCCCCCCCCCAGAGCTGTGAATGTCTGTCCCCCCCGAGAGCTGTGAATGCCTGCCCCCCCCCCAGAGCTGTGAATGCCTGTCCCCCCCCCAGAGCTGTGAATGCCTCTCCCTCCCCCCAGAGCTGTGAATGTCTGTCCCCCCCCAGAGCTGTGAATGCCTGTCCCCCCCAGAGCTGTGAATGTCTGCCCCCCCCAGAGCTGTGAATGCCTGCCCCCCCTCCCTCAGAGCTGTGAATGCCTGTCCCCCCCCAGAGCTGTGAATGCCTGTCCACCCCCCAGAGCTGTGAATGTCTGTCCCCCCCAGAGCTGTGAATGTCTGTCCCCCCCAGAGCTGTGAATGCCTGTCCCCCACTCCCCCAGAGCTGTGAATGCCTGTCCCCCCCAGAGCTGTGAATGCCTGCAACCCCCAGAGCTGTGAATGCCTGTCCACCCACCAGAGCTGTGAATTTCTGTCCCGCCCCAGAGCTGTGAATGCCTGTCCCCCCAGAGCTGTGAATGCCTGTCCCCCGCTCCCCCAGAGCTGTGAATGCCTGTTCCCCCCAGAGCTGTGAATGCCTGTCCCCCCCCCCCCCCTCCACACCAGGCTCTCCCTCCTCCCTGGGTCAGTCCCGCAGGCCCCTCCCATTCTCCACTGTCTCCGTCACTGGCACCGCAGGCCCCGCCCACTCGCGGTGCGTCACCAGGAAAACGGCGCATGCGCCTCGTCCCAAACAAAATGGCGGCCACGGCCCAGGTCCCGGGAGTTAAACTCAGGGCTGAAACCGCGGGACCCGGTAATTCTTATTCGGTTCGCGGGACCTTTACTGGATATTACCAAGACGGATCGCACCACCTCTCCCATCGCTGGCTCCATTATTCCTACGGGACTACCCCCTCCCCGCCATGATCTGGAGACTGAAAAAGGGGCCTTCAGTCAATTTGCGCATGCTCCAACAGGCTCAATCCAGCGCCTGCGCACTGGTGTCCTTTGGAGGGGGGCTGCGTAGACATCGTGCGCCCTCTTCAGGATGTCCTAGAACTTCATCCTGCAGCCAGGTCTCAGGGATGACCATTCAGTCAGTCTGTGGTCTTCTCACTCACTTTCCTTCTCTTTAATTAGCTTCACAGATTATGTGAAGGGGACAGTCTGTGGTCAGGAAACAGAACCAGGTATCATATTAGAATTGGAAAGATTGATTGTTATTTTATGTTTGGAATATTGTTCAACTCTGAACTTGGAAGGAGAAAACACCAAGTGAGGAGAAACTGTGCACCTGTCCTGTGTGTGGATGAAATCATCTGAACTGTCAAGACATAATCACAGTCACGCTGGGGAGAAAGTGTGGAAATATGAGGATGGTGAAGGAGGATTCAAATCCCCACCTCAACTGGAAATTCAGCGATGCACTCACACTGAGGAAAGGCCATTCATCTGCTCTAAGTGTGGGAAGGGATTCACTCAGTCTTCCCAACTGCAGGCAGACCATAGAGTTCACCCAGATAAAAGAACTTTTAAAATGGCAAGACTGTGGAAAATGCCATAGAAATTCTGGGCACCTGTGTGCCATTGACGTATTCGAACAGAGGAGAGACCATTCAGGAGTTCTCACTGCGGCATTAAGTTCAGGCAATCATTTCAACTCCCTACACACCAGCGAGATCACACTGGGTAGAGGCTGAGAACCTGCTCTGACTGCAGCGTTCAGTCATCCAACTGCAGATATATCGGCAAACCCAGACTGTTCCCCTGAGCCGAATGAGAAGGCATTCTGTACCATATCCTATGTGCAAAAAACACCGGTGAGTTCACACAAGCGTGAGACTATTTCGTTACGCTGTGTTTAGGGAGGGATTTACTCACTCTTCTGCCCTACTGGGAGGCCAGTGAGTTCACACTGAGACCAGGCCTTTTAAATGTCCAGACTGTGGGAATTGCTTTTAAGGTTCCAGGAAACTGATGTTCCATCAACATGTTCACACTGATGAGAAACCTTTCTGGGGCTCTCACTGCAGGACCAGGTTCAGTCAATCATCTGACATCAAACATCAGTGAGTTCACACCAGGAAGAGGCCATTCACCTGCTCCGTGTGTAAGAAGGGTTTGCTCACTCATTCAACCTGCAGAGACACTGACGTGTTCATAAGGAACTACAGCAATGACATTGTGCTGTTAACCACACCCAGGCCCAAGCCATGTTCACTGAGTCTGTTTATGCTCAGGTTAATTAACCTGTGTGAGACAGGTTTAATATTATGGATAAAAGTCAAATAAATTAGTTTTGCATTAGATATATTGAGCCATTTTAGCATCTCTGAATCAAGTTAGTTCCTTTTTGAAGGGATCACCCACACTGTGGCATTTCACCATTGGCCCTACTGAAGGTTAAGGTTCATGGATTAAGAACTTCAGAAATGGATTGGAGGACAGTCAAGTTTCAGTATTTTAAGGAATAGCTGGTGAGAAACAAGAGAAAACCTGACTGAAGTCTGGGCTTTCCTTGTCAGTGTACGTCTGGGGTGAATGATACCTGACTCCCTGATCTGTCTGACATTCAACCAGGTTGGTACAAGATGGGCTCAGTTTCTTCGAGAATAGGACAAATATTCCTCACAACTGAAGGCAATAAATGTAGCCATGAGAGAAGAGGGAAGATCTTTTTTTTTTAAAAAAAGTAGTGAATTATTGTTATAGAACTGAACAAAACCCAAATGTTGCTAAAAGAAAAACAAAATTGAACATTTCTGCCCTGCACTCATCAGGATTATAAGACAAGTAAGCAAACTGAAACAGGGAAAACCAATTGATGAGTGATAAGGATTGATATGGAGGTGGAACAAAAACTATCAGGATTTGGGTAATCCAAGATGGAGGATGGGAAAAGTTTTGGCTGTAAGAACTGCTCGCTTTTGGAGTATTTTCGGTGTTGGAAGTGAGTTCTTCGAATTCCACAAGCAGTAATTACTGTTTTTAAGCTGTTGCATTGTTTTGGAAGTTTGGGAGAAAAGATCAAAATAATGACAATTTAAAAAGGAGGAAGTGAACAAAGGTAGTGACCACATGGTCAGGGAGAGAGAGAGAGAGAGAGAGAGAGAGAAAGAAAGAAACTTACACTGCTAACTGACACAGCAATAAATATGCACAGTTACTGCCTTTGCTGTTTGAGTTCAAGTGTTTCCAGATATTGGAGTACGTTGAAGAAAATTGACAAACAGTGAAATTCACAGCTGACATTCGAGGAACCTATGTTGGAGAGCACACAGCACAGGAGCAGATAAATGCATGGTTTGTAAGTGTAATATTGCTGTCATTTTTAATAGTGAGTGTTTTTTTTAGATCTGTCGTTTGATTAAAATTTAAAAATATGCAACATAGATGCTAAGTTAGACTGGATTACTTTTTTTTAGTGCATAAGACTATGCTATTTTCTGTAGGTTGTTAAGGTACAAAGATGGCCTTGAATGGAGTGATGTGCTCTTCCTGTCAGCTGTTGGAGATTAGGGAGAGTTTCCTTAATACTGATGATTATGTCAGTAGTAAGGGTGTTTGGTTCTGAATCCTATCAGATCTCATCGATCAGTTGGAGCGGCAGTTTGAGCAATGAGGAATTTACAGGAACTAGGGACATCTGAGTTTTAAGGAAGGGAGAAAAAGCAGGAAAAGTAGGAGAGGGAGGCAGGTTGTGCAGGAGTCTCCTGTGGCTAACCCCATCTCAAACAAGTATGTTGTTTTGGAAAATGTAGGGGGCCTTTCAGGAGAACGCAGCATGAACAGCCGAGTTTCTGGGACCAAGACAGGCTGTAATGTAACGAGGGGTATGTCAGGTACCAAGCGATCGATTGTGAGAGGGGACTCTCTAGTCAGAGGCACAGACAGATGTTTCTGCGGCCGACAGCAAGAAATCAGAATGGTGTGTTGCCTCCCTGTTTCCAGGATCAAGGCAGAATATTCTCAAAGGGAAGTGGGACCAGCAGCAGGTCACTGGAACCAATGACACAGGAAGGAAAAAGGATGAGATGCTGAAGAGAGAAGATAGAAAGTTAGGCAGGAACTTTGAAAGGAGGTCCTCGAGGGAAGTAATATCTGGATTACTCCTGATGCTGTGAGCAAGTGAGGCTAGGAATAGGAGGATCGAGCAGATGAACGTCTAGGAAAAAGTGAAGACTGCAGATGTTTGAGATCAGAGTCGAGAACGTGGTGCTGGAAAAGCACAACAGGTCAGGCAGCATTTGAGCAGAAGGAGAATCGACATTTTCGGAAAAAGCCCTTCATTAGGAATGAGGCTGTGAGCCAAGGGTTGGAGAGATAAATGGGAGTGGCGTGGGCATGGGGAAAGGTAGATGAGAGTGCATTAGATGGATGGAGTTGGGGGTAAAGGTGAAAGATCGGAGGGGAGGGTGGAGTGGATAGGTGGGACGGAAGATTGACAGATAGGACAGGTCATGAGGGTGGTGCCGATTTTGAAGGTTGGGGCTGGGATTGTGGGGGGGGGGGATGGTGAGGGGTGGAAAAATGAGGAAACTGGTGAAATCCACATTGATAGTGTGTGGTTGCAATGTCCCAAGGCAGAATGTGAGGCATTATTTCTCCAGGTGTCGATTGGTTTTGGGTTTAGTGATAGAGGAGGCCCAGGAACTGCATGTCCTCGGCGGAGTGGGAGGGGGAGTTGAGAGGTTTTCAGCCACAGTGGTGGGGTTGGCTGGTGCGCCTGTCCCGGAGATGTTCTCTGAAGCGCTCAGCAAGTAGGTGACCTGTATCCCCGATATAGAGGAGACTGCATCGGGAGCAATGGATACAGTAAATGACATGTGTGGAAGTGCAGCGAAAGCTCTGATGGATGTGGAAGGCTGCTTTGGGGCATTTGGGAAGTGAGAGTTGGGTTTGGGGGCAAAGGTTTTGCAATTCCTGTGGTGAGAGAGGGAAGTGCCAAGAGGTGAGGGTGGATTGGTGGGACGTGGGGTGTGGACCTGACAAGGGAGTGGCGGAGGGAATGGTGTTTACGGAGAGCAGATAAGGGTGTGGAGGGAAATACACCTCTGGTGCTGGGGTCCATTTGTAGGTGGCGGAAATGGCGGAGGATGATGAAATGTATCCGAAGGTTGGTGGGGTGGAAGGTGAAGATCAGGGGGATTCTGTCCTTGTTTAGCTGTGGGAGCCGGTGGGTTTGTAGAAGATGCCAGTTTTGGGTCCGAAACTGTTGATGGAGATGGAGAGGCCCAGGAAGGGGAGGGAAGGTGGTATCCGAGATTAATGTGTAGCTGCGGAGCTGGTGTATGGGAGAAAGATTCACATTTTAGATGATTGGAAGCTCTTCTTGGGTAGGATGACCCATATAAGAGGGATGAATTGCACCTGAATTGAAAAGGGACTAATATACTGGCAGGGAGATTGCTGCAAATGCTTGGGAGGAATTAAATTAATAAGGTGGGCAGGGGGGTGGGACCCAGAGCGATAGTGAGGAAAGAGATCAATCTGACTCTGGTACAGTTGGGAAAAGGAGCAAGTCAAACAGTCAGGGCAGGCAGGAACGAAGCAGAGAACAACGGAGGACTGATAAATCAAACTGCATTTTCATCAATGCAAGAGACCTAGCACGGAAGGCAGATGAACTCAGGGCATGGTTAGGAACGTGGGTCTGGGATATCAGAGCAATTGCAGAAATGTCGCTCAAGGATGGGTAGGACTGGCAGCTTCATGTTCCAAGATACAAATACTACAGGAAGGATAGGAAGGGAGGCAGGAGAGGAGGAGGAGTGTCATTTTTGATAAGGGATAACATTATGACTGTAATTAGGGAGGATATTCCTGGGAATACATCCGGGAAGTCATTTGGGTGGAAGTGAGAAATAAGAAAGGGACTATTACCAATTTGAGATTGTACTATAGAGCTCCACATAATCAGTGGGGAATTGAGTAACAAATTTGTAAGGAGATCTCAGTTATCTATAAGAATAATAAGGTGTTATGGTAGGGAATTTTAACATTCTAAATGTAGACTGGAACTGGAATAGTGCGAATGGTTTAGATTAGATTAGATAAGGTTAGATTAGATTAGATTAGATTACTTACACTGTGGAATACAGGACCTTTGGCCCAACAGGTCCACACCGATCCTCCGAAGAGCAACCCACCCAGACCCATTCCCTTACGTTTACCCCTTCACCTAACACTACAGGTAATTTAGCGTGGCCAATTCACCTAACCTGCACATCTTTGGACTGTGGGAGGAAACCGGAGCACCGGAGGAGAGGAATTTGTTAAGTGTGTACAAGAAGATTTTCTGATTCAGTATGTACCTACCAGAAAAGGTGCAAAGCTTGGGAAATAAGGCAGGGCAGGTGTCAGTGGGGGAGCACTTTGGTGCCAGCGACCATAATTATATTAGTTTTAAAATAGGACTGGCAAAGGATAGACAGGATCTAACTGTTAAAGTTCTAAATTGGATAAAGGACAATTTTGGCAGTATGAGGCAAGAACTTTGAAAATGTGATTATATGCGGATTTTTGCAGGTAAAGGGATGGTTGGAAAATGAGTAGGCTTCAAAAATGAGATTATGAGACAGTATGTTCCTATTGGGGTGCAAGGCAAGGCTGGTAGGTGTGGGGAATGCTGGATGACTCGAGAAATTGAAGGTTTGCTCAAGAAAGAGAAGGAAGCATACGTCAGGTATAGACAGTAGAGATTGAGTGAATTCTTCAAGTATAAGGGCAGTAGGAGTATACTTAAGAGTGAATTCAGGAGGGCAAAAAGGGGGCATGAGATAGATTTTGCAAATGGGGTTAAGGAGAATCCAAGATGATTCTACAAAAAAAAAGCATTTAGGACAAAAGGGTAACTAGGGAGAGAATAGGGCCCTTCAAAGATCAGCAAGGCAGCCTATGTGACAAACTGCAAGAGATGGGATGGGGATATTAAAGGAGTATTTGCGTCAGTGTTTACTGTGCAGAAGGGCATGGAAGAAATAGAGTGTGGGGAAATAGATAGTGACATCTTGAAAAATGTCCATATTACAGAAGAGAAGGTGCTGGATGTCTTAAAAGACATAAATGTGGGTAAATCCCCAGGACATGATCAGGTGTACGCTTGAACTCTGTGAGAAGCTAGGGAAGTGATTGCTGGACCCATTGCTAAGATATTTTTATCATCGATAGTCACGATGAGGTGCTGGAAGGCAGCAGGTTGACTAACATGATGCCACTATTTAGGAAAGGTGGTATGGAAAGCCAGGGTGCTATAGCCCAGTGAGCCTGTTATCAGTGGGGGCGGGGGGGGGAGGTGCATTTCAGTTGAAGGGAATCCTGAGGGACAGGATTTACATGTATTTGGAAAGGCAAGGACTGATTAGGGATAGTCAATATGGCTTTGTGCATGGGAAATCAAGTCTCTCAAACTTGATTGAGTTTTTTGAATAAGGAGCAAAGAGATTTGATGAGAGCAGAGCAGGAGGCGTGATTTATATGAACCTCAGTAAGGCTTTCGACAAGGTTCCCCATGGGAGACTGGCTAGCAAGGTTAGATCTCATAGAATACAGGGAGAACTAGAAACTTAGATACAGAACTGGCTTGAAGGTAGAAGACAGAGGATGGTGGTGGATGTTTGATTTTCAGACTGGAGGCCTGTGACCTGTGATGTGCCACAAGGATCAGTGCTGGATCCACTGCTTTTCATCATTACATTTAAGATTTGGATGTGAACATAGAAGGTATATGTAGTAAGTTTGCAGATGACACCAACATTGTTGGTGTAATGGACAGCGAAGAAGGTTACCTCAAAGTATAACAGGATCTTGATCAGATGGGCCAATGGGCCAAAGGTTCGTGGATGGAGTTTAATTTCGATAAATGCAAGGTGCTGCATTTTGGAAAGGCAAATCAGAGCTGGGCTTACACACTTCATGGTAATTTCCTGGGGAGTGTTGTTGATCAAAGAAACCTTGGAGTTCATAGCTCCGTGGAAGTGTAGTCCCAGGAAGACAGCATAGTGAAGAAGGCATTGAGTATGCTTCCCTTTGTTGGTCAGAGCATTGAGTATTGGAGTTCGGAGGTCATGTTGCAGCTATACAGGGCAATGTTTAGGCCACTGTTAGAATATTGCGTGCAATTTCCCTCGTAAAGGAAGGATGCTGTGAAACTTGAAAGGTTTCAGAAAAGATATACAAGGATGTTGCCAGGGTTGGACGATTTGAGCGACAAGGAAAGGCTGAAGAAGCTGCCGCTGTTTTCCCTGGAGCGTCGGTGGCTGAGAGGTGACCTTACAGAGGTTTGTAAAATCATTGAGGCATGGATAGGATAAATAAGGTTTTCTTTGTCTAAAGGCAAATGTGACATTGATGTTCCAGGTGTGATGCAACTGGTTAAACCACTCTGCAAAAAGCCCCACAGAATTCACTTAAGCACTACGGTTGAAACACAAACAAAAGAAAGTGGCATTAAGAATAACTAAACGATCGGAAAACATAACCTACTACCTGATACAGTAACTTACTAATTTCCTGTTCCAATGTTGTAACATCTCATAAACACACCCCTTTGCAAAAACGTAAATTCAAACTCATATTCGAACAGGCAGGAGAGAACAACATTCAGAGAAATGCCCGAGTGCTCAGTTAGGAATCATTTACTGAAGCTTGCAACCTTCTGATACTCAAAACATCTTGGGAATGCTACAGCTAGACCAAAACTGGAAGAACCTGAACTGGCCACTCCTTTTCCATTGTTAAACTTTTTTAAAGAAAAAGCTACAAACACTCTGGACTTTTTGGCACCTCTGCCCTTACAATCTCTCGTCAAAAAAACACAGGACAAAATAACATATTTAAGATAACAGCATCCTCACATCACCACACTCCCACTCCCCCTGCCCCGACACACACACACAAACAGTCTTTCGCTATCTCTCTCACACACACACACGCAGATGCATGGTCTCTCTCTCTCTCTGTCTCTCTGACTCAATCTCTTACACACACACGCTCAGTCACAGTGTTTTTCTCTCTCTCTTACACACACAGAGACACACACACTCAGGTATGGTCTTTCTCTCTCTCTCTCTCCCTCTCTCTCTCTCTCTCACACACACACTGAACTATTATCTTTTATTTATCTTATGGGGTGTGGGTGTCGCTGGCTTGCCAGCATTTTATGCATGTCCTTAGTTGCCCTTGAGAAGGTGGGGGTGAGCTGACTTCTTGAACTGCTGTGGGTTAACCCCCAATGTAATTAGGGAGGGAATTCCAGGACTTTGACCCAGTGACAGTGATGGAACGGCGTTATATTTTCAAGTCAGGATGATGCATGACTTGGAGGGGAACTGAAGATAGTGGAGTTCCCACACATCTGCTGCCCTTGTTCTTCTATATGGAAGTGTTTGTGGGTTTGGAAGGTCTGTTTGAGGATCCTCAGTGAATTTCTGCAGTGAATCTTGCAGATAGTAGCAGCAGCAGTCAGTACTGAGCATGTGTGGTGGAGGGAGTGGACACTTGTGGATGTGGTGACAATCAAGTGGGCTCTTTTCCTGGATGGTGCCAAACGTCTTGAGTCTTGATGGGGCTGCACCCATCCAGGCAAGTTGGGAAAATTCCATCACACTTCCAACTTGTACATTGTGGATGGTGGACAGGCTGCAGTATTCCTTGCTGCAGTATTCCTAGCTTCTATCCTGCTGTTGTAGCTACTGTGTTTCTGGCAAGTGCAGTTGAGTTTCTGGTCAATGATAACCCGCAGGATGTTGAGCAGCTTATTGCTGAGCAAGTGCAGCTTTATATCACTGTTCATGACACTTTCCATCACTTTACTGATGATTGAGAAATAGACTGATGGGGCGTTAATTGGCTGGAATTTGTCCTTTTTTTATGTACAGGACATCCTGGGAAATTTTCGACATTGTTGGTTTGGTACCAGTATTGTAATTGTACTGCAATATTAATAAGAGACAAAGATGATTTCATTTTAAAAACCTTAGTCTTAATCTATTATTACGTGACAATATATACACGTTGCATCAACTGTAACCATGCAAGTATTCACTACAGCATTCTGTTTCTGTCCATTTACTCCTGCCACCAAATCCTCCATCTTACATTATCCAAGTTGTGACAAGACATCAGCATATACATTTTCTCATCCTGTCACGTGTATCTTTTTCAAATTGAATGGCTGCAGTGACAAGCTCCATGTAAACCATCTGGAAGTGCTGCCCTTCCATTTCTCCAAAAGCTTTAATGGGTTATGATCAGTACAGACAATTGACCAAGACCCATTACTGACAATACAAATGTTAAAATGTTGGAACACCAAGTTCAAGGTCTCCTTCTCAATCGTGGAATATTTCTGATGAATATTCAATTTCCTGAAGAAATACCCAATGGGGCTTTCTAGCTTCACATTGTCATCTTGTAAGAATACAGCACCAACACTCATATCACTCACATTAGTAGCCATCTTGAGTAGCTTTGTGCAATTCGGCGTAACTAACACTGGGGCAATGGTTAACACAGCTTTCAGGTTGGCACATGCCTTCTGACATTCTGCTGTCCACTGAAATTTCCTGCACTTCTTCAATTAGTCAATCAGTGGAGCAACCACGCTATTACAATTTGGTACAAACTTCTGGTAAACCTTTTCACTCCCAGAAGTCATAGTCCTGCTGTCGTTGTCAATGGCATGGTCGGGGCCATCTGCCTATGCCTGACAACATGACCGAGGAACATGACTCGGACTTTGGAGAATTCACACATAAGACCTTCCTGAAGTAGGGCTTATGGCCGAAACTTCGATTCTCCTGTTCGTTGGATGCTACCTGACCTGCTGCGCTTTTCCAGCAACACATTTTCAGCTCTGATCTCCAGCATCTGCAGCCCTCACTTTCTCTCGAATTCACACTTAGCCAGGTTTTTCACCAGCCTGCCTCCCAAAGTCAATTGAATACTTCCAATAAATGCTGCAAATGTTCCTTCTGTGTGTGACTAAAAGATCACAAGGTTGTCGATGTACACCGTACAATTGGATAACCCAGAAATTACTTTATTAGTTAGCCTTTCAAATGTGGCTGGCGCATTTTCCAAATCAAATTGCATGACTTAAATGAATTGGATGCGAGCATAAGAGGTACAGTTAATAAGTTTGCAGATGACACCAAAATTTGAGGTGTCGTGGACAGCGAAGAGGGTTACCTCAGATTACAACAGGATCTGGACCAGATGGGCCAATAGGCTGAGAAGTGGCAGATGGAGTTTAATTCGGATAAATGTGAGGTGCTGCATTTTGGGAAAGCAAATCTTAGCAGGACTTGTACACTAAATTATAAGGTCCGAGGGAGTGTTACTGAACAAATAAACCTTGGAGTGAAGGATCATAGCTCCTTGAAAATGGAGTTGCAGGTAGGTAGGATAGTGAAGGTGGTGTTTGGTATGCTTTCCTTTATTGGTCAGAGTATTGAGTACAGAGTTGGGAGGTCATGTTGCAGCTGTACAGGACAACGTTTAGGCCACTGTTGGAATATTGTGTGCAATTCTGGTCTCCTTCCTATTGGAAAGATGTTGTGAACCTTGAAAATGTTCAGAAAAGATTTACAAGGATGTTGCCAGGGTTGGAGGATTTGAGCTATGGGGAGAGGCTGAATAGGCTGGGGCTGTTTTCCCTGGAGCGTCGGAGGCTGAGGGGTGACCTTATAGAGTTTACAAAATTATGAGGGGCATTGATAGGATAAATAGACAAAGTATTTTCCCTGGGGTTAGGGAGTCCAGAACTAGAGGGCATAGGTATAGGGTGAGAGAGGAAAGATATTAAAGAGACCTAAGGGGCAACGTTTTCACACAGAGGGTGGTACATGTATGGAATGAGCTGCCAGAGGAAGTGGTGGAGGCTAGTGCAATTGCAACATTTAAAAGGCATCTGGATTGGTATATGAATAGGAAGGGTTTAGAGGGATATGGGACGGGCGCTGGCAGCTGGGACAAGTTTGGGTTGGGATATCTGGTCGGCATGGACGATTTGGACGGAAGGGTCAGTTTCCATGCTGTACATCTCTATGACTCTATGACTTTAAGTTGGTAATGTCCATTCATTGTTACAAAAGTCAAAATTGTCTTCACTCCTTCGGATAAAGGTACCTGCCAGTATCCTCTGAGCAAGTCCAAATTACAAATATAAGTTGCTTGTTCTACCTTTTCAATACAGTTTTCTCAATGTCGAATTGGATATGAATCAGACGCTGCAAGTGCATTAACGTTGCAATCGGCTGCACGCAATCATCTCGTTGTGGCACCATTACTATGACTGAGCTCCAATTGCTGCAACTCCCTTTCATGCTGTTCTTTTGGAACATGCGTTCAAGTTGTCTTTGAACCTATACCAACTTTATTTGGTGTAAATCTATAAGGATATTGCTTAATTGGAACAGCATTTCCTATATCTATATCATGCATAATTAAATTAGTATTTCCCAGCTTATTCCCACATATCTCACTAAGCAATAGTAATAATTCTTTCAGGTCACTTTGATTTCTGGTGGAAGCTACCTCAATAATTTATACCAAATTTTGAGAACATCCTCATTGTCCATTTTAATTTGAGGAAAATCCAATTCAGAAACCTGTGAACTCACTTCGTCACGCGTGTTGTATCCAGGAACACATTATCTTTTTACTTTCCTTCTCGATTGTTATGGAACAGACCAAACCCCTTAAAGCATTTCAAAAAGTTAGCCCAGACCCTAACTTTGCTAGTTGTTTTGAGAAGGTGTACAGTGGATATTCAAGGAGAGAATCAGCTGGTTAAGCCACCTCATTGTAATCCAAACAGGATTTATTTAGAAGATTACTGAATGAAACACAATGAACAGAAACAGAACACCGAATAACTTATCCTATCCTAAAACCTAACAGTGTATCTGTTCCAAGATACTTGCAACATCCCCACAAGCACCCCTTAGCATACAAGGTCATATCAAACACAAGTTATCACAGGACAGACACCTGAGAGAGGTTACCAGCCTGGACCTGCTTCTTTGGGTCCAGCAGTCTTTCTTCACACGACTGCTAAAAAAAAACTAAACCAGAGATAAGCTGAGCTGGGAGAACTGGCCGCTCCCATTTCAATATAAAAGTGTTTGTTTTCTAACCTTGAAAGCATTCTGCCTGAGGCAGTATCTGTTAGCTATTGTCAAATTGGCCCTGAAACCCTTTCCGAACCTGTGTTTTTATGACCTCCAGAAGAACAAAGACCGAATGACAACCTAACCTTGTTAAAGTAACAGCTTTGTCACAGTATCAAATTATAATTTGAGCATATTCACATGACACACTGAGATTGCTTTCTATCTGCAGTCCTATCAAGTAATTCGCCTCACTCAATTTTATTTCACTTTGATAAGTTCCACTAAATCTTGCTTTTATAGGTTCAACTGGAAGTAACACTAACATTTTATCCATGTTCAAAAAATTGCAAATTTTCAATCTCTTGTCTGCTTCCTGCTTCATCACGTGCTGTGCTACTTTTAAATGCCATCTAGCCACCTCCCCCTCAATTTAATCATTCCCTAAAATTTGATACACAGTTCAAATATGTGGTAGCTGAACTCTAACTCACTAATTTCTCCTTATTTAATTTCAGTGGTCCTCTCAGCTCATGCCCCAACACTCATTCAAATGGACTGAATGAGGCAGATTCATTTAGAACATAGAACATAGAGCATAGAACAATACAGCACAGAACAGGCCCTTCGGCCTACGATGTTGTGCCGAACATTTGTCCTAGCTTAAGCACCCATCCATGTACCTATCCAATTGCCGCTTAAAGGTCACCAAAGATTCGGACTCTACCACTCCCACAGGCAGTGCATTCCATGCCCCCCCCCACTCTCTGGGTAAAGAACCCACCCCTGAAGTCTCCCCTATACCTTCCACCCTTCACCTTAAATTTATGTCCCCTTGTAACACTCTGTTGTACCCGGGGCAGAGTGCAGTGGAGGCTGGGACATCCCTATTGGTAAGATGTGCAAATGGAATTCCTTTATTCAGTTGGTTAGATTATCTTGAATATAAGCCCTCAATATGGTCTTCTCTAAATTTGTTAATGGTCTTTGAAGTTTGATGCCACCTTTCTAACACTCCCCGCCATAAATTTGATGTAAACTTTGATCCTTGACCTGGTTGTATCTCTGTAGGTAGTCTTTATTGAGTTAAACACTGGAGTAACTCTTCTACAATCTTCTAGCAGTGGTATTGCACAAATTGAATAGCCTCTGCAAATCTAATGTGCTCATCTATTATTGTTAACAAATACTGATTCCCACTTTTTGTTTTATGTAGGGGACACACTGAATCAGTTAAGACCATTGTAAGACCATAAGACATAGGTGCGGAAATAAGGCCATTCGACCCATCGAGTCCACTCCGCCATTCAATCATGGCTGATGGGCATTTCAACTCCATTTACCCGCATTCTCCCCGTAGCCCTTAATTCCTTGTGACATCAAGAATTTGTCAGTCTCTGCCTTGAAGACATTTAGCGTCCCGGCCTCCACTGCACTCTGCGGCAATGAATTCCATCGGCCCACCACTCACTGGCTGAAGAAATGTCGCCGTATTTCAGTTCTGAATTTACCGCCTCTAATTCTAAGGCTGTGTCCACGGGTCCTAGTCTCCTCGCCTAACGGAAACAATTTCCTTCCGTCCAGCCTGTCCAAGCCATGTATTATCTTGTAAGTTTTTATTAGATCTCCCCTTAATCTTCTAAACTCCAATGAATACAATCCCAGGATCCTCAGCCATTCCTCGTATGTTAGACCTACCATTCCAGGGATCATCCGTGTGAATCTCCACTGGACACGCTCCAGTGCCAGTATGTCCTTCCTGAGGTGTGGGGATTCATACTTGCCACAGTACTCCAAATGGGGCCTAACCAGAGCTTTATAAAGTCTCAGTAGCACAACAGTGCTTTTATATTCCAACCCTCTTGACATAAATGACAACATTGTATTCGCTTTCTTGATCACGGACTCAACCTGCATGTTTACCTTAAGAGAATCCTCAACTAGCACTCCCAGATCCCTTTGTACTTTGGCTTTATGAATTTTCTCACCGTTTAGAAAGTAGTCCATGCTTGTATTCTTTTTTCCAAAATGCAAGACCTCGCATTTGCTCACATTGAATTCCATCAGCCATTTCCTGGACCACTCTTCCAAACTGTCTAGATGCTTCTGCAGCCTCCCCACTACGTCAGTACTACCTGCCTGTCCACCTAACTTTGTATCATCGGCAAACTTCGCTAGAATGCCCCCGGTCCCTTCATCCAGATCATTAATATATAACGTGAACAGCTGCGGCCCCAATACTGAACCCTGCGGGACACCGCTTGTCACTGGCTGCCATTCTGAAAAAGAGCCTTTTATCCCATCTCTCTGCCTTCTGTCAGACAGCCAATCCTCAATCCATACCAGTAGCTCACCTCGAACACCATGGGCCCTCACCTTGCTCAGCAGCCTCCCGTGTGGCACCTTATCAAAGGCCTTTTGGAAGTCTAGGTAGACGACATCCACTGGGTTTCCCTGGTCTAACCTACTTGTCATCTCTTCAAAGAATTGTAAAAGGTTCCTCAAATGCAGGTATGGGTATTAAGGTGCTGGTTTTATTCCTGCCTGCGATTTTCCAGGTGCATGACATGTATGATATTTCTATTAACTTTAAACTCCATCTAAATGCAGTCTAGGCCAGTAAAAATGTTCTTGTATTTTGGTGAGTTTTATCACTTCCACAATGACCTACAGGTAGCTCAGGTGCTACATGCCACACCTCCTTTCTATAAGCTCTTGTTAATGAATTTCTGCAACTTTCCCATCTGTCTGAATATGTGATCGTCTCCATGTCCTCATTAAGACATCATATTTAGGTTAGTAACATTTGGGAATGCTTTCAGATTTTACTTCTGTATATGCTTTTCAATATATTGCTTCAGTGTTTCATCTTTCCGTTGTAGCTCAGGTAATTTCTCTGAACTGAAAATATCCATTTGTTCGTCATCTGTTCTTGTTTTGTCTCAGCCATTCAATCAAATCTGGTCTCTGATCATTCTGCTTGAACTTGCTTAACTGTACTCTTTGTTTTCTTCTCCTGTGTCAACTGGTGGCGTTGTGACTTTGTTATCAGTTTGTTAATGTTCTCCAATTTGTTTCATGATTCACATAACAATGATGTTCATTGTATTTTATTTAGAGCATGAGATAATCCATCCACAAGAATGTTGTATTATGGCGTTCTATTAGAGTGACAACTAACTTTTCACTGCCCAATTCGAACAGCAAACCTTGTCCCAACAATAGTCTCCACTGATGACTGAAAAGTCAATGTTTCTGGCAGGACACTCCATGAAAAGCTGATTCCCCAAACGTTGACTCTTCTCCTTGAATATACTGCCTGACCCGCTGTGCTTTTTCAGCGCCAATCTTTTTGACTCTGAGCTGCAGTCCTTTCTTGCTCCTTTTCCCTTGGATGTCTGGTCTGGAATAATCTGAGAGGTACGGATGCCCTTGCAAGGCGTTTTGTGGTCCTGGAACATGCAGAGGGAGGAGTGAAAAGGCTGTTGTATAGAGAAATGCAGAGTTTCTTGAGTTGAATTGAGATGTGGGTGAGGGTATCCCAGTTGGAATGCTGAGATTTGGAGGTGACATGACAACTTCTTGAATTCTGTGTCCTCTCAAATGGAGAGTCCCTAAATCATCCAACAAGTGTGTCTTGGGCATGTCAACAGAATGCAAGCATGTGACATGTGAATTTACTTCCTGCATGGTGAGATTCCTACAGCCAGGCAGCTAGTGATGGACCAAAGGGTCTGCTTCAGGAATGCTGAAGAATGGTATGATAGCCCTGAACATCGACTATACATGGAGAGAGTCCCTATTGGCTGAGAGAAATGAATGGGAAGATTTCCATTGGTTTGACATGAGCTATCAGGGTGACCTTAGACGCTCAAACTAAAGACAATAACTCATAATGACATTCTGTAATTGTTAGTGAGAAATTGGCGATGGAAATGTCTCTTATGAATCAGTCTTTTCATCAAGCAGCAAAGTTACACTGCATAGAGGCACGCAATCTGCAATACATCAGAGCACCTTCCAGCAACTGGAGCATGCTGGTGGCCTCTGGCAAAGAAAGTAGTTTCAAGGAAATATGATGTGCTTCACATGGCTACAGACACAGAAATGTACATGCACACATACTCACGCGTACACACAGATACCACACACACAGACATATACCCATCCAGAGACACAAGCAGACACAGATATAGAGACACGCACACACACGGACATTCAACCACACAGAGACAGACACATACATACACAGATACACGCACACGGACACATGCACACACAGGAACACACCACCACACACACACACACACAGAATTGCAGACACACACACAATCACAGAACAAAATGACATATTGTGTTAAGAATGAGCAAAGCTGCAGTTCAATCATCACATCTTGACACTTGGAAGTCGATGTGTCATTGAAATTTGAGAGGTTATGTCTCCATATTATTTTTCCGGTGGGAGGTTGAGTGATATTTTGAGTTTAATGGGGAAGCACTAATACTGTCCATGGTTTTCTCAGGGCAATATCCTCTTAAAAATAGAAGATAGGAGCAGGAGGAGGTCATTCAGCCCTTTGAGCCTGCTCTCCCATTATCATGATCATGACTCATCGTCCAACTCAACAACCTCATTCTGTTTACTCCCCTTTGAACCCATTTGTCTTAAATGCTATATTGAGCCGCATATTCAATGCATTCAATGTCTTGGCATCAACTAATTCCTGTGATAATGAATTCCACAGGCCCACCAGTCTTTGGGTGAAGAAATGTCTCCCTCATCTCTCTCCTAAATGATCCACCCCAAATCTTCAGTCTGTGTCCCCTGATTCTAGACACACCCACCATCAGGAGCATCCTCCCTGTCTCGTCCTGTTAGAATGAGATCCACTTCCATTCGTTTAAATTCCAGCAAATACAATCCTAAGCTGGACAATCTATCATTGTATGTTATTTCCAAGCAAGAACACCCTTCCTCTGAAAATGAGACCAAAACTGCACACAGTGTTTGTAGTGTGGCCTCACAAAGGCCCTGTATAACTGTAACAACACTTCCCTGCTCCTGTGCTTGAAACATCTCACAATGAAGGCCAATATCGCATTTGCCTTCTTTACTGCCTGCTGCACTCGCATGCTTACCTTCAGCGACTGATGCACAAGCACACTCTCCTCTCCCAATTTACAGCCAGACAGGTAGTAATCCACCACCTTGCTTTTGTTTCAACACTGAATAACCTGACATTTATCCAAAATAACTGCATCTGCCATTGATTTGCCCACTCAACAAATCTGTCCAGACCATGCCATAGGGTCTCTGCATCCTCGTCACAGTTCACCCTCCTATCCAACTTGGTATCATCTGTAAACTTTGAGATATTACATTTTATTCCTTCATTCAAATCATTAAAATAACTGCTAATAGCTGGGGTCCCTGTGGCACCCCACTAGCTACTGGCTGCCAATTTGAAACGGACCCTTAAGCCCTACTCAGTTTCCTCTCTACCCATCTATTTTCTATCTATCTCAGTACACCTACCCCAATCCCATGCGCATTAATACTGTACAGTGATGTCGTAAGTGGGACATTATCTAACACTTTCTTAAAGCCCAAATATACCATATTGACCAGTGCCCCTTTGTCGACTCTGATAGTTACATCTTCACAGAATTCCAATAGATTTGGCAAGCATAATTTCCCCACCATAAATCCATGCTGACTCTCTTTGATCTTGCCACGGCATTCTCAATGCTCTGCCATAAAGTACGTGATAAAGGATTTGATAATTTTCCCCACTACTGATCTGAAGCTCACTGGTCTATAATTCCCTGGTTTCTCTGTACCTCTCTTTCTGAGTATTGGAGTGGCAATAGCTGCCATCCAATCTGCAAGGACTGTACCAAAAATTAATGAATCCTGACAACCAAAGCATCCACTATTTCTAAAAATCTGGGATGTAGATTTATCAGGCCCTGAGGATTTATCGGGTTCAATCCCCTCAATTTCCCAGCAGCATTTCTCTATTAATATTGACCTCCCTCAGTTCTTCCCTCTCACTAAATCTTGCATTCTCCAGGATTTCTGGTACTTGATTTGTATCTTCGAGTCAGAGGGTCCTACAGCACAGAGAGAGGTCGTTTAGCCCAAACTGGTCCATACTGACCAAATTGTCCACCCATGCTAACCCCATTTCCCTGCATTTGCTCCACATCCTTCTAACCCTTTCCTATCCATGTATTTGTCAAAATTCCGTTAAATGTTGTTAACGTACCCACCTCAACCACTTCCGCTGGCAGCTCATTACATATGCGTGTCAGCCTCTGTGTAAACTAATTGCCCCTCAGGTTCCCTTTTGTACTTTTCCCCGCTAACCTTAAACTAATGCCATCTAATCCTCGATTCCCCAACCCTGGCAAAAAAGACTGAGTGTATGCCTGTCATAATTTTTTACAGTTCTATAAGATCCCCTCTCAGTCTCCTAGACTGCCAAGAAAAGAAGTTCTAGCTTGTTCAGCCTCTCCTTATAACTCAGACCACTGAGTGCGAGCAACATCCTGATAAATTTCTTCTGCACTCTTTCCAGTTTAATAACTTCCTTCCTCGAGCAAGGTGACCAAGCAGAACATATGCTCCAACTGCAGCCCCACCAACCTCCTGTACAACTGTCATTTTTTTGTGCAGACAGAACTAAAGTACGTATACAATTGCTCAGATATTTCGTTGTCCTTTGTTATACATTTCCCCAATTTCCATCTGGAGGGACCTACATTTGTCTTCATCAATCTCTTTCTCTTCACGTACTGTAGAACCTTGTAGCGTCAGTCTTCATGTTCCCTGCAAGCTTACTTTCTTTTGTACTGCTTTCCCCATCTTAATCAATCCCTAGGTCCTTCTTTGCTGAATTCGAAACTGCTCTCAAACATCAGACCTATTATTTTTCTTGGCCAATCTCTATGCTACTTCCTTCAAATGGATGCTATCTAATTTCTTTTATAAGCCATGGATTGGCCCTGTTACCCATTTGCTTTTGTACCAGACAGGAATAAATAGTTGTTGCAGCTCCCCCATGATTTCCTTAAATATTTGCCAATGCCTATCTACTGTAACATCTTTGAGCAACTTCCACTAATCTATCAACGCCAACGCATGCCTTTTTTATCTTCATAGTTTCCTTTATTAAAATTCAGCACCCTAGTCTCCGAATCAGCTGGCTCACTCTCCATCCTGATAAAAAAGCTGTATCATGTCATGGTCACTCATCCCCAAGGAGTCTCACGCAACTAGATTGGCAATGATTCCCTTCTCATTACACAGTACCCAGTCACAGATGGCCTGCTCTCCAGTTGGTTCATCCACATGTTGGTTAAGAAAACCATCCCATATGTACGCCAGGAATTCCCCCTCGTAGACATTGTGGCTAATTTGATTTGTCCAATCTAGATGCAGGTTAAAATCACCCATGATCACCGATGTCTCCATATCACATGCTTGGCTAATTTCCTGTTTAATACTATTCCAACATGACCACTGCAGTCTGGGGGTCTCTGTATGACATCCATTAATGTTTTTTGTCCCTTGGTATTTCACAGCTCCACCCACACAGATTCCACATTGTCGAAGCTAATGTCCTAAAAAGAGATGAACAAAAATCCGTGACCAGGAATTGAGATATTTTTGCTCAAATATTGATCTTGGTTTGCTGCTAATTAGCCTTGTCGACTTTCAGTGAGTTGCTTCGTAAAATCTGAGACCGCCAGCGAAGGTGATGAGCTAGAACATTTGTGGAATTGCTTTCTCAGTAAATGAACATAGATACATTTTGTTGAGATTTTCACAGTAGATGCAATGACAGTGCTTCTCCAGCAGTTGGAAGTGAGGGCTGATAGTAGATCCTTCACCCAACACCTTCACTCATAAAATGTTAAGGCACACAAAAGATTGACTGAGGCTACTTAGTTTAACATCATTTATTGAAAAAAATGGTGGAGTCTTTAAAAAAGGATGTTACAGCAGAAAACTGAGAATGGCTTTACAAAATGGAAATCTTGCCTGATAAAAGTATCGGAATTCTTGGAGAAAATGGAGAAAACCATAATTGTAACATGTTTTGATTTTCTGAAGATGTTTGATAGCACTCATGCATAAGATTACTGAATAAGATAGGAGCCTTGGCTTTGGAGGTACTGTATTAACATGGAGAGAGGATGTTTGAAATCCCAATCAGAAAAGTTTGATTAAGAGTTTTATTTTACAGAATGTCAATCTGTGGAGTACCACATAAATCTGTTCTGGGGACAAAAAAAAACTTACAAAGTATTTTGATGACTAAGATGAGGCAAGTGAATATATTGTAGGCAAGTTTGCGAATGACTCAAAAATTGGAGCGGAGACAAGTGGTGAGTATAACACAAAAAGAAGTTTGCGGAGGCATACAGATAGGACAAGAGAGTGAACAAGGAGCTTTGCATAATAATGTAATGTGGATGAAATAAATGAGAACAGACATAAACAGTGAAGTTATGCATTTTAACGGGCAAGATAGAGACTGAATTCAAAAATCTACTGGGAGTCTGCATCTCCGAACCACAAAAAGTTAGCTTTTAATTTCAACTGTCAATAAAGATGGCAAATGTCATGTTGGGGTTTGTTTAAAAACTAATGGAATATTGAGATTAGGAACAATCAGATAGAGCAGCTAATGTGTGGCTGAGGAGCTGCTGCAGGGGTTAGAATTCCCATTTTTCAATCATTGGGATCTCTTCAGGGATAGAAATTACCTGTATAAGAGGGACCTGAATTGGAAGGGGAACGATGTTCTTGTGGGGAAATTTGCTAAAAGTATGCTGAAGGTTTTAAACTAGTAAGGGGGATGGTGGGGACCAACAAGATAGTGAGTAAAGAGAAATGTTTGAGGTGAGATGCGGTGAGCAATTCTAGGGGTCAAGGCAGACATCAGTTTGGCAAGAGCGAGGTAAGACTGCTAAACTGCATTTATTTTGATGCAAGAGGCCTGACATGTGAGACAGATGAACATAGGGCATAGATGGGAATGTGGGACAAGGATATCATTACCATTGCAGAAATGTGGCTCAGGGATGAACAGGACTGGCAGCTTAATGTTCCAGGATATAGATGCTATAGAGTGAATAGACAGAGGAGCAAGAGAGGAGATGGAGTGGTGTTTTTGGTTAGAAAGAACATTACAGCTGGATGTAGAGAGGATATTTCTTGGAGACTGCCCAGTGAAGTTTTCTGGATGAAACTTAAAAATAAGAAAGAGGTGATGACCTTGCTGGGATTGTAAAATGGGCCTCCTAACAGTCAGTGGGAAATTTACAAGCGATTATGCTATCTGTGAGAAAAAAGGATAATGATAGGGAATTTTAACTTTCCAAACAGAGTTTGGGGTAGTGCTAAGATCTTGGAATGTGGAGAAATTGGTTAAGTGTGTACAAGAAAACGTTATTATTGAATATGTGGATGCACCTACTCGACAGGTCGCAATACTTGACCTTCTGTTGGGAACCAAGGCAGAGCAAGTGACTGAGGTGTCCACAGGGGCACGCTTCAGGGAAAGTGATCATAATTCTATTGGTTTAATAATAATGATGAGAAAGGATAGAATTGATTTAAAAATGAAAGTTTCAAGTTAGAGTGTGGCCAGTTTCAGTGGTATTAGACTTTGAGAAGTTGATTGGGGGGGTGGGGGTGGGGGAGGGAGGTTATTCACAGGTAAAGGGACGGCGGACAAGTGGGAGGCCTTTAAGAATGAGACAATGAGAGTTCAGTGATGGTATGTTTCTGTTTGTGTGAAGGGTAAGGCATGGGAAAAGCTCAATGATGAGGGACATTGCAACTCCTGTCCAGAAAAAGAAGGGGGCATTCATCAGATATAGACAGCTGGGATGGAGTAATCCTGAGAAGGATATAAGGGCAGTCGGAGTATACTTAAACAGGAAATCAGGAGGGAAAAAAGGGGACATCAAATTGCTTTGGCAAATAGAATTAAGGAGAATCCGAAAAGATTCTAAAATTATTTTAAGTTTAAAAGAATAACTAAGGAGAGAGTACAGGCCTTAAAGATCAACATGGCTTTCCTACATGTAACCACAGGAGATGGCAGAGACACTAAGCAAATATTTTGTATCACTATTTACAGTAGACAGGAGTATGGAAGCTAAGAAACTTGGGAAATAAATAATGTGATCTTAAAATGAGTTTATTTTACAGAAAAGGAGGTGTTGGAGGTCTTAAAGTAGAAAAATGGAAATAAATCCTGGAGACCTGATTAGTAATTTCCCAGAACTTTGTGGGAAGCTAGGGAAGAGATTCCTGGACCACTTGCCGAGATATTTGTATTGTTGATAATCATAGATGAGATGCCAGAAGACTGGAGAGTGACTAATGTGGCAGCTTTATTGAAGAAAGTTGTATGGAAAAGCAAGGGAACCATAAACTGGTGAGCCTTTCACACCAGAGATGCTGCCAGACATTCTGAGCATTTCCAGCAGTTTCTGCTTTTGTTTCTGATACACAGCATCCACAGATTTTTCAGTTTTTATTTAGTAGTTAGAGAGCATTACGTTTTGAATTGGAGGCCTGTTAGAACATAACAACATCCGAACATAAGAAATACAATCAGGAGTAGGCCATCTGACTCCATGAGTCAGCTCTGCCTTTCAATAATATCGTGGATCATCTTTCAATGAACTGAGACTCCACTTACCCATTGCTCACTATAACCCTTCATTTCTTTACTGTTCACAAATCTATCTTCATCTTTAAAACATTCAACAGGTTAGCCTCAGCTGCTTCAGTAGGCAGGGGATTCCAGAGATTCACAACCCTTTGGGTGAAGACGTTGGCTTGACCAGCTATCTTTAGTAGCCACACACGCAGATGACAAGCAACATGAGTTCGACTGGGACAACACTACTATTATAGGTCAAACCAAAGAGAGAACAGCCAGTGAATTCCTAGAGGCATGGCACTCATCCACAGATTCAATCAATAAGCACATCGACCTGGACCCAATATACCGGCCACTGCAGCGGACAGCTGGAACTGACAACCGGAAGCGGCAGATACAAATCACTATAAATGCCGGAGGAAACATCACAGAAGCGCTTCACATGAGGTCCCCAAGCCCTGAGGATGTCACCGAGACAGAGGATGAAACGTTTGCAACACAAATTCCCAGCTCGGCGAACAGAACCACAACAACGAGCACCCAAGCTACAAATCTTCTCACAAACTGTGAGCCTCCCTGTGTCTGTCTTTTCTATCCCATTTATAATTTTACAATCCCCTCCCCCATTCTTCTGAATTCCAATGAGTATAATCACAGTCTGCTCAATCTCTCCTCATAGGCCACCCCCCTCATTTCCAGAATCAACGTAGTCAAACTCCTCAGCAAACCCCACCCCAGTGCCATCTCATGTAAGGCGATGAAAAGTGTACAGAGTACTCCAGGCGTGGCCACACCAGCGCCCTATACAGCTCCAGCAGAAAGTCCTAATTTTAAACTCTATCCACTGGCAATGAAGGACATTATTCCATTTGTCTTCCTAATTAGCTACTGGACTCGCAAACCAGACCTTCGTGTTTTATGCACAAGAACACCCAGGTCCCCCTGCATAGCAGCATTCTGTAATTTTTCACCATTTTAAAGTAGACCACTTTGTTATTAATCCTACCAAAATGGATGACCTCACGTTTACTAACATTGTACTCCATTTGCCAGACCCTTGCCCACTCACTTAGCCTGTCTATATCCTTCTGCACACTTTACTCTATCACTCATTTAAGTGGCTTCTGTGAACTACAACACACTACACTTGGTCTCTAACTCGAAGCAATCTCGAAGCATTGTAAACAACTGCAACCCCAACAATTGCAACCAATTGCAGTCTCAACACTGATCCCTGAGACACATCACTAGCCACTGATTGTCAACCAGAAAAAAAACCCATTTATCCCCAATTTTTGCGTTCTGTTAGTTAACCATTCTTCTGTCAATGCTAATGCATTGCCCGTAACACTGTGCATCTTTAGCTTATGCAGCAGCCTTTTGTGCAGCACTTTGCTGAATGCCTTTTGGAAATCCAGGTACACCACGTTCACCAGTTCCGCATTGTCTACCACACTCGTTATAACCTCAAAGAATTCCAATAAATCAGTTAAACATGACCTGCCTTTCATGAACCCATGCTTCATTAAATAAATGTAGATGTTGCGTTTATGTAAGACAAACCAGGGCAGGACTTATACAATTAATGGCTGGGCCTTGGGGAGTGTTGCGAGCAAAAAAACCAAAGGGTGCAGATGCATCATTCCTTGAAAGTGGAGTTGCAGGGAGACAGGGTGGGGAAAAAGGTGTTTGGCATGATTTCATTCATTGGTCATCATGTTAAGTGTAGGAGTCGAGATGTCATGTCTCAGCTGTACAGAACATTTGTGAGGCCGCATTTAGAATTATTGCAGACAAATCTGACTGACCATTTCTATGAAGGATTTTGTGCAACTTGAGAGGGTGTAGAAAAGATTTCCAAGAATGATGCTGGAACTGGAGTGTTTAAGGTATAAGGTGAAGCTGAATAGGCTGGGGCTTTTCTTTTCCCTTCAGTAAGAGAGGAGAAATGTTTTCAAAGAACCTGAGGGGTAACCTTTTCACGTGTATGTATGGAGAAAGCTGCCAGCGGTAGTGGTGGAGGCGAGTTCAATTACTGCATTTAAAAGGCACCTGGATGGATGTATGAACAGGTAACATATAGAGGAAGATTGGCCAAATGTTTGGCAAATGGTACTTAGTCAGATTGGGATATCTGGTCAGTGCAGTTGGACCGAAGGGTCTGTTTCAGTGCTGGATATCTGCATAATGTTTGTTAAAACTGACTATAATGTTTGTTAAAACGGAAAAGAAGCTGTATTCTTTCCACAGCTGGAATACTGTGACCTGATCTTGGGACTCATATCACAAACAAAAGGTACACTGGAATGTGAAACAATCCACATGAGGTTTAGCCGACTGATCCTGAAGATGGAGGGACTGTCTTGAGAGTAGAAATTGAGTCGTTTGGGCCTATACTCATTGGAACATAGAAGATTCAGTACTGACATTCTGAAACATCTATTATTTTCAGGAAAATTGATGGTGTAAATGCAGAAATGTTGTTTCCCCATGTGGGAGAGTTTCGGACCAGGGAGTAGAATGTCTAAATTAGAGGTCACAAATTTCAGGCAGAAGAGAATTTTGTCTCCCAGAATGTAGAGAATTTGTGGAATTCTTTACCACAGAAGACTGTCGAGGTTGGGTCATTCAGTATTTTGAAGGCTGAAATGGACAGATTTTGATTTGGTAATTGAATCAATGCTTACAGTTAAAACGCTGGAAAGTGGATCTGAGGATTATCAGTTCAGCCATGATGTCAGTGTTTGGAAGACCAAACCCCATTGACTGAACCGGCTGCTTCTGGCTCCCTATCATTGACCTTTGCTCTAAGTTACTCTTTTCAGAATTATTTCGGCCTCATGTAAATTAACCTCCATTGCATGTTTGAAGCCCAGCTGCTTCAATCCCTCCTCATCATGAAAATACACAGGGATCGCCTTTCTCCCTGTTTGATGGCATTGCATTCTGCCTCTAATGCAGTGACTGCATTTATAGTCCTCCAGTTCTGTTGAATATTTGTCAAACACAACCACAGCTGTCACAGAAAAGGTTAAAGACAGATCAAAACTACATTTAAACTACCATATCAAGCACATTGTCGGTATACACTGGAATACACACATTGCATATTAAAGCTCTCTCAGCGCTCATCCATTAAACACTGCAAGGGTTGTTCATAGATGATTTGCTTATGTGTGTATGTATGTCTGTGCTTGTAGATGACAATCTACTTGTATAACAAAGTTTTGATGCATAGTATTGTTCCCTTTTTATTCTGGTATCAAGCATTTCAAAATCAGAATGACAGTGTAGGAGTTCAAGCCCCTTTATACGGCTACATCAAATGTTTTCTGTGATTGTACAGCTCATGTAATGTGCTGGGTAAATCTCCCTCTATATTGTGCTGTCCAATGCAAACATGTCAAATACATTTTGGTTTAGACACAGTGTAGAGCTGCATCCAGGATTCTCTAAAAAAAACCCTCCCAGAGCAGGTACAACACAGAGTCGACACAGAATAAATTACCCTCTACAATATTAAACATTCCATGAGATGTGCAGTAAAAGTTAATTATAGACTAAATATGCATTGCACTGAACCATTAAACATTCCTCAGCCAAGAATAATACTGCTGAGTTACAATGAAAACACTATCACAGTAAAGTCTTTCCGATCAAGCATTTCCAGATCACTCAATACTCAGACAGATTTTTGAGAAAATCTGGTTGTACTGACTCAAATCTCTGGAAAGAAATGGATGAATTTGGCTGAGAGCATATGTTGTGGAGGTGTTGGCTTCATGTTATTAAGGAAAACGTTGTCCGATTGTGGAGAGGTAAAACAAGGCATCCGATATAGAGAAAAATGGGGGGAGGCAGGACGAGAAGAGAGAAAAAGAGAGACAGAAATATTAGCTGTGCCAATGTATCACTTAATTATAGTTTTTTTTGACTAAACATGACAATTGATACCTCTGTCATTCAACAATTATACAAATTATGTATTAAAAAGTCCAAACATCAATTAGTATTGGAATCCATTGAGTTATTTGCACTTTTTCCACAATTCGTGTGCTGTGCTTGTGGGGAAATATAAATTGGGGTTTTGTTGTTCTGTAATTTATTCTGAGAATTCTATTTCTGTGTTTATTTACATAAATGCTTAATTGGTTTCAAGGAAGTGATGGTGACAGCAAATCCAGATGAAAGAAGTGATTTGTTGGTAAGATTCAAATCGAAACAAGTTTATTTTAAGAATGTTGACCATTTTCAGAAGTGAATACAAATTTATGAAGACGAATTGCAACAGATTTTATTTATTTCTGGATGATAAACACAATTTAAAACTTGAATTTAGGTTAAAAATTCAGTGCTGAAAATTCTGCAATTAAACATCAATGTTGAACTGGATCTACTCTGAATGTCGCTGCTGAAAATGTGTTGCTTATGCCCGGAATGTCGATTCTCCTGCTCCTTGGATGCTGCCTGACCTGCTGCGCTTTTCCAGCAACACATTTTCAGCTCTGATCTCCAGCATCTGCAGTCCTCACTTTCTCCTACTCTGAATGTCCCACTAATTTATATTGTAGTCCGTTTAGATGGTGCAACATCACTCAAAGTGCATTTTAGAATATTCACGTGAAATACTTGAAATGACATCAGGAACTGCGTAACAATTACATTTAATTAATATAGTTGTTGTGAGGTTTTGTTACATATATTACTTTCTGGTAAGGGTCAGCAATGAGTCCCTATCCCCAACTGCCCATTCAATAGCTTGCTAAAGCCACTTCAGAACACAGTGGGTCTGGAATCTCATGTCGGCCAGACCATGGAAAGGTGACAGATGCCTTGTCATTCGTGAACAAGCTGTTTTTGTATTTTTCCCATTGACTCGGGTGACATGGTCACCATTTGGCTTTCTTTCCGATTCCAGGCTTTCTTTGAATTCAAATTTCACCCTGCTATTCCAAACCCCGTCCATTCAGCATCAAACTGGAGTTTGGGAATACTGGTGTCATGGTGTCACCGCTGTGATCCTAATATTGGGAATGCACAGAAAGCGGTCACAAACAGAAATGCAATCAATCTGACACTTTATGAACAAATATTGGAGTGCAATACTGGCAAGAACTCTCCTGCTGTTCACAGCAACATCACAGGAGACTTTGCATCCAATCATCAATCTAAACTGTGTACCGGACTCTGTCGGAAGAGCCTGACTCACCATAATTTGCATTTTTTTGAATTCTTCACTGGCTTATGAAAAAGTTAGTCACATATCCCAAGAAGGTGGTCATCAGCTACCTTTTTGAAGGCCTGCCATCTTGCTCAGTTAATTATGGTTGATCTTTCTTAAGAAGCTTTATTGCAGCCAAATGGCTTCTCAGTCGAGACTGTAGTGCTGGAAAAGTACAGCAGGTCAGGCAGCGTCCGAGGAGCAGGAGAATCGACGTTTCGGGCATGAGGCCTTCATTAGGACACCTGATGAAGGGGTTATGCCTGGAACGTTGATTTTCCTGCTCCTCGGATGCTGCCTGACCTGCTGTGCTTTTCCAGCACTACACTCACAACTCTGATCTCCAGCACCTGCAGTCGTCACTTTCTCCGGATGGGTTTCTTAGTGAGGTTCGGCACAGGAACGGGTAGGGCAGGCCAGGTAGGAAGGTCAGACGACCTCCTCTGAAGGACAATACTGAACCATGTAACATGCTTCAAACCTTTGGTAGGTCTGTGATTATCGTTCATTATTCCAGCATTTTCATTTCATACTCTTTTATTAATTGAAGCTACCATGGTAGGGACTGATTCTGGAACTTGACTCCAAACCTTTTGATTGCTTATTACATACTCATAATTCCTCCTCAACCACTTTATCAAACTGTCATGTTAGCTTCAATGATTTTTTTATTGACTCCTGGAACATGGTGGTTGCTTTTAGTTGTCCGTAAGTGTCCTTCAGCAGATGGCAGTAAGCTGCCTTTCTGAAATAATATGTTCCAAAATGGCCTGAGGAAGGGAATTCCAGATTTTGACCCAATTACAGTAAAGTATCGGTGACATATTTCCATGTCAGGATGCCGAGTGTTTTAGAGAGGAGCATACAGTGGTGCTGTTCCCTTGTATCTGCTGCTCCTGTCCTTCGAGATGCAAGTGGTTGTGGGAAGGTACTGTCTAAGAAAGTGGCTAAGTTACTGCAGTGTAGTATTTTAGATAGAGCATATGGCAGGTACTAAGAATCAGATTTGGAGGCAATGGACGCTTGTGGATGTGGTACTGATCAAGTGGGATGCTTTGTCCTGGACAATGCCAAGCTTCTTGAGTGCAGTTGAAGCTGTTCCTCTCCAGGCAAGGGGCGAGCTGTGCTATTAGCCTCCTGACCTCTGTCTCTTCGACAGTCAATTGGCTTTGCGAGTCGGGAGGGTGAGTTACTCACTGCAGTATTCCTAGCCTCTGGCCTGCTCGTACAACCATTGTATTTATGTGGAGTGTCAAGCTCAATTTCTGATGAACAATAAAACCCAGGGTGTCGATGGTGAGGGATTCAGTGATGGTAACACTATTGAATGTCAAAGGGTTTTGATTCGGTTGTCTCTTATTGTCAATGGTCATTGTCTCGCAGCTTTGTGGTGTGAATGCTATGTGCCACTTGTCAGCTCAAGTCTGGAAATTTCCAAATTTTGTTGTGTTTGAATGTGGACTGAGGAGTCACAAAAAAGTGCGAGATTAATGCAGATTTCACTTCTGACCTTTTGATGGAGGAAAGGTCATTGCTGAAGCAGCTGAACATGATTGTGCCAAGGACACTTTCTTCAGGAACTCCAACAGAGATTTGCTTTGGCTGAGACGACTGCCCTCTAACAAGCAAAGCCATCTTTCAATGTGTGAGGTATGACTGCAGGCAGCAGGGAGGTTGTCACCTGATACCCATTGAACTCAGTTTTGCTAGGCTCCATAATATCACACTCTGTCGAATGCGATCTTAATGTCAAGGGCTGTCACTCTCCCCTCATTTTTGGAATTCAGTTCTTTGTCCATGTTTAAATCAAGTCAGTAATTCAGACATGAGCTGAGTAGGCCTTGCGTAACCCCCATTTACACAGGTTATTGCTGAGCTCGTGCTGCTTGATAGCACCTTCCCACATCTAATTCATGATTGAGCATGGACTGATGGGGCAGTAATTCGCCAGGGTGGTTTGACCTATTTTCTGTGCACAGGACGTGCCTGGTCTATTTTCCACATTGTCCATGCCAGTGTTTTAGCTGTACCGGGATTGCTTGGCTAGCACAAGTCATCAGTATTATTGCCAGAATTTTGTTAGGCTCTGTAGCACTTGCAGTAACCCCTGCACCCGCCCCCATCCCCCCCCCCCCCCCCCCCGCCCAACAGTGCGTTGATTTCACATGGAGAGAGGCGAATTCCCTGCTCACAGGTATCTGTGATATTGGTGATCTATGGAAGATGCCGAGATGGATCAGAAAATTGGCACTTCTGGCTGAAGATTGCTGTGAATACCTCAGCCTTAACTTTTGCGCTGATGTGCTGTGCTCTCCAAAGCAGAGCAAGGGAATATCTGTGGAGCTTATTCCTTCAATGAGTTGGTTAATTATCAACTTTAATTACGACTTGATGTGGCAACACTGTGGGCTCAGACCCCTGTTTCCTGAATGAATGGTCTAGCCACAATATCTCCAGACTATAATTCCAACCCCCACTCCATAATGTGGATATTCACAACAGAAGATCCTTTGTATTGTGTAGATTCCAACAATGCATCGTATATTCGCTTAAATTGTTAGTCTCGAAAATGCTTTACTTCACAGACTTTAGGATATAATGTTCTGGTTTCAATTCTTCTCTCCGACAGGCAAGGCCATCGTTGTCACACTGGCTTTCCTCCTCACTAATTGCAAAACCACACGTTTTTCACCTCATCTTTGAACTTACTGATCACAATTGCTACATTCTTGACTAGATCGTTCACATACGCTGCAAACATCAAAGGATCCAGCACCAAGTCATTTAGTAAGCTACTGGACACAAGATGTCTTTACAATGACTACCTTCGACCATTACATTCTGCCAACAAATAAACCTTCGATGCATTTGCCAGACTGTACCACATCCCATGAACCCTTACCGTATTAAAGATGCAAGATCTGGTCAAAAACCTGATTGAAGTCAAGAAGCATTACATCCACTTTTTACACACGATGTCACATCTCATTGCCTCTCCGGTAAACAGAATCAACCACTTCCGATATGATATCACTTCCACCAAAGCCATGCTGAATTTTATTGCTTAAACTTACATTTCCAACTTTTAATGAATGCTGTCTCTTAGATTTACTTATTAACTTCTACTTTTAAACATAGGTTTATGAGTGAAACTACACATTGTCATTTAGCTCCTTTCACCCGATGAAAACTCTTCTTATCTCTCTGACAGATAATTTACTCCAGCTGAAATAATCTTGTGTCTCTTCTGTTTCATTTTGGGAAATGGGAATGGAATTGAATACAATGTTGAGACCAACAGCAATGTGTGTTTGTTCTTAACACTGTCAGTGTGTGTTCACCCTCAGAGGCAGGAAGACTTTGTGCTGATAACACGGAAAGTAGCGCCTGATGTATCATTCTCAGCTGGCGCACAACTTCCTGTTTCTATGTGCCAGCAGCAAGCCACACATCTCACTTCTGATCAGAAAATAAACCCAGGGGATGCAATCTGGCGGAAACATCTGCCAATGTGGCCTATATCAGGACACAGAGTATGAAGCGATCACATTGAAGTGACATTTGCAAATCGACCTTTCGATCTCTGTTTCAGGGTCTGATTCCAGGACATCACTGGACGAGTCTCTCGACCATCTAACAAGCTCATTCGATTCACTAACGTCTGGGACATATCGACATGCACCTTGTCATGTCTTTGATCTTGTTCAACTTGTTACTCTCTCTTCAGATTTAATGTTCCCAGTTTTTGATTCTGTCTTCTGTATCCATCACCTTCCCAGCCGAATACATTCTGTTTGATCTGTTTCCGAAATTTTGATCAACTAAACAAATAATACAGTTTTGTACAGACAGGTATTTCAGTGTGTCAAATCAACATACTCAATATATGGAGAGATCACCTTGGCTGTATCTAATTCTGACTGAGATTGAATTCAAATAAACCACAGCACTGTATGGTTTCAAACTTTGCAAATCCTCTCTCTTTGAAAGAGCTTGTTCTAACGGTCAATTATTTTCTTGGTTATTTCAGAAACTATGACTAAAAATCCCTATTTTTAACAAAGTTTCAAATATTATTAAAAGTTGCAGCCCTGGCATTTCCTACAGTGAGCTTTGTGGTGTTTAAATGTTCTGCTCAAAATGTGCTTCAAGCAGAAGACTTAAACATTGGTTTCTCCGAGTTCCCAGCCATTGCACTTGCAGTTCCACAATAACTGCAAGCGATTGATAATCCCCAGAGAGAACAGAATGTCCAGGCCCTGTACACATCCAAACGCCATGATGTCGGCCTCGAAGCCCTCCGTTTCTTTCTGTCACGCCAACCCAAGCAGTACATGCTCAACCTCAACTACATTTCCTTTCAATCCTCCCACTTCCTCCAAACCAAAGGGGTAGCCATGGACACCTGTATGGACCCCAGCTATGCCTGCCTCTTCGTCATATATGTGGAACAGTCAATCTTCCACAGCTGCACTGGTATCATTGCCCACCTTTACCACCGCTACATTGATGACTGTATCAACGCCACCTCATGCTACCACAAGGAGATTGAACAGTTCATCAACTTTACTAAAGCCTTCCACCTGACCTAAACTTCACAGGGACCATCTCGGACACCTCCCTCCCTTTCCGAGACCTCTCCACCTCTATCTCCAGTGACCGACTAAACATTTACTGCAAGCCCACTGACTCCCACAGCTACCTGAGCTACACTCCTCCCGTCCAACCTCCTGTAAAAATGCCATCCCTTATTGTCAATACCTCTGCCTGCACCGCACCTGCTCCCAGGAGGACCAGTTCCACCATAAACATACCAGATAACCTCCTTTTTCAAAGACTGCAATTTCCTCTCCCATGAGGTCGACGATGCCCTTGAACCCCATCCCTCCAATCGCAACAGGGAGCCCTCCTGGTCCTCATCTTCCACCGCACCAACCTTGCATACATCATATCATCCTCCGCTGCTTCCAGCACCTGTAAACAGACCCCATCACTCGGGGTATATTTCCCTCCCTTCTCCTATCTGCATTCCAGAGACACCATTCCCTCCGCGAGTCCCTCATCTAGTCCATGCCCCTCTACCAGCCCACTCCCCACCCCGTCACCTTCTTTTGCCACCACAGGGAGTGCAAAACCTGCGCCCACACCTCCCCCCTCACCTCCGACAAGGCCTCAAATGATCCTACCACATCCCGGACAAATTTATCTATACTTCCACAAATAACATCCACTGTGTCTGTTCCACCTGATGTGGTCTCCTCTACATCAGGGAGACAGGACACTAACTTGCTGATCATTTCAGAGAACATCTCTGGGACACCCGTGCCAAGCAACCCCACGGCCCCGTGGCTGACCACTTTAACTCCCTCTCCCACTCCACCAAGAAAAGGCCGGTCATATTCTGTTCATTTCCAATGAATAAATACAAAATAACCGAGCCTGAATTTGGGATGATATTAACAGGATTTATTTTGATCTAAGCATGAACAGATTATTTTGACATAACAGGTGGAGAGATTCGCTTCCTGTAAAAGCAGCTCAAGTGATATAAGCTGGCACCAAACCGAGTTTGGTCAATACTGAGGCAAAAATACAGCATGCAGTCTTGAGTGAAATAAATAAAGAAACTATCTTAACACCGGAACAAGATAGAGTGTATTAAATATGAACAAAGACACAAGTATTTTAGGATATAATAGAAAAGTAATTTATAGTATATTGAAATGCAAACAGAGATGTGAATTTGTGTCTCTAAATTCTTCCTAGCTAAATTAATCATTTCAGAAATGCCTTTGTTAAATTTCATGAATCATTGCTTTGTCCATTCCACGAACCTTGCGAGGTCCTTGTTAAATTCTGAACCATCGCCTTCCAGGTTCACAGTGGTTGCGAGTTTCATGTTACAGCAAATTGTGAAGTTGTGCACTGTATGCCAATGTCTTAGTTAAAAATTTAAAGCTATCACAGCTCCAAACATTTACAAATTATCACTATGGATCTTCCTTGAATCCAAAAATAAAATTGTCCCTTTGATTAATGATTTCTAAAATTTACTAACATATCTGTTGTGAAGGACGTTTTCAAATAATTTGAAGTGCAAATGGTTCACATCAGTCGGAATACAGTAACATTTCATGTGTTACCCCACACAAAAAGAAATCAAGCAATATTCACGAGTTGCTCTCAGCAAGTCTATGATGGACTGTTTTATCAAACAAAATAATTTCCAATGTTGTGAGCGCTCGTCTATCTTCTGTGCAATGGTCTGAATTTTAAGTTGTGTCTGACTGCAGATGAAACTGGCTGATCTGGGTAAAAATACAGTTTGTGCCTTTCACATTGTTAATGTATATTGCTGACTTTAGGTGAATAAAGTGATGTTGTCCCAGGCATCGTTTGGCACCATTAATTAGACCATTAATTTCCACATCACTAGACAGACTATCAGGTGGAGTGTATTGATCTCATTGAAACGAATGCTTAGAATATTTCCGATATGAATCATGTGAAGTAGAGCCTCTGAACGAGACATAGAACAATACAGCACAGAATAGGCCCTTTGGCCCATGATGTTGTGCCAAACATTTGTCCTAACTTAAGCAACTATCCATGTACCTATCCAATTGCCACATAAAGGTCACCAATGATTCTGACTCTGCCACTCCCACAGGCAGCGCATCCCATGCCCCCACTACTCTCTGGGTAAAGAACCTACCCCTGACATCCCCCCATACCTTCCACCCTTCACCTTAAATTTATGTCCCTTGGAACACTCTGTTGTATCCGGGGAAAAACTCTCTGTCTATCTATTCCCCTGATCATCTTATAAACCTCTATCAAGTCACCCCTCTTCCTTCGCCTTTCCAATGAGAAAAGGCCTAGCACTCTCAACCTATCCTCGTACGACCGATTCTCCATTCCAGGCAACATCCTGGAAACAAAGTAGGAAAGATGAATTTCGAGTCGTAGGAAGTTTTCACGACAGAGACAGATCACTTCACCCATCGTACCTGTATCACGTGAAGACAGAGCCTTCCAGCCAACACCCAATTTATAGCATGTTGTCCATAACCCTGCAGGTGATAGCACTGTAAACATTCGGGAACATTATGTCGGGTCTAATCCATTATCAACATCGATATGATCTCCAATGCTGTAAATCCTGGCGTATGGGGAAAAAGTAGGGGCAGAACTGTATCAATACTCAAACAGTTGGTCCAGCCCTGAGGAGCTAATAGGCCCATTTCTAAACGTTGTTCCTCAGGACATTTTGACTATTCTTGACTTAATATCATTGTAAACTGACATGAAAAAAATGCAGACATGTTCCCCAGAAATGCTGACAGCAACATACCTTTATTCAGCCAAGATCAGCAACATGAATTTAGCAAGTTTAAAAAAAAAACTTTCTTTTAACTGATTATTGACAACACGGATTTCACAAAGTGCAAAGTACAGAGGGGAAGGGTGGAGGGGTGGGGGTGGGCGATATTCACTATTCCCTGATGTCTGGTTGCGTTTGTGAGCAACATATGAACCTGCGAACCAGATTCAGGATGGTACTGCAGGTATTTCAGCAGATACTGTGTACACAGCATTCTCCCATAAATCAGCAATGACACGAACATTTATTTTTGATGGTGTTTGAAGCCAAATAAAGTTGAACTATATGGTGGGAGAAGTTCCTTTCATTTCTTTGAACTAATAACAAGGGACACTGTGTGTGGACCTGGGGTGGCAGGAGGATCTTTCACAGCAGAATGTGAGGGAACAGAGTCACTGTTGGAAATCCAGATAGACTGGAACTTTTGTCACTGGAGGGTGAGAGTTCGGGGGGTGGGGGGGTGACCTCATATAAGTTTATAAAGCCATGAGTGGAAAGGTGAATGGCTCTAATTGACATGATTAATACTGGAAATGTACGAAGCTTTCGTTTCAAAAATATCACATATCAATAAACCCCACCTGACCCTACGACTAGCGATGTGGAAATTAATGGTCTAATTAATGGTGTCAGATGATGTCTGGGACAACATCTCTTTATTCAACTAAAGTCAGCAATATACATTCACAATGTGAAAGGCACAAACCGTACTTTTACCCAGATCAGCCAATTTCAGACACAACTTAAAATTCAGACCATTGCACAGAAGATAGACGAGCGCTCACAACATTGGAAATGATTTTGTTTGATAAAAGAATCCATCGTAGACTTCCTCAGAGCAATTCGTGTTAACAAACTTGTTTTTCTTTTGTGTGTGGGGGTAGCACACGAAATGTTACTTTAATCCGATTGATGTGAAAAAAATTGCACTTAAGAAGTTGTTTGAAAACGTCTATCACAGTAGATACGCGAGTAAATTTTACAAATCATTGATCAAAGGGGACAATCTTTTTTGGACTCGAGGAAGATCCATAGTGATATTTTGTAAATGTTTGGAGCTGGGATTGTTTTCAATTTTTGACTAAGACATTGGCGTATTTTCCCCTATGGTGGGGGATTTCAACAATAGGGAACATGTTTTTCCAATGAGAGGAGAACAATTTTAAACAGGATATCAGAGACAACCTTTGACACAGAGAATGGTTTGTGTGTGGGATGATTTGGTGGTGGATACTTACAACCTTTAGAAGACATTTGGATAAGTAAATGAATATCAAATGTTTGGAAGGATATGGGGCAAGTACACACAGGTGGGATTAGTTTAGTTTGGGATTATGACTGGCATGGACTGGTTGGACCGAAGGGTCTGTAACCATGCTGTATCACTACATGACTCTCTGACTATTTATCAATTTTTCTCAATACTAAACAGTGCTGTAGTGATCCTTGAATGAACTGTTGATGTTAAGGTTGTGTCTGAGACTCTGCGAACATTTCCTTCAATGAGAGGAGTGACTACTTCTCCAAGTTACACAACTGAAAATATACTTTTCTCCAGCATTGTTGCTGTGTTGATTTGTTTTTTGCGGAGGTGGTGGTTATGGTTTGCAGTTGGCTTTCCACAAACTGGTCAACAGTGAGACAAAATATCTTTGATCCACTGCAGAAACTCCACCTGCTTCCAGTAAATGAAACTGGGAACTCAAGGACCTTTTCTGTAGTCAGCTTAATTGCTGCCAACTATTGTATCTGGCCGATTAAAGGGAAAATGAATCAACTAAAGTAAAATCCTACCAAACAAATTATATTTTCCCATTTACTCACAATGGATGCATTTCACTTGGTATTTCTCCATTTAAAAGGAAAGTCACTGAATACAGCATTCACTGTATGACTATCAGAAAACAGGACATTGAATGCAATGACGTTCGTAAAAGCTGGAATAATGCACCAAATCATTTTTAGAGGTGTCTGAATCACTTCTTTCTAGGAAGTGAAGAAATTCTCTGCATTTTACAGTTTACAGTCTGTCATAGTATTTGACACAACGTGTCTCACAGTCATATAACTGGGGTGACACAACAATTATGATCAATACAAAAACCTATTCAGCCTCCATTGTTTGAAACTAGTCAGTGTAACTTCTACAAACCGTCTTAACTTGCAGTATTAGTTCTGTGCGGTTTAATGCCAGTATCACTATTTAATTTGTAAAAGTGTTGGGTAATTTTCGATACACCAGTTGGGGATTTTGAGAATCAGCTCATGTGTTACTCTGTGAAGTATAAAACAGTATTAAAATTTATCAAGAATGATCAGAATTCACTAGCGCAATTATGTGATGAAGATTTATCGTGACTTTATTTTGCCTGTGGTTCTGAAAATTTAAAATGATGGTAGATTTTTGATTTGTTTTATGCAGAGCTAGTTATTGTGTGACCCAGTCCAGAGAATGTAACACTGTGACTATCTTGAATACAGGGGCCAAGGGACCATGGTGACAGTGACTTGAGGTAAGACCCTTAAACTTTCTTAGTGACTTTTTAAAAACTTTCTATTCATGTGACTAATTTCTGAATTAAATGAAATTCAGATTCTGTGCTGAGTTTGGTTTGGTTCGGATTGATTTTTGTTCAGACTGATTATAGACTTCAGTTAAGGCTCAGCAAATAGTTACAATGGGGATGATGGAGTCAGTTACTCGGTGTATCTCTTTTTGATCAGATGGGCATTCTGTGTGGCTGGGTTACTTGAAACACCTAATGTCTCTTAATCAGTCAGCTACAAATAATGTTCAATGTCAGTGACATCCTGATTGTGAGTTTTATTATCAACAACAAACGCTAAGAATTCAAAGATGTTGGAGATATTACTAAACATGATTAAAATATGCCAAAATATCATTATTCACTTCTTGAATGTATGTTCTTACCCTGATTATATTTTCTCATTTATTTTGTTAATTTTGTTGATGACAAGCAGGTTAGAAACTGTCATAAAATTTTCTTGCGGTGCTATATTGCATTCTGTTGATTAGATTCTGAGTTTGTTTTACTTGATTCTGTTGAATTTAGTTGATTGGATTTTGGCTTTGTTTTAGTTGATTCGTTTTGAAATGTGTTGATTGGATTCTGAATTTGTTTTTACTTAGTTTTGTTGAATTGTGTTGATTGGCTTTTGAAATTGTTTTATTTGATTCTGTTGAATTGAATTGTTTGGATTCTGATTATGTTTCATTCAAATCTGTTGTTTTTAGTTGATTGGATTCTGATTTTATTTTCCTTGATTCTGTTGAATTGAGTTGATTGGATCTTATTCAGTTTGTGAAATTGATCAGCATTTTCATGCTTTCTGTAATCGGTGTTTTCTTTCTGGTGAGGAGATTGACTCTCTGGATTAGTTTTCATTACCAATATTTGTGAAGTTCTTTGGTATTTCATGAATCATTTCTGCATTTGTTAAACTTATATGACACATTTTTCTCTGCTTGATTGAAAACATTACATCCATTTGTAACGGTCTGAAAAACAACTGAAGGCAGAAACCCCGAAGTGTGAGAAATGAAAAAAAAAAACGAGTTTTGAATGCATTGACTTAAAAAAAAACCTCAGTTCTAATTGTAAACTAACTGAATTTTGTTTTGAGTAGCCTCATTCAAAATAAAATTTGGGACTAAAATCTGAAACTGCAGAATTGATCAGATTATGTAATTGAAACAAACTTAAACTTATAATGTGGTAATATTTGTCCATTCAATAATTTTGTTTTGACAATGAAGTGATTAATCAATATATGCCTTCAACCGCTCTACTGTGCGCTGCACAAGATTGTCACGATCCAGAAGGGTGTACAGTTTGGAAATAAATTGAACTGTTGCCAGAAACGTTACAGCTTTAAGTGTTAAGTCCCCTCACAAACAAGGTTGCTGTTATGACTTGTTATTTCTATTCAATTTAATCATTAGTTTGCTGGATTCTGAGCAGCTTTGTTTGACTTCAATCTGGGTTTGTTTTGTGAGGTTACATCATGTTCTTGGTTCTGTTGAAAATGTTTGCAGAGCTAGTTCTGCTGCAAACACACCGTGTTGTGATCTGGTGATCATTGACCTGTTGAGGAGGGACTGTGCTTGGGTAACATTAAATGTGTTATATTTGGCAAACAGTTTCTGGTTTCTACATTGTTTTTTGCAATGTTAACCGCTCCAGGTTCCTCATTCAATGCAATCAGCATGCGAGTTTAAATTTCATAAAGCCTATTATTAAGTGAAAGGCAAATCGCAAAGGTTTTAGAAATGAAGGGAAAGCAGACACCTTCGGGTGCCATTTTTACTTAAAAGTAATAATTAAGGATTAATCTAATCCATGCTTTACAATCCACATTCAGAACTCCACTATCTAGTTCAATCACAATGTCTGTCTTTAAACAGTTTACAAGTCATAGAGAAATATAAATAGAACTTGAAAAGTCTAATGTTCTAATAGTTCTTGCTCTTGAGCAAAAATGCCATGACTGTGTTATAATTAATCAAGAAACACCTTTCAATTCCGCTGTACACTACATACATATTTTTCTGGCTGGAAAAGATCATTGACAAAAACCATTTGGAAATTCTGCTCCATTCTATGAAGAACAGGTCAATTTCACTGCTTTGATCAGTTCCACACGTAACTTGAGTTAATTAATTGTTATGTCCCTGATTAAACTGGATTTACAGGATAAAAATAAAACATTAACTGAATTATTTAATCTGCACAGTGCTTTAGGTGTTCCCAATCTGTGCATTTTAAATAAATAGTTACATTGTACAACACAATATCAACTGAAGAGTCATTCTTTTGGAAACAACTGCTATCGTGAATTATGTGACCAAGGCCAAATTTCGAATTAATTAAAATAATCCACTCATGACCTCGCAGGGCAGCTTGGTGTCTCAGTGGTTGGCACTGCTGCCTCCCAGTGCCAGGGTCCCAAATTCGATCCCACCCTCGGGTGACTGCCTGTGTGGAGTTAGCACATTCTCCCTGTGTCTGCGTGGGTTTCCTTCGGGCGTTCTGGTTTCCTACCACAGTCCAAAAGGTTTGCAGGTCAGGTGATTGGCTGTGCTAAATTGCACACAGTTTTCAGGGATGTGTAGGTTAGGGTGCATTAGTCAGGGGTAAATATAAATTAGGGGGAATGGGTCTGGGTGGGCTACTTACTGTCAAGAGGATCAGTGTGGAATTGTTGGGCCAAATGGCCTGTTTCTATACTGTAGGAACTCTACTCTTAAAACCATGGGAGTGCTTGCTGAAAACCCAGAGAGTTCATTTTACATCGGTGTGTTCAGACGGATGCAGAGTTCACAAATTTGCACAAGACATGAACTAGAGGATAACAGAGCACATTGTTTATTCAGACACTTAAAATAGAGTAATATTTATTTTAATAAATATACTTGACCGATTTATTGCAATGTAGCGATCGGAAGGAATCTGCTCACATTAGTTAAGTGTGACAATCATTTAGATTAGATTTCCTGCAGTATGTATCGGGCCATTTGGCCCAACAAGTCCACACCGACCCTCTGAATAGGAACCCACCCAGACCCATTCCCCTACCCTATATTTACCCCTGACTAATGCACCTAACACTATGGACGATATACAATGACCAGTTCACCTGACATGCACATCTTTGGATTGTGGGAGGAAACCCACACAGACACAGGGGAGATTGTGTAAACTTCACATAGGCAGCCACCCGAGGCGGGAACCGAGCCTGGGTACCAGGATCTGTGAGGCAGCAGTGCCCACATTTACTTAGACATCCGCTAAAGCGGGCAACTCCAGACAGAAGCGTGTTTTCAATTCATACATTTTTAAACATTTTCGTTCATTAAAAGCAGTTAACAAGAAAATGACCTTGCCCTAATACCTTCAACAGAAATGCTTTCCACACTGGAATTCAGTATTGACTTTATGCAGTGCATGCAAAATCTCCACAGTTCACAGAACGTTTTAAGAAATTGTAAAAATAATTTAGAGATTAATCCATTTCCTCCGGACCTGTGCTTTAATTGGCGATATTTCCCACCTGAATAATTTTGTTAAATACTTATTAAGTTTATTAACTCAGTGGTTATTTATGTTATTGTGAACACATTCTCGTTCCCATTAATCCACCAGTTAGTTTCTCTGATGAATGTTCAATTACAGTGAATATATTTGACGTGAGGAGTTGAGCAATGTATCCTCTAGGATTAACTCTGTTGTACAGTTTGTTTCAGTACTATCTCTGTCTAACTTGTCAACGGTCCTGACCATTTGTAAATTGTCCAGTTCGGATACCTGAATCTCAGACAGTTCAATTTCATCTCGCGCTTCAAAACCACTTTTATCTGCCAGAATTACAATATTCAATTACGTGCCTCAGAATTGAGAGCCCTGACTAAGTTGTTCCAATCAGAACAAACGTTTCAGGAACAAAGGCAGTTAGCAAGAGTTTTGAAATTGGTTGTTGGCAACAAGAGATATTTGATTGAGCGAGGCAGAGGGAAATATGCTGTATATTTTCTTTGTGCCTCAGTTATGCAGGACATGTTTCGTGTCACAATGTAGAATCAGAATTTTTTTGCATCTTATTATTTGAAAACCTATTATCAGCTTTTACTGTCACTGGCAAAGGTCATATTCCACTTCAAAACATTTTAATCTTTTTCAAACTAAGTAGACCGTCTGGTGCAGCAACATTCACGGGGGAAAGAGGAAGGGAGTTCGAGGTTGGAATCCAGTGACAGTGATTTGATGGCAATGCAATTCCTAGTTTTATTCCTCTGTAGGTCCCATAGAGTTTGAACAATTTGAAGCTGCTGTCAAAGCATTCTTGGTAAATGTTGAAATGTTACTTTCATTGTACAAACATTCTGGAACAATCCCTGGTTCATGGAAGGTGTTAATAACTAACATGGTTGATGTACTGTCAAAAGAGGTGGGCTGTGTTCTCCGTGATCGTGTCGAGCTCATTGTGTTGTGAAGTTGTAGTAGGGTCCCTGATTCTGTGCCAGGTGACCTGTGTTCACTTACAACCTGTTAGAGAGGTATGTAACACATCTCTTATCAGGTTACTTCAGTGCAAGAAAGCAGATTGACATGTTTGGGTGTTTGTTGGAATTCCACTCACACAGGCCAGTGAAATCTATTCAATCGCTATCCTGACTTGTGTCTCTTAGATATTAAACAGAATTTTGGTGGTTAGCAGCTTTTTCCAGATCAATATTTGTTCACAAGCTTTTGGGCATTACTAGATGGGGTTAATGGAGGAAGTGCTCAAAGAAATCCCAGCTTTTGACTTGCTGCTCTAACAATATCATTTATAACTAATCCAGAATGAATCATTTTCGAAGCATATTTGATGAGATTATGCTTAGGCCGTATTACCTTATATTAAACCAGTGCTTTAGCTGAATGTGATTGTTCAGTACGATGGGGGTTCTGCTGAATCCAACACTTGCAGCAGATGGTGATAGCTTTTCAGTTGGTCGTCAATTGCTATCTCAGACCATCCAGTACCTCTGCTAAGAATTCATTTTCCAACAGGAGTCAAGCCAACGTAATCACTGTTTATCTCAACAGGTGTGAGCTCTTGTGCCAAAAACATGAAAACAATTTGCTGAAGAGCAGGTCTCTGTGTGCGAAAGGTTAACCTTGCCTTCTCTCCACAGGAGCTGCCAGACCTGCTGAGTTTCTTCAGAAATTTCTGTCTTTCATTTTGGTTTTCAAGCATTTAAAGTTTGTTGTTTCATTGAAAAAAGTTCTGTTCGATTAAACACGTTCTTCAGAGAAAAGATACATTTGAACAAATTGCGAATGTTCAGAGATATTAAATATCAAAGAATCATTGAATTTGAGCGCCCTGATCTCGAGCTGTAGTTTCACAAGAAACTATTATGAAGTAACAACACACTCCAGAGTGCAGTGGCTGCTGTAAGTGGGTGGAAGTTCTTTTGATAACTCAAATAGAGAATGCCAATGATCCCGTTCCAAATAATCAACAGAAGTATTTTTTTAAAGCATGTGAAACAATTAATTTGTTGAAATATTTTATTAAAAAATATTCACAGCCAGTGCTAGCTTAATGAATGACACAATTATAGGAAGGTAGGAGCAAGAGGAGGGCACTCAGCCCCTCGAGCTGTTCCATCACTTACTTAGATCATGGTGCATCTGTGAGTTAAATCCACAGGTCTCCCTTTGGCTAAAACTCTTCAACAGCTTTGATTAACAAGCAAAATACTATCCCAGATTTACTGATTCGACTGCCCATAACAAAGGGAGACACCATTTCTGAAAGACATTCCTGTGAGTACTGTGACACAATGAGGCTGGAATTAATTGCTCAGGAAAGTAAACTTTAAATTTCTGACAATTTCCAATTGAAACATCCCAATCATCATATTTCTTTAATTTAACACTGTACTTCCCTGGAATAAAGAAATATAATGTGTGATTGCCTTGCTAAAAATGAGGGAAGCTTCATTCCTATTGTATGATTAAGAAATAGCTCTGTTCATTCAGTGAAAACACAGTCAAATCACACAAAAGGAAACCATGTCATCCTGTGTAGACACAAACCTAATTTTCAATTCTTCCAGCGGTTGTTTGAATCTCTAGACAGGTGTCTAGACAGGTGGAAGTGTCAAACTTTTTATATCCTTGAGAAACCAGTTGTCATCAGCCTATTTGACTTGCTGAAGTTTGTGTGGTATTAACACATTCACAGCGCTGTTAGGAAGTGAGCCCCATGGCTGTGATTGAGGAAGAGGAAACGGGCAGGGAACTAGGTGAGAGTCAAGTTGAAGTCTGATTTGGAGGAGAGCTTTCAGGAGAAGCATTTACAAGCATGTGCGCCCTTATCCTCAAGGATCACAATTTTGGAACATGCTGCCGAAGGGACATATCAGCATGCAAAATGGAAGCTGAAGAAGGTATCTCGGCCCCTCTAGAATGCTATTCCATTCATGGGATCATCATTAATCTTGCTGCTCACCAGTCTTCCCAACACACTGATAACATTGAACCTGATTGTTTTCTGTTCAGCAAAAGAATGGTGAACCTTTGGAATTCTCCACTACAGAAATTGATTGAGGATAAAACATCAAATGATTTCAATAAGGAGATAGATTCCTTCAATCCTTAAAAAAATGCTACGGATATGTGGGAGAAAGGGAAACGGGCTGCAATATTGGTTGAAAGCCATGAAGACATTGAATGGGGCATGGTTTGTCTGTTTGCACGTAACGCCAACATTGGTGGTATAATTGGCAGTGTAAGTCATCTAAACTTACAATGAGATCTTGATCAGCTGGGCCAATGGGCTGAGGAGTGGCAGATGGAGTTTAATTTAAATGAATACGACGTGTTGCTTTTTGAGAAGACAAATCAGGTCACAACTTAGAGTTAATGGAAGAGCACTGGATAGTGATATTCAACACAGGACCCTGAAGGTCCAGACTCATAGAGTCTTACAGAGTTAATGTTAGGGCACTGGGTAGTGATGTTGAACACTGAGAACCCTGAGGGTTCAGACTCATAGATTCTTGAAAGTGTTGTCTCAAGTAGCTAGTGTGTTGAAGGTGTTTGGCATATTTACCTTCAATGGTCAGAGCATTGAGTGCAGGAATTAGGGCTTCATGTTGTAACTGTCCAAAACATTGGAATGAACTGCCAGAGGAAGTGGTAAATGTAGAGATAGGTCCAACATTTAGAAGACATTTGACCAGCTATAGGAACTGTATAGGTCTGGATTGATATGGGACAAAGGCAGGCAAGTGGAATTAGTTTAATTTGGGAACTCTGGTGAGCATGGATGAGCTGGAACAAAGGAACTGTTTCTGTGCTGTACGACTTTATGACTCACTGACTTTATGGTGGAGTAGGCTCATAGTTGGAAGGTGGTGAGCAAGTGAGGGGCTAGATTGGGCATGTGGGAGAGTTTGGGCTGATAGGCTGTGAGGTGTTGGCTGGCTGCTGGGTAAGCTTCCATGCACTCTGTCTGGCAAGGTGGCATCGGGTAAATGGTAATGGTCACAGGATAATTTGGTCGAATTGTGCTTGGTAGGTGAGGGGTAGTTTGAGCTGAAATGCAGGAGGTCTGTCTTTGCCAGGCTGGTTTATGGAGAGGTGGGCAGGATGCCAGGCTGGTTAGTGTAGAGGTGGGCAGTGTGCCAGGATGTTTCGGGGGTGGAAGGTCACTGTAATGAAGTGACAGGTGGACGTGTTGTCAAAATGCAAAGCTCGGAGTCTGGCAAAATGGTAGGTGGTAAAGCACAGATGTGAAAGGAGCAGGGATGCAATGTGCACATGTTGACTTGGGTAAGATGAGAGGTCAGTGATCAAGGGCTGAGGTCATGTCTTGGGTAGTGGGCTTTTGTCAGAGGTTGTGAAAATGATGGTGTCAGGTCCAGTCAGGGCCAGATTCACTATGGGCCAGTGCAGGGCGGCAGGAGTGTAAATGAGTGAAAGGAATTGAGATCATATGTCCATCTGCAATATAGAATATAGAACATTACGGTGCAGTACAGGCCCTTCAGACCTCAATGTTGTGCTGACCTGTGGAACCAATCTGAAGCCTATCTATCCTACACTATTCCATTTTCATCCATATGTTTATCCAATGACCTTTTAGATGCCCTTAAAGTTGGCGAGTGTACTATTATTGCAGGCAGTGCGCTCCATGCCCCTCGTACTCTCTGAGTAAAGAAACAACCTCTGACACCTGTCATCTATGTCCTCTCCTGCTAGCCATCACTATTCAAGGAAAAAGACTTTCACTGTCCACCCTCTGTTTATCTTTTATGTCTCAATGAAGTAACCTCTCAACCTTCTTCTCTCAAACAAAAACAGCCTGAAGACCCTCATCCTTTCCTCATTAAACCTTCCCGCCATACCAAACAACATCCTGGCAAACCTCCTCTGAACTCTTCCAAAGCTTCCACATTCTCTCTATAATGTGGTGACCAGAACAGTACACAATACTCCCAAGTGCGGCCACACCAGAGTTTTGTACAGCTGCAGCCTAACCTCGTGGTTCTGAAACTCAGTCCCTCTATCGATGAATGCCAACACAAAATATGCCTTCTTGACAACTCTATCAAACTGGCTGGCAACTTTTAGGGATCCAAGTACATGGACACCGAGATCTCTCTGCTCAGCTGCACTACCAATATGGATTGCCTTGGATGTGTTTCGTTTGATAGGGGTTGTGTGTTCCGGGCATGAATGGATGTCTAGCAGGGTAGGGTTTGTCAATGTGAGTGGAAATTTCGGTCTAGACAGAGTACGTGCAGTGGTTAGTCTGAAAGATGAGGTTTGGTGGTGAACTGCGTGTCAGTTTGATCGTTATTAATGTTAAAGATTACTTGTTCATTTCTCAAATCATATTTACGTAAATACTCAGCTGTAATACTCCAAAGTCTCTGAACCTTAATGGTCCTCCATTTCTCAGAGGCCTCCAGAATTCAGATAATTGTAAATTAGATGTTTCAACTTCCAGACAATTGGCATGAGTTCAGCCATGACAGCCATCCTCCAAGTCCCAGTGCTCAGCTCCTGACCGTGCTGCTGCTGCAGTGACCTCCCTCCCAGAGAGAACATTCTGCCTTGCATTGATAAGTGAGGAAGGCTCACTGGGCCTGATTTCCAAGTATGGGGATGGCAAACACGAGGGGACACAACTTTAAAGTGAGGGGAGATAGGTATAAGACAGATGTCAGAGGTAGTTTCTTTACTCATTGAGTAGTAAGGGTATGGAATGCTTTGCCTGCAACGGTAGTAGATTCACCAAGTTTATGTACATTTAAGTCGTCATTGGACAGGCATATGGATGTACATGGAATAGTGTAGGTGGGATGGGCTTCAGATTAATATGACAGGGCAGCGCAACGTCGAGGGCCGAAGGGTCTGTATTGCGCTGTAATGTTCTATGTTCTATGATTCACTCTGATTTCTCACCGGGGTTACTGCCAGCTGTTGGGTATTCCCAGCAGCACGGTACCTAGTGGAGCAGCACGCTGGTTCCGTGGTTAGCGCTGCTGCCTCACAGTGCTAGGGACTCGGGTTCCATTCCAGCCTCGGGTGACTGTCTGTGTGGAGTTGGCACTTTCTCCCATGTCTGTGTGCGTTTCCTCCCACAGTCCAAAGATGTGCAAGCTGGGGGAATTGCAAATGTTGTGTTCAGTGATTGGGAGGTTAGGTGCATTAGTCAGGGTTAACTGTAGCATAATAGGATAGGGGAATGGGTCTGGATGCGTTACTTTTCAGAGGGTGGGTGTGGACTTGTTGGGCCAAATGGCCTGTTTGCACACACTGTAGAATTTCGATGTATCTGCATTTCCTTGTTTTGTATTTTGTGAAACTTCACTGCTCTTCACAGCAATCCAGTGAAAGTGTTAGTTGGTGAGATCTTCAAACAGTTACTGGGGTGGGATCAGGATGTTCTTCTTCCTAAATTATGTGGTAACGGTCAAGGTCGAGGGCATGTTTCTAAAGAGGGAACCAATGATCATGATCAGCAACTGGTAGGAACCAAAAACAAACTCCAGTTATGCTGTAGACTTAGCGGGAGCATACTGGCAAACGTTTACAGCTGAGGATACATTTGAGTAACTGATAAGGTCAAATTAACAGAAATTAACATGCTCAATTGGTCATTCTATTGTAGAGACACCATCGCTCCCCACGCTTTATGGCCTGGTCTCCTCCTGTCAGGAGCACAACACTGGTTCTGTGATCTTTGGTTGTTTGGCGATGGACTATTCCCCTGACGTCACCAAGGTAACCTGGAAGAAAGGTGGGGAGCTAATCAAGAATGGATTGAAGACTTACCCATCAGTGAGAAACAAGAAGGGAACCTACACCCTGAGCAGCCAGTTAACCCTGCCCGAGTCAGCGGTAGATTGCCCCAGCAAAATCTCCTGTGAGGTTCAACACAGCGGGTCACACAAGAGCAAAGAAATTCCATGTCCAGGTACGTGTTGTGGGAACTGAGATAAACAGAGCATCTGGGATTAATATGAACAAGGCATTATTTATAACCATTTTCACAGAATCACCTTATACAGCACAGGAAAAAGGCCCTTTTATCCATCCAATAACAGCCACCTATCAATAACAGCCACCTAACTATTCCAGTCTCATGTGCCAGCACATGATCCATTGCCTTGTGTGACTTGCCCTTGCAAGGATACTTCATACTTATTATGAGGGGCTCAGTCTCTACATGACTTATATGTGCTGAGCTCCAGGCTAACACCACCCTCTATTTGATTTTGTTTTCCCCTGAGGTCCACTTGGAACCTCCTGGCCTTACCTTCACCCTGTGCCCCTGAGGTATTGATCTCTCCATCAAGGGGAAAGGTTTCATCCAGTTTACCCTGTCTATGCCTAAAATAATTCTAGACATCATGATAATCTTCTCCCTAATTCTCCTCTGCTCCAAGGAAAACCCCTGTCTATCTAATCTAGTTTCATAACTAAAACTCTCCAACCCAGGCACGATCCTGGCAAATCTCATCAATACTGCCTTCAGTGTAATCACATTCCTTCGATAATATGCACACAACGCTTCAGTATGGCCTAACCAGTGTTTTATTAAGTTCCAGTATCGTCTCACCACTCTTCATTGTCAATGTCTAGGCTAATAAAAGCAAATATCCTCCCACTTTCTTAGCCTCTTTATCCAGGAAACACAGTACTGTAGGGGATCGGTGGGTACATGCACCAAAGATCCTCAGGCCTTTCCAGGGTTCCATCATTAAAAACGTCATACCTCACAGATTCTTCTGCCGAATTACATCACCTTACATTTATCCAGAATAATTTCCATTTGCAACTTTTCTCTTCACATACAACCAACCCTTTTACATCCTCTTGCAATCTAAAGCCATTATGCTCATGACTTACCAACATGACAGTTTTCATTTCATCTGTGAATTCACTGGTTAATCCTCCTAAATTTGAGTCTCAATCATTGGTATGGAAGCGAAATAGCAAAGAAATCAACACCAATCCCTACAGAACACCAGGAGACATAGATTTCCAGTCACGCAGACACCCGATGACTATTATCCCCTGCTCCCACCACTCAGCCAGTTCTAGATCCAATCTGTCAAATTACCTTGGATCCCATTGGCTCTGATTATTGCTATCATCTGGACATCGAGTTATCTATCTGAAAACTACTATCAAATTGTTACACATGACTTCCTCTCAATAAAACCTTGCTGAAAATTGTAGATTTATCTTCCAAATGAAAACTAATTTCACTACTCAATAGTTTCCTTACCACTGAGACGAGCTTGATAGATCTGTGGTTTCATTATTTATCCCTTCCTTCGTCCTGCATAACAGTGCAATGTTGGCTGATCCACACTCACTTGGCACAACTGCTGTGGCCAGACAGGAATTCTAAATTATTGTCAGCGACCCAACTATTTCATCCTTTGCATCGCTCAACCGCTTGGTATACTTTTCATCTGCCCTGGAAATATAACCACTTTTCATTCAGCAAGACAACACAGAACATCACGTCATGTGTCCTAATTTCTGAAAACTACATCACAACACTCCTCCATGATTTCGGTCCCCACATTGTCCCTCTTACTAGTGAACACTGACACAACACATTCGTTTTGACCACAACCTAATCCTCCGACTCCACTCCAATAATAACACTTAATGGGCATTACTGATTCCCAAATAATTCTTTTATTATGAATGAGCCTGTAACTTTTAAAAATATTTTCCTTTATTATGACTGCTATTATTTTCTCATGGTCCCTTTTGCTCTTCTAATTCCTTTGTCTTTCAAACTCCCCCTTGCACGTTCTGTACTCCATACTAATTTCTATTGATTTGAGATTTCAGTATAGACCTGAAGCCTCCCTTGTTTCTCTTTATCTCACCCTCCATGCCCTTTGGTGTCCAGAGCCCGCTGCATTCTTGGTCCCACGCAGTGGCTTCCTGGGAAATGACCACCCTGTGATTTTTCTATCTCTTTCTTAAATGTGTCACACTGCTCTGACCCAGATTTACCGATAAGTGTCAGCTTCCAGTCCACTCTGGTCAAGTCATTACCTGATCTAACTAAAATTGTCCTTCCCCTTTTCAGAACTTTGGGCCAATTTCTATTCCTTTGCAGTACAATCTGAAATCCAACTGATTTACCATCACTGTCTGCAAAGTGCTCCACCATTGATGTTTTACCCACTGGGTCGACTTCATTCTCTAAAGTTAAGTTCAGATTCACCCCTCTATTGCAAGGTCTGGATTAAAATTCTCTGTATTAAACACATACTTTGTTCAAATATTCTCCTGGGGGCATTTTCAGAATTGTGCTCCCTCTAAATTTTTGACAAAATGAATATCCAAGCCTATGCTGAGGAAGTTAAAAACCTCTTTTCTCATTCCTCTATTTAATTTACATTTCTCTGAAATTTGCCCATGTATTTTCACTTGGTCTTTTGGACCTATAGTAAAGTCTATCGTGCTCTCCCAGTAGTTATGTTTGCTGTGTTTTGGTTTTGAAGTACTGTCCATTTGCATTTGTTCGAGGAGGTATCCATGATTTCATTTCTCTTTACAGCCTAAAATACTCTTGTCAGAATTGCGACAGACGCAACATTCTGTACCGCTCACCCCCGCCCCCATCATTTTCCATCTTTCCCTGTCTCGCCTGAAGGCACTAAATCCTGGAATATTGAATAGCCACTCCTGCCAGGCTCTCAATATGTCTCCGTGATAGCAACAGCATCATTTCTTCATTTATGCCAGTAATTCGTCTGCCTTGTTCATCATACTCTGTCATTAAAACGAATACCATCCAACGTTGCTATCTTTCTTCTGATGTTACCGGCCTGTTGTTTCTGTGCCTCCTTGACTCCCTTGCTGTGTCCTCTAAGTTTAGCCTTTCACATTTGTCCTGCTTATCTTTCTGTGTGGATCCCAGCTTCTCCAGCACTCTGCACAATTATGATTCTTGTATCCATGAACCACAAGAAACCATGATATATGAGAACTGATTTCTTTGTTATGAAATTCGTCGGATAATGTATGCGATGTGTTTCCTAAAGGTCCAAATATTCTCCCAGCAACCCTTCTCCTAACTGTGAGCTCCAGTGAAGAAATCGCAAGCAGCAAGTTTGCAACCGTCGTCTGTTCAATCATCGAGTTCCGTCCGAAGTCAATCACCGTGAGTTGGTTGAAAAATGGCCGACCCTTGGATTCTGGCTTCTTCACGTCTCCCGTGTGTGAGGCGAACGGGAACTTCTCGGTGACGAGTCGGCTGATGGTCCCTTATGGTGAATGGTTCAACAGCGCGGTTTATACCTGCCAGGTCACTCATGGAGAGAACATTCAAAGTAAAAACATCACCGCACTCCAGGGTAAGAGACACATACTGAGAGAGCTACAAATCATTCTGAACTCTGATGTGAATCAAACACACGAATTTATCAGGCGTAGTAAACAGCACAGTACAGCTTCACATTTCCCAACATGCCACGGATCTCATTTCAGTTTGAGTGTTACATTAGCATTGCTTATAATTCAACATTTTGGCAAGTCAGAAAAGCATGTTTCCTCTCTGTTGAAGATAGATATATAGACAGTGAGCTTTTTTAAATAGTTTGTTGCCTGACCATGCTGGGAGAGGCATTCACAGTGCTGAATCCTTGCCTAATAGCCGCTTCAAGGATAAGTTTGGGGGTGGAGGGGGATATTGGATAGATATATGATTGAAACATAGAAAATACTGAGAGACTGAGGTCGAGTGAACGTGGTATAGATGTTTTGACTGGTAGGCGAGACTAGGACCCAAGGGCACAGTCTCCAAGTCAAAGTTGCACCCTATAGAACTGAGATGGGGAGGAATTTCTTCACCCAGAGGGTGATGAGTCTGTGGACCTTGTTGCTGCAGAGGGCATTGGAGGCCAGGCCATTGTGTGTACTCAAGCCAGAAAGAGATCGGCTCTTGTTTAGTACGGGGAGAAGGTAGGAGAATGGCTTTAGACCGAAACATCGATTTTCCTGCTCATCGGATGCTGCCTGACCTGCTGTGCTTTTCCAGCATCATTCTGATCTAAACTCTGAATTGGCCGAACAGCCTTATTCTGATCCTCTATCTTATGATGTTGGGGTCTCAAAATGACGTGGTTAAAATATGCAGTGACCCTTACTTGAAAATAAATCAATATGCGTTCAATGCTTCATTCCATGCTCAGGAATGACCTGTTGGCTTTGCACATTGTACGACATCAATTTTTATCTGATACTGAGCTCTTTAACTTCATTTATGGGATCAGACCACAGACCAAGTGGGTATCACATTTGATGAACTGGGATAAACGTGATCTCACTGAGCTGCTTTAAGATGCTCTCTGTAATGAGTGGATGCGGCAGGAGAACAAATTCTGCTAAGAATGCTACAATAGGGATGAATGAACTAGGAACTCGAAACATACTGATTTTGCCTGGTTTGGGGTGGCGATGTTTACACGGTGAGTAGTGGGTGTCTATAAAATTAGTGTACATTTCCATCGCGTTTGTAGATTAATTTAAGACGCTTTTGTTTGTTTTTTTTCTCCCCTGCTCTATGAAGAAATTAAAAAATGCAGCTTGGTAAATAAAGTGAAAGTACAGACCAGTTATGAACTAACTGAATAGAGGGAAAGACTTAAGGAGATGGGTGTCCTTCTCGATATCCAATGCTGTACTCAATGTCTTGTTTTCAGATCTACTCGAAACACAGCCCACGAGGAACAATGACATAAATTCGAGAATGACATCACACCAATAACGCAAAGTATTTTTGATCACGTTAAATATAATGAACAGTATTGCCATGGCTGTTCACCGCTCCTGTAACACTTTAGAACTCTGCAAAGAGAATAATTATTATTTATTATAATTTGTCCAAAATTTGGGATGTGATTTAGCATTCAACGTGACCAGCAGCACTTGCACCTAAGGGTTATGAACATGGAAATGGACTCATTATATTCAGATTACTCTTGTCACAAGTATCAATAGATGGTCTGAAGTGAGAGACAAACTCCGAAAGAATGGTCATTCCATGGGTTACATAATGGTATCTTTGATGATTTTACTTTTTTCACAGGTTTCGCTTGTTACAAAGCCAGTGTTCTTTCGGAATACTTACACAGGGTATGGCATAGGTAATCACAAATGTTTCACAGATCAAAATACATCAACAATAGTAAGCATCGTTTCAGCAATAGTTGGAGTTGCCATTTTGAAGGTGGTGTCTTCACCCTGTGAAGAAGTAATCTGAAGATTGGGTGTTTATATCATAAAGGGGCATTTTTCATTGACTTTGATTTTTGTTTCATAGAAGATACCGAGTGCCACCCTAACACCGTTAAAATCCTCCCACCGCCAGTAGAACAAGTCTTACTGGAGGCGACGGTGACGTTAACCTGCGTTGTGTCCAATCTTCCTTCTGGAGTCAACGTGACCTGGAAACAAGAAAAGAAGCCTCTGAAATCAGAGATTGCTGAGCAGCATGGACAGAATCCCGACAGCGTGATCAGCAAATTAGACATTTCTACTGAAGCCTGGCTGAGTGGCGTTACTTTTGAATGTGTGGTGTACCATCAGAATCTGCCGACTCCGCTGAGAGACTCCATCCACAAGGAGAAAGGTGAGCGGTGAGATTAAAACACAAAGGATCCCATGTGTAATCCAGATCCAGTTACATCAATGGCAGGCTTTGATTGGGAATGAACAAACACCATTGGGGGCATTAATGATGCATCTGAAGGCAGGGTAGCTAAGTAGCTGATTAAGAAGAAGATGGACCAAAGGATATTGTATTCTGATTAAGTCAGATATAATGGGAAGAAGCCTGGGCCGTGACGTCACCATCAGCAATGACAATTGGGCAGAATGCCCTTGTTGTGGGCTGAAAACATGGAGGCAACTTTCACATTAAACTTTACTTTTTTTACTGAACAGAATGTTTTCTAAAGGAGCAGACTGAACCATACTGCTCCTTTAGAAAACGAAAGTGAATAAATCCCAAATTAAAAATGGCTTATCTTAATATTTAGTGAAATTGTGATATTGGTTCAGGATGTTTCGGTTGAGTTTATATTTGTCTCCAATATTCTGCAGTGATTAATCCGCTGGAGCCATCAGTGTCGGTCCTCCTGCCACCAACAGAAGAAATCTCCGCTCAGAGGTTTCTCTCCCTCACCTGTTTAGTGAGAGGTTTCTCCCACCGAGAGATCTTCGTTAAGTGGACAATCAATGACAAGCCGGTGAATCCCAGTAACTACAAGAACACCGAAATGATGGCGGAGAGCGACAACACCTCCTTCTTCATCTACAGCCTGTTATCCATTACAGCGGAGGAGTGGGCCAGCGGTGCTTCTTACTCCTGTGTGGTGGGACATGAAGCGATTCCATTGAAGATCATCAACAGAACAGTCGATAAATCCAGCGGTAAACCGAGTTTCGTAAACATTTCACTTGCACTGATGGACACTGTGAATTCATGTCAATAAAAATCTCAAAGTTGCATTTAATAGTTGAACGGAAGTAATGAAGTGTTTCTTTTCCTCCAGCTGTGAGTTAAATACTGAATTAGTTGTTTCTCACTTTGACTTACATTCCATCTGTGTAGTTAAAGTGGATTATTAACAGGTCTAGGACGAGTGTCTTGTGCAGTTAATGTTCCCTGCTCAGATGCACCCTGGGTCAGAGACAGAGTAAAGCTCACTCATTGCAGGATTCCACCAAGTACCTTATCCATCCTAAATCCCTCTGTGTCAAAATCTGACAATGTCCATTTTATGTCAAGGGTAGGGCACGAGTTTTTAACTTGATGTTTTTGATTCCCCCCATTTGACATTCTTACAAAATTCATGTCAGTTTTAAACTGCCAAATTGCACCAATTGGAAATGTAAATTTAAGACATTTTAAAATTAAATTTGATTGGAACATACGAATCGTAAAGAGTGCAGAACAGTTTGAATGTAACCTTTGTTTCTGGGGAACTGCCAGGGATCTTGCGCCAGCGCATGAGTTGACAGAATGTATCTTCACTTTCACACCAAAGAGAATCAACAGTTAAGTTGTTGTGGAGCAGAGGGAGGGGAACAATGAATGGTCTGTCCTCTTGCTCCCTGTGCAGAGTTTTCATGGTAGATGTCCTCAGTAATGTAACCCAGTTGCTAACAGGGACAGTCAGCTTCTTGCTTACTGTCCAAAGATTTAACATTTCCATGCAAAACAATACCTTTGAAGCATGTTAGACACGCTTGGCTCTGTTAACAAATGATTAACATTGATTCCCATAATCCGAAACTGGTGTTTGCATCGTCCCAGTTTGAATTCCATAGTTTTGTCTCAGTTTTCTGGAGCACATGGGATCAATTCTGGTATTCGAATACCTGATATCATTTTGTTTCACATACAGAACCCAAGTAGATATTTTCTAATAAACATATTCAGAAATGTTATCTCTGGGGCAGTGGGGATTTGAACTCATGCCTTTTCTCTCATAGACAGAAGTTCTATTACTGCAACAGAAGAGTTGCTCATAAAACGCTTATCTCTGCACGACGATGGGAAACGTTTCCTGCAACACCAAGGTCAAATCTAATTATGGGCAATGCATTAAAATTAGAACAATAAATTAGAATAATGAAAATTACAGTCTGGTATAAGAACAGATGCAGAGAGATGATCGCAAATACACACGCAATGACACATATACGGGCTCTCACCTAAAGACACATATTTATGTGCACACTCAAATGTGCATATAGATAAGATGTCACACACGCATACTCGCACAGAGCCACACATGCAAGTGGTACTTGAACACTCACCTAAGCTCATACAAAAACTCACATACACCAAAAGAAAATCATTTGCACAAATGAACAGGAGGACTCACATATAACCATGAGAAACATCGACACACGGTAACACACAAATGGGCATGAATACATATACATTCATACAGCACAATGCGTACAGACATACACACATGAACTCACAGATACAAATTCCGAAAAATTTCCTCCCACATGTCAACTCACACAGGCACGTACGTGCACAGAGATAAACATTAATATCATTACTTTCCCATTTTCAGAATCACAAACATACGATGACAGAAGCAGCTTAATTAGTTATTTTTAAACCACATTGATCAGCATGTATACAATATCACACGCACACACAAATTCAGAGTCTCACATGCAGACACACAAGTGCATAGATGAACAAATAGAGGGGCGTTCATTCAAAAAGGATAATGGGCACAAGGATCAGCAAGCATCCACAAACAATAGTACAAACAAGCTTATCAGGAGATGGTTTGGGAAAGATTGCCACACAAGCAATTATCATCATATAAATATAAACATCCATCAAAACATAACATTGCATGCTAACATTTATTCAGCATAAACATGAAAATAACCCAGAGTATGTAGGATCTGAAACAGACACATAAGCATACATTTTAGATAGCACTCATGAAAAGTGAACACTCACAAAGACATTACAAGATAAGCATAGGCAGCAACGAAGTGGCATATTAGCATGATGATGCTTACACACTGTGAAAAGACAAAATATTAGGTGCACAAACACATGAGCACACCAGCAGTAAAGGAACAGGAATATGTTTATTCATGCACAGACTCCAACATGGGCTAGAGTGAAGTAAGAGACTCTTATAACCACATACACAAACATTAAAGGGAAAACAAACACACCAAGCAGTAGATCAAATAAATTAAGGGACACACGTACAAAAACGTATTCCTAAATATACAGATCCTACAAACTAAAATATGAAGCAATGTCCTGATTGTGATGTCACTTATATTCATGATTTGCCAAGCAATTGGTCACCAATACAAAAGATGAGAATCACATTTGAACTTTTATTCAGTGATGGCCACAATTTTCAACTATAGTGCTGTCACAGCCTATATTTAAAATATAATGATATAATTAAAATCATCATTCGTAATAAGCATTCCTCAAATAATAATATCCTTAAATAATAGATGAAAAGAAAAATAATTTAAAACGTTCTGACATGGACAATGAAGAAAGAACATATGCAGGTAGTATTTGTAATTTCTTGCTGAGAGTCAATAACGTACTAATAGATACAGATAAGAGTCACACTTGAGAAATACCTGACTGCTTTATGAAGATGTAATGCTCTCAAATTACATGACTTGGATGCAGATAGATCTATCTGGATCAATATACAATCTAAATGCGTTCTCTCGGCTTTATATTCACAGATTCAATAGATCGCACTTGGATTGAAGACTATGAGGATGATAACAGCAACATCTGGACAACTTCCACGTTCATCACCTTGTTCTTCCTGAGTATTTTCTACAGCGCTGCCGTCACTCTGGTGTAGGTGAGAATAATCACATCTTTCTCACGCCAAGCAGCTCAATATGTTTTGTGAAATCTCTAAGTGTGCCATTGAATAAACATTATATCTGAAAGTCCCTGATCATAAATATCTGCGTCATTGCTTTCTCTCTCTTTTCCAGGTTAAGTGAATGAGTTGTGGACCCCTATGATTTTCCTGATCTGCTTATCAAGGTCTGAATTCCCAATCTCCAATCTGTCCTGGGGTTGCTGACTCTAACATTACTTCTGAGATTACTTCAGTTTGTCAGCGTGTAACTGAGACAATTATTGATGGATTTTCCTTTTTACTTTGATATCTTTGAGATGGTTGTGGTTGGAGAATTTTTAGCTTCCCAGTTGTTTGAAGCCCATTTGTTTTGTTTTTATTTGTTCCTTACTCAGAATGGTTGCCTACCCTTTCTGATGAGCCTTTGTATTCCCTTTCTTGTGACTGTTACTGAAGTACAGACAATTCCCAGCTCACAGCGCATGTGTTCTCGTCTCAATGTGGCATCCAGCCATTATATTCACTTCTGTTAGCTTTTACATCAACTTTTGGATAAAAATGCTTTCTGAAATGGTTAATAAATCTCGTTTGAATATGCACTAACCTTGAGTTTGCTTAATTCTTTCTTCAAGGCCAGTCAGTAATAATACATTTTCCCACATCCTCCTCCTTTCCCAGCCAAATACTTTCACTTGTTCTGTTTGGTTGTGTTTCATCCAGTCATTTAGTTTATTGCTGCGCTACCATGCAGCCCACTAATGTAAATATATCTTTCACACGATATGCCTGATGGAACACTCCAGAGACAGAAAGATTAGAGAACATTTCCGCTTATGCACCAAGGGTCACGGCCTCGGGTCACCTAATGATAATTTTATAGGCTCCACCAGAAGCTTATAAAAGGCAGCCAACTGAGTTTGAAAGTTTACTCTACACTGTCTAAACTAAAAGTACTCCCAATGTCAGGGCAGCCTGGGTTAGTAATGCAGAAATCGCCACCTAAAGCGCCCAACGAAACATTCATCAGCCAAAAATGTCTACATTCAGTCAGGTATTCAGACAACAACACGTGCACAATCCAAGGGCGGATTCTCAGAACTGGAGTTTTTCTCACACATAAATCTCATGGAGCACAATTCCTGGGATCTACTTGTCACAGCACACCTGTCAAATCCCAGGGAATGAGACTGCGATCTGTCTGATACAGGGATATTACTGAACAGCAACCCTCAAAAATAATAAATCAGAGGCCGCTGTGATCAGGCAAGGAACAGCTCATGAGTACTTGAAATATTCAGCCATTGAGATCTATATGACGCAAGACAGAATTGAGAACCAATCATAGCAACTGTTCACAGAGTCGGGAAACTATCAGCAGAGGAGAACATTCTCAATTTCTCAGAGTTGGTGAGGTGTATCATCCCGGGAATAATGTTGTGAATCAGTCACGCACCCAATCTCATAACTTTGCATTTTTTTCAAAAACATGGCACCTGAAACTAGATGCAACATTCCAGGTGAGACAAGAGACTGCTTTATTTCAGTTTAACATAATTGCTGTGTGTTTGTTCTCTACAGCGTAGGGTGATGAAGTAGGGCTTGTTTGCTCTTCTGTCCACGTGTCATGGTACATTCCCTGATTTGTGCACGTACACACGGGGGATCATCTGCTCCTGCACCCCTTTGGGTTTAACCCCTTACTATTGTATGTTCCCCTGAGTTCATAACAAAACAAAGAAGCAGGTCACCGCTCCCTGAGACTGAGATCTATCTGACACACCGATATTAACGAATAACAATCCTCAAAAATTATAGATCACAGGTTGATTTCGATTACGGAAGGCAGAGATGAGAAGTTCTGGAAACCCGACTGCTTTCCATGCCCTTTCCCACAAGCCGTCTGTCAAGCTTTGAAGCTCTTAGCTGTTCTTCCAATATCCTAACATTTTATTTTAAATTGATACTAATATTTTTCTGTAATTTTGCATTATAGACCAAAGCACAGGTTGAACCAACAAGGACTCCAAACACTGAATGGAGTTCGTTTTTTAAAATTCTTGTTTCTATCCAGAATTTTCCTTCCATACAATGTAACCTTATATTTCCCATCACCCAAGTCACCCATAGTATCTTTATTTTCAGCTACTAACCATCACCAGTAAATTGAATAATTTATGTTCAAAGCCCCTCCCACCATCAAAGGTACGGCAGAAGGAGGAAGAGCTAGAAGGAGATTGGAGTCAATTTTTCTTGTGGTGAAACATTACTACTCTTCTCACACAAGGTATTTCTGAGGGATGGTCTAGTGAAGCTATGTGGATGGAACTCAGAAATAAGAAAAGCATGATTATTTTGCTGCGATTGTAATAGTCCCCCCAGTAGTCAGAGTGAAATTGAGTATCAAATATGTCGAAAGATCTTGTTTATACGTGAGAATAATAGGATTGTAATAATAGCAAATTTCAACCTTCCGAACATAAAGTGGGACAGCCATGGTCTTAAGAGCTTGGATGGTGAGGAATTTGGTAAGTGCTTACCTGGGAAATTTGGTAAGTGCTAAAGTCAATTTTCTTCATTAATATGCAGATGTAACTATCACAGAAGGAGCAAACTTGACCTACTCTTGTAATATAAGGCAGGGCAAGGGACTGAATGGTTAGTAGGGGAGCTTTTTGGGGCCGGGGTCATAATTCGATTAGTTGTAAAATATTTATGGAAAGGATTGGCATTATATATAAGTTAAAGTTCTTAATTGGACGAGGGCAAATTTTGATAGTATGAGACAAAATCTTTCAAGAGTTGATTGAAGTAGACTGTTTGCAGCTCAAGGAACGGCCGGCAAGAGTGAGGCTTTCAGAAGTGAGATAACGAGAGTTCGGAGGCGTGATGTTCCTGTTAGTATGAAGATAATGCTGGTAAGAGGAGGGAACACTGGAGGAATAAAGATATTGAGGCTCTGGTTCAGATTAAGAATGAATCGTTTATTAGATATAGAGAAATAAGATCAAGTGAATCCCGAAGAGGTGCAGGGACATTGTAAAGAGGGAAGTGAGGAGGGCAAGAAAGGAAAATGAGATAACCTTGGGAGATAATGTTAAAGATAATCCAAAGAGATTCGACTAGTACATTAAGAGCAAAGGGGTAGATCATAGAGTCATAGAGATGTACAACTTGAAAACAGATCTTTCAGTCTCACTTGCCCATGCTGACCAGATATCCTAAACTAATCTAGTCCCATTTGCCAGTAGTTGGCCCATATCCCTCGAAACCCTCCTATTCGTCTACACACTCAGATGCCTTTTAAATGTTGAAATTGCACCAGCCTCCACTGCTTCCTGTGGCAGTTCATTCCATACACATCATCTCCTGCATGAAAAAGTTACTCCTTAGGTACTTTCAACTTTTTCCCCTCTCACTCTAAACCTATACTCACGAGTATAGGTTTAGATGAGACTCCACCCACCCCAGGGAAAAAGACCTTGTCTATTCACTGTATCCATGCCTCTGATGATTTTATAAACCTTTATAAAGTCACCCCTCAGCCTCCAACGCTCCAGGGAAATCAGCCCCAGCTCATTCAGCATCTCCCTATATAACTCTACATGGCTGTGAATATGTATAAGCCGAGAGGGATGGTTTCATAAATCATGTTACAATTTATATAAACGCTGTTTTTTTTTATTATCATTGAGTTTAAAATGGAGGATGGGTGCCTTTTCAATTTCATACCAGTAGCACAGAAAGACCTGGGGAAATAAACTGCAACAAAAAAAAATGGACAAAAGTGATTGCACTACGGATAATCTCACCATATCATTCGTGTAAAAAATAATTCCCTGTTTTGACCTTGAAGTTAATAGAGTCTATTAATTAGTCCTGAGTGTGTAATATTTTTCATCTATCTGTCATTCTTCATTTAGTTGTTATAGTTACCGTGTGGATTACTGCATCTCTCTAAAAATTCAAAACAAAATAATGTAAAACGGCAAATTAATATTGTATATAATTCCGAGAAAAATAATTAGCAATTCAATGACACCAAATTGGAAAGGAATGTTGAAATGTAGCCAATTCGGAGGACTACAAGAAGTTGCAAGAGATCATTAATTAATTTATGGCATGTTCAAATAATTAGCAAATGAATATCCACACAGATAAACGTAAGGTGTTACATCTTGGTAGGAATAATGTGCAGGTCATTTATTCAAAGATGCACGGCTAAGTGAGGGAGACAAACAAAGGGATTTCAGACAATTACATCAGTCACTAACAATTTCACCACAGGTTCCAAAGGCCATAAAAATGCAAACAAGGCTCTAAGCTTTATCTCTAAAGGCATAGATTTGAAAGTAGGGTCACTATAGAAATTTGGTTGACTATAATAAAGAGTATTGCATGCAGTTCGAGTTGACATATTATAGAATGTATGAGAGAGAGTGAAGAGAAGATTTATAAGAATGCTACACAAGTTTCTGGCTGTGTATATCAAGGAAGAATTGTTGTGCTGTTCACTTCTCTCTTGAAAAGAAGGATGACAGTTCTAAAATTATGAAAGGTTTTGAAAAGAGAAGGTACAGAGAAAACATTTCACGACGGGGTAGAACGTAACTGCAGACTGTCAATATAAGACAGTACCTCAAGAAATCCAAAAGGGAATTCAGAAGAAACCTCTTCACTGAAAGCATGATGAGAACGGGGAATATGTGACCAGTCGGAATAGTAGAAATCAATTGTTTAGATGTATTTCAAGGCGAGCACTTGGAAGGGATGGGAATAGAGAATTACAATGGGCGATTTAGATGAGGAAAGATATGAAACATCTTGAGTGGAACATAAGCGCTGGCATGAACTGATTGTGCCAAATGGTCTGTTTTTCCTCTGTAATCCTATGTAGAAAAACGCCATTGTATGAAACAAAAAGTGTATTAAGAACATCAAGAAGAATTACAAAGTTTCTCACAAAAAAGTCTCAAGTATTCAGCACTGAATGAAAATGATTTTATCAGATGGCCACACTTCACTATTTGCTTGCTAGCACTGAAACAGCAGTAATCACAGTACTCTTACTAGGAGTAGGAGTAACCCAGTGTCCATGCACCAATTGGGGGATCTTAATGACTTATTAATGGTCTCAGTAGGACCTGCTAACCTGGTCCTGGGAATGTTATGAACACTCTAGCCCTCACGGCTTCTTTCACTCACTTACTCTGATTTCCAGTTCCCGTGATGATCGCCACCATGGACAGAAGACTGTTCCAGTATGCAGATGGGATACCCTGTTATGAGCCATAAGGTACTTCATTAGGAGGAACATCCTGCAGGTGTGTCTCTAGGATGCAGGAGGAGGTCTCCCACACAATGGAGTACCCACCTACTGCTAACAAACTGCCAGCATTGGCGAACAGGCTCTACATTGACCACCTGAGTGGCCATCCTTTCCCTAATTTTGGATCAATAAAATACTACGGAGGTGGAAATATGAGAGCCACTGAAACTCCTTCCTTCCCTTATTATTATCCACCTAATGACCTTGCAGCCTCTCCCGAGAGGGCTGATAGAACCCAGTCCCATTGCAATATTCAAGAACATGAAGAGCTGGCAAACTGGTCAAAATTGATAAAGCTTAACACAAACAGTCTTGCCCTCAGTGTTAAATTCTAAAGTGTAACTTGAGATGAGTTCAATAAAAATGGCAGAAGTATCGAAACAACCACTTCCATCCATCAGTAACAAATTTCTATGAATGGGAACGGGTGGTCCGCTATTTGGAATGTAGCAGTGCATTTGAAACGTTAATGTGGAGCAGCAATATTACATGGTGGATGTGTGCACAGTTTGAATCTGTTTGCTGATTCAGTTTTGCTAAAGCTTTGGCAGATACATTCCAATTAGAATCAATTAAATCTGCCAAAGTGGACATTAAATACTCACATTTATGAGATGCTTTAACATAGAACATAGAAAAGTACAGCACAGAACAGGCCCATTGGCCCACAATGGTGTGCCAAGGTTTAATCCTAATGTAAAATATAATAACAACCTACACACCCCTCATCTCACTGCTAAACATGTGCATGTCCAGCAGTCGCTTATAAGTCCCTAATGACTCTGCTTCCACCACCATCACTGGCAATGCATTCCATGCATTCACAACTCTCTACGTAAAGAACCTACCTCTGACGTCTCCACTATACCTTTCTACTAATATCTTAAAAATATGACCCCTTGTACCAGTCAATCCTGTCCTGGGGAAAAGTGTCTAGCTATTGACTTTATCTATTCCTCTCATTATCTTGTATACCTCAATCAGGTCTCCTCTTTTCCTCCTTCTCTCCAGAGAGAAACGTCTCAGTTTATTCAACCTTTCTTCATAAGGTAAGCCCTCCAGTCCAGCCCTTCTCCAATTCCTGAAGAAGGGCCTGTGCCCGAAACGTCGAATCTCCTGTTCCCTGGATGCTGCCTGACCTGCTGTGCTGTTCCAGCAATAAAGTTTCAGCTCCAGTCCAGGCAGCATTCTGGTAAACCTTCTTTGCATGCTCTCCAAAGCCTCTACATCTCTCTTATAGTAGGGCGACCAGCACTGGACACAATATTCCAACTGTGGTCTCACCAGGGACTTGTAGAGCTGTCGCAAAACCTCGCATCTCTCAAACTCGATCCCTCTGTTAATGAAAGCCAAAAACCAAATGCTTTCTTAACAACACTATCCATTTGGGTGGTAACTTTGAGGGCTCTATGTACTGCACACCTAGATCCCTCTGTTCCTCCACACTGCCAAGAATCCTGTCTTTAACCCTATATTTATTCGAGTCCGACCTTCCAAACGAGAAAAGGATGCAACGAATGCCAAACAGGAGAAGTTTACTGGCATGTATCAGAAGAGTTAGGACCAATGCCAAAAACATGAAACCGGCTTTTAAGCAAGCTTTCAAAGAAAGAATGAGTACCAGAGGGCATCTGAGTAAGTTTATCAGTAAAGTACAGCTAATTAAGGGGGCTTGGCAATACCCATGGACAAAAACATATAAAGCAATCAGAGAACCAAAGAACAGAGTGTGTATATAAGGGGTACAAGAGTCAGCGTGGATCAAGGACTTGAAGAATTTAGAGATAGACATAAGTTTAAACTCAATACATTAGTTGATAATGAGCAAGTTACGATCTCAGTTCTTTCTCTGTAAGTACAAGTTTAAGTTTACCAGTCTTGTCCAGGCCAGCATTAAATTGGATTTTTATTTGCACTGTGCACATCTCCTGATTTCACAAGATATCTTAGTTTTGTAAATGCAATAGAATGCATTTTGCACCGTTTCAGCAATTCATTAAATAGAAATTGACCAAAGTAAACAACTTTCCAAAGCTGTCTTTCAACAGCCAGACTGATACAATATTCAAAGAGGATCTTCATGAACAAAATGGGCTTGTCAGGGGGTTAAATCATTTCAAATTCGAAAACTAGATTCCATTTTAATCATATCAGCTGGATGTTGGATACTCCATTCACCTAAGGTTCCCAAATTCAAACGATTGTTTGCAAATACAGAAATATTTTGACCTAAAGGGAAACAACATTTTATACTGAACAGGAAAAGAGTTCTGATGCGTTGGAAAGTGCACAATGCTTGATCGAGATGTTCCCAATGGAAAAATGGACTGGTCAGATGGTGATGGACAGTTGACAACCGAACTTTGTTATGTTTTCAATTGGCAGGTTACCTGAGTGGTCAAGCTATTGTCATGCCAAATGATGCAGAGAATGGCCATTACCAACTTAGTCGAATCACAACAAGCATTGGCAGTTAACTGCCAACCATCACCTGGTCCACTCTCCATACCTTTACCAATCAGCACTCATTACCCAGATAGATTAAATGCTTTCTCCCTTTCCATTGGAATTCTTGAGAGTGTCCTGATAAGTACAATATTAAAGACTAAAATAAAATAACTTTATTTTCATCAATGCTCAAATGTCCATGTTGTATAAGTTGGCAGAGGTGACACTTAACGATAATGTATCAGGCCTACAATGAACTGGTAAAGTTCTGCACTGGTCTCAGAGTTAAACCAGCAACAATGTCCTTGTGGAGACAATACTTTGCCTTTGATCCTATACAGCAGCAATTTCAATGTCATTGAGGAAACAGAAATAAATAGAAACAAACCACATGCACATACACACAGCACACTATTATTTAAAGTAATAGAGAGAAATTCTACACTAACAGAAAACCTAATTTTCATTCTGAATACTGAATGTGGCACCAAAAGCACATTTGTGATAATGACAGTTTGAAAATCTAGCCCATATTGGTTTACAGCAGTTGAAGAATTAGTCATTCTATTAGGAACCCCGGTTAGTTCCAACACCAGTATTTGACCATAGATTCAGATTGTTTTTAAAGGCAGATATCAATATGAAGTTGAACAGTGGCAGGAGCACGGCTATCCTAGGGACAGCACTAAAGAGATCTCACACACATTGGCCCTTTAATAAAGAAATGGGGCAAACCTCAGAGATAGGGAAATGTAAATAAAGGAATCACTATCAAGATTTCATCCAATTTGATAGTAACTGACACCTGATCACCAAATTCAGCTGCCACTTGAAAGGATGAAAGAAGCCCCATAAGGAGAACTCCAAATTTCACTTGATTCTGTGTCACATTATCGCAAGAGAGCTTTGTAGTTGTCTTCTAGCAGACATCATTTTTTTTCCACAAACTACAGAGATCAGAAACGAACAGTGCAGAACCACATCATAACTCATCTTGAGAAACTGTGTCAATGGGTGTTTGGGTTTGCAGTGCCTCTGTATTCTGAGCTTCGGCCTCAACCTCTCGCTGAACCCTAGTTTTCTTGATAAGTTGCAGTTCCAGTCAGTTTCTATTTCATCATTGTCCCAGATGAGAGATAGAACATAGAACCTAGAACATAGAACAATACAGCACAGAACAGGCCCATCGGCCCACGATGTTGTGCCGAACATTTGTCCTAGCTTAAGCACCCATCCATGTACCTATCCAATTGCCGCTTAAAGGTAACCAAGGATTCTGACTCTACCACTCCCACAGGCAGCGCATTCCATGCCCCCACCACTCTCTGGGTAAAGAACCCACCCCTGACATCTCCCCTATACCTTCCACCTTCACCTTAAATTTATGTCCCCTTGTAACACTCTGTTGTACCCGGGGAAAAAGTTTCTGACTGTCTACTATATCTATTCCTCTTATCATCTTATAAACCTCTATCAAGTCACCCCTCATCCTTCGCCGTTCCAATGAGAAAAGGCCTAGCACTCTCAACCTATCCTCGTACGACCTATTCTCCATTCCAGGCAACATTCTGGTAAATCTTCTCTGCACCCTCTCCAAAGCTTCCACATCCTTCCTAAAGTGAGGCGACCAGAACTGCACACAGTACTCCAAATGTGGCCTAACCGAAGTCCTGGACAGTTGCAACATCACTTCACGACTCTTGAATTCAATCCCTCTGCTAATGAACGCTAATACACGATAGGCCTTCTTACAAGCTCTATCCACCTGAGTGGTAACTTTCAAAGACCTATGAAATTGGACTCCAATATCCCTCTGTTCCTCCACCTCACTAAGAACCCTACCGTTAACCCTGTATTCCGCATTCTTATTTGTCCTTGCAAAATGGACAACCTCACACTTGGCAGGGTTGAACTCCATCTGCCATTCCTCAGCCCAGCTCTGCATCATATCTAAGTCCCTTTGCAACCGACAACAGCCCTCCTCACTATCCCCAACTCCACTAATCTTCGTCTCATCTGCAAATTTACTGACCCAACCTTCGACTCCCTCATCCAAGTCATTAATAAAAATTACGAACAGCAGTGGAACCAGAACTGATCCCTGCAGAACTCCACTTGTAACTGGGCTCCAGGCTGAATATTTACCATCTACCACCACTCTCTGACTTCGACCGGTTAGCCAGTTTTCTATCCAATTGGCCAAATTTCCCTCTATCCCATGCCTCCTGACTTTCCGCATAAGTATGTTTCCGCATAAGTATGTTTCAGTATCAGTGAGTTCACCAGTATAGAGCATTGGTTAAATCAGCAGTGGCTCCACTGAAAAGGCTTTTAAATCTTGAGGTTCATAGAACAGCACATAGTTATCCATGTTAAAAAATGTAATAACAATTAACAACATTATATTTGATCTGCTATATTTTCCATTACTGACTGTAATGAATCTACCTCATGGGATACAGAAACTCACCAATGTGAGTAAAAACCTCTTAAACTTTGGCCAGGCCCAGGCTATTGACTTAAGAGAATAAACTCCATACAATAATGCAACAAAGAAAAGCAGATTGAAGTCAAATGATGCACAGGTTTGATAGAGAGCAAAATCCTCTCAACCCCAGCAGAGTAGAAAAGTTGCGCATTTATATAACATCTTAATACCACCTCAGAGTATCCTAAACATCTCTTTCCAGATCTCTGAAACGAGTGCAGAACCCCTGGGGCCATAGACAACTACATACTATCAAACCCAGGGAATCATAGACGGAAATATCAGCATGTGCCCATGTAACAGTTTAAAATGTGTTTAATACCTCCGCTCGAGTAACTAACAAAAATGTTTCGATGTATGAACAGTAAATGAGAATATGTCACTTGGCGCTTCGAGCCTGTTTCACCATTCAATAAGATTCTGACTCACCCGATATTAACAAGCTTATAAAACATTCCGCTGACAATATCCCACTTTAGCTTCTCTCATTCTATCATTTCAGTATATCCCACTCCACATCTATTCTAATCTGAAGAATAATTTTCCTGCTGTTAGTCACTGTTCCACACTGTACTCCTTTCCTCATTCTCGAATTTAAAGAGCCTGCAATGCTTTTCCTCAGCCTATTCTTTAGACAAGATAAAATAGATTGCAACAGACTCCACTGTTTGCTTGTACTTGACACAATGAGAACTATTGAAATATTTCAATACACTCCTTTGGTGAAAAATATAATTTGTTTTAATCCTTTAAAACCCGTTCAGTTCGTTTTATATTTGCATTGAATGGTATTTCAGTTTGATCTAGATGTTAGTATAAAGTGACATATTACAGCACTGAGCTTTGTTTCATTCTCCTTTGGTGGAAGTTGGAAAGGAGCGCTTTCTTACAAAAGTGGGTCAAGAGAGTGAAAAATGAACGGCCAAGTTGAGTAATAATACATGCAGGTCCTGACAAAGCCAATTTTCAGTCAGAGATGTTCTATACAACAACCGAAGTACTTTTGATCATGTCGTCACATGTCAGAAATGTGATATCTAATTTGTGTACCTTGAGAAAAGCAGGAAGGAGATGATGACCAGATGGTCTACTCATCGGGATTGAGCGATAAATATTGGCCGGGCCACCAGACATAATAACACTTTAATTCAAAATAATAAGGGTCCCTTTAGAGTGCAGAGTGGCTTTGGTTTAATGCCTCATACACGTCTGATGTGCAGGATTATCTCAGGATTACACTGCCGTGGCAGTATCAATTAGTGTATTCTAACCCCGAGGATAGATCTTGAACCCTCCGACTCAAAGATCAGCATTATACTCAGTGGCACCTGAGCAACACACAATGTTCTGACAAGTGGCTTATTATTTACATCCCCAGTGATTAATGAAGCAATTAAGGGCAATTGCATCAATTCTGTATGAGATACAAAACAGACCTCTGATGATAGAATGATAGTCTCCCTACCCTTGGTCAGTAGGCTTAAGTTCCTAAATTAGATTTAGTAGACTTGGATTCCTGTCCCACCTACTCCAGAGGTGTGACATACATCGCTGACTATTTTAATTTTAAAAAAAGGAAAACCTCTCAACCAATGGGCTGTTGTCATTTGGAAAGTGCAACATGTGTAATTAGGAACCAACACTTTGGGTCACCTTTGCTGATTCCCTGTGTGTTCTACGGGAGTCAGTAATTTCTAGCAGTGTCCATCGATAAAGCTACTAAAAGTTTTTTAATATCTCTCCTCAGTAGGTCATTCTTCCCTTTTGAATATGGGCAGTGAGCCCTCAGACTTATCTCTTTTTTTTAGCAACAAATGGCTACCTTGCTTCCAGCTTGCTATCAGCAAGAGGTTAACTTGCACTGTCAAAGTGTGGCAATACAGATAACAACCCTCCCCGTACATGACCCAGACTAAGATCACAAGATGCAGCACAAGCCAGTGTTTATGCCCAGAATTCGATAACCAGGAAGGATGTTCTCCTCGACTGGGGAGTTCCGAACCAGGGCTCACGGTCTAAGGATACTGGCTCGGGCATTTTGGACTGAGATGAGGAAACTTTTCTTCACCCTGACAGTGGTGACTATTTGGAATTCACTGTCATAGAAATTGATTGAGTCCAAAACATAATAGTTCTTTTGCGGACTAAAGGGATCAAAGAATGATGGAACAGGGTCCTGAGTTGGATAATCAGCCATCATCATTTTGAACAGCAGCGCATGCTTAAGGTGCTGAATGGCTTCCTGCTCCACCTATTTCTGTGACCATTCTGTGGCTTGAAGAGATGTATTTTTTTCAAAAGCTAATCAAGATGTTTGTGAATTAGACATTCCTCAAATTAAATTGAACAATGATGAAGTTCTGGAAAACTGGGATAAACTGCTGAGTTACTTCCAGATGAAAATCGAAATGACCTGAAAGAGTTGGTATAATTACATGGGGAGTTATATGGGAATAACCTGGGAATTACTAATCTCACTACACATAATATTGATTGAGGAAATGCTGTTCCAATCAATCCAATCCAACATCATACAGACGAAAACTTTGAAGATTGGCACAGGTTCAGAAAGAGACTGAACACATGCTGAAGCATAACATGGTCGTACATTGGATCAAACTTACTTTTTGACTGTCACTTTCTTTTCTCGTCAACTTCCGTTTGGGCGTGTGCGCGGCACGGTGGCACAGTTGTTAGCACTGCTGCTTCACAGCGCCGGAGATCCGGGTTCAATTCCCGCCTCAGGCGACTGACTGTGTGGGGTTTGCACGTTCTCCCCGTGTCTGCGTGGGTTTGCTCCGGGTGATCCGGTTTCCTCCCACAGTCCAAAGATGTGCAGGCCAGATGAATTGGCCATGCTAAATTGCTTGTAGTGTTAGGTAAGGGGCAAATGTAGGGGTATGGGTGGGTTGCGCTTCGGCGGGTTGGTGTGGACTTGTTGGGCCGATGGGCCTGTTTCCACACTGTAATGTAATCTAAAATAATCTAATCTTCCTCAGAATTTGTCCAGAGTTTGGACTCCATGTTTGTTTCTCAGCTTCAATTGAACGTAAGGACAAATTAAGACACTTCAAGCAAGCACTTTCAACTACAATTAACGAGGCAGCTTGATATCGCACTTGGGGCAAATGGGATCGAATGTTAGGGGGAGAAAGCATGATTAGGCCATTGAGTTGGACAATCAGCCATGATCGTGATGAATGGCAGAGCAAGCTCGAAAGTTTGAATGGCCTCCTCCTGAGCCTATTTTCTACGTTTCTAAACCGGCTTAAATATCCAAGAAAACTGGAGATTCAGAATTATAAGCCGTCATCAGATGCTTTAGGTAAACAGGTTACACATTAGATTTTCTCGTCAGAATATAAAGTTAGTCCATATGATTTCCCAATATTGTTGCTTGATGCTGAGATTACCGTTCATTAGAAGCTTTCTCACCACTAAGATGAATCTGGTTGCTGGATTTATCCAGACAATTTTGAACAAAAATATTTTAAATGTTGTGATTCTCCAGTCTCTGATTCCATGCCTCTATTTGAACAGGATTAGGTTGTTGTGGATATTACCGCGGCAGTTTCAATGCTCCTCTTCTCTGTATCCTCAGATGTCTTCAATTCAGTTGTTATCAGCTACCAACACTCAATGACAATCAGCCTTTCTAGATGAAGCAGAAATAGCTGGAGATGTTCAAGTGTCACAGGACTCAAAAACATTAAGTCTGCTTTCCCGCCACAGATGCTGCCAAACCTGCTGAGATTCTCCAGCAGTTTCATTTTTGTTTCCGATTTCCAGCATCTGCAATCTTGATTTATTTTAGCCTTTCTAAAATTCTGTCAAACTTCATCTCATCCAAGTCTCAACTACTTTTTTTCACCATGAACTGGGCATGAACTTCCTCTTCATAATACCACAGCCAGGCCCCTGCACCTGTGAATTTTAAACAGGGGATTCATGATAATTGGCCCCAATCATTCTTTTGCCACCCTTTCACTGTTTGTGACGAACGATAACTTTTAGATTCCGTTTTAAAGTTAGCTGTCAGTCTCCGTTAATCTTTATTTCCCCTCTGAACTGTCTGTATTTAGTATGGGTTCTCACTGGGGTTAACAATAATCCATATTCTTTGCAACATCATGCAGGGAATTAGAGTATTGATTTGCCACCATTTCCTGCTTGTAGAAATGTTAAGCTGTACTGTACAGCTGAAGCTGAACATTGCCCAGATTTGTGCTCAAATGCCCTCTTGGCCCATTAAATTCAACCCTCCTCCAGCTCAGAAGTTTTCTGGATTGTTCCTTGTTCGTTTTATACACAAGCTAAATTCTTTCGATACAAGTATCAATGCTTCCTTAAATGATCCCAGTCTAATATTTAATGCATTTTATACATATTGTGTGTATGCACACAAATTATGAAGTTGGCAGTGCAGATTGAAGATATCATTAGGATTCTGAACATTATAAATAGGACCGTGGCATGCAAAAAGGAAATTATGACAAATGGTTATAAACAGTCCTGCTTTTCCCTCATGTCTAGTATTTATGCAGCACGCTTCAGGAAGGGATTTGAGATGGTGCAGAAAAGGTACACAAAATTGGTATCAGAGTTGAGTAACTGGACAACTATTTGGATAATTTGAAGAAGCTCGGGCTGCTCTTTTTGGAGAACTGAAGATAAATAAGACATTTTACAAGTGTTCAAAATGATGAGGGATTTGAATAGAGTAGGGTAAAGGGTAGGAGAATGCATCTGGATTGGTTACTCTGTGGAGGGTTGGTGTGGACATATTGGGCCAATGGCCTGTTTCCATACTGAGCGGATTCTATTTTAAAAAGGCTTGAGAAGAAAAGGACACTGATTTAAGATGATCAGCAAAATAAATCAGTGGTAACAAGGAATACTTTATACAAAAAACAGCATTGTTCGGAAACTGGAATGTACTGCCTAATGGTATACTGGAGGAGGCAGCTTCAACTGAGGTCTTCAAAAGGAATCTACAATTTTCATAAGGAGAGGTTTTGCAGTATCACATAGTAAAATGACATGGGATTGAACATATGCAAGTTCCTCTTTGAGAGCTGATCAAATCATTGCGTCCGATCTGTTACCATTGATCGTTGTATAACATTGCACAAACGACCAGCTCACCAGTTATTTCCTAATTGTTTGTCATATTCTGATATAATGACTAACTTAGCCATGCCTGCAACTAAACGTACTTTGCAATTACTTCACTTGATGCAGGAGAACCTGCATTCCCATTTCCCTCACTGTTTGCACTGACAATGTTTCCAGAACTGCAATTCATCAAAGAGCACAAATTCAGTCATTTAACATCAGTAACCTTATCCAGAATTAAGTCCAAAGCAATTTAACAAAAAAAATCGCAGACTTGAGATTCAATCTTCCAAGCCTGATCGACTAGTTTTCTTAAGTTAGTCAATGACTGTCCAATTTTAATAAATCGCATTATTTTGCCATAGTGATAAGAAAGAACAGAGATATCCATGCAAAGTGAGAATCAGGTGCAACAGACCTTTAGCTGATCGTTGTTCTCTTCAGAAATAGAGATTACAGACAGGAAATATCCTTTCAGTGTAAGTGTAATGAGTTGCTGTAGTCCATTCCGTAGAGTGTAAGTGCTTGGTAGCCCAACATAGTAGCTCAGTGATGGTGAAGGGAGTGGAAATTAGGTACGTTAGTTCTTTTGGCAGGCAATCAAACTGCTCTCTCTTTGATCATATTGAGCTTCTTGACTATTGTTGCAATTAAACCAATCACCAGGTGAGCAGTGAAGATTCCAATGCTCCCGAGTTTAGCCTTGTAATGGTGAAGTTAATGAGGGGGTAATGACAAAGCAGTATACCTTGAATCCTATTCCTGTAATCTTGCTAATGTTATTAGTTATTGCTGCCTTCACCACCCATCCCCCTGGAGTGTATTGGCAATGCTGTCCTATGATCTGGAAAATGTTGCTGGGACTTTATTTGTTTTCAAGTTGCAACATGAACCATCGTGGTCGTGTTGGTATGTGGTTCTTTTGACTTCCACAGGATTTATACAGTACACCACACTGAGGGAATGCTGGGGTTGGGGTGTGGAAGAGACAGTACAGGGTGAAAAGAAGAGTAAACCGTTTATTTAGTATGTCACCATTGTTTATAGCCATTTCTGGGTTATGCAAGACCTTCATACTAAAAAACAAGCAAAATTCAACCGACCATTGAAAAACTTTGGATATTTTATGCTGATTCAAGATTGGTCTCTCAAAATAAGCCAAGCATTTCTGAACCAGTCAAGCAGTTGTTTTCTGTGATTGTTCTCATCTGTGTTAGTGTTCACCACACTGCCTTTGGATGCCTTCGTGAGGCAACCCTGACATAATCTTACAACAACTGCCAGCACTTCCCTTTCACAATATTGGATCCCTAACATAGCAGATTTAAATCTGACATTATAGCAGACTTAGTTGCCAATCTGTTTCCTTTTGTTTCTGACAAACTTAGGTGTGAGGTGTCAACATTTTTACAGCTGCAACTCATCATAAAGTACCAGTTAGATCGTTTTAAATATGTGCATGATCACCAAGTTAATATTTGGCACTTCTTATCAACATCGAGAGTTTTGGCTGTAAGGGCAGGAGCTGGTGGTTGGGGAGAAAAGAGATCAAATAAAGACTTTCTGCACTGGGACAGAGGGAAAACATCCCAAATGCAAGGATTTAAGTTTAACTTCCTTATCTTAGTAAAAGAAACTCAAGCTCTTCACATACTATTGCTAATTTAACCCTTACACGCACAATTTGTAACTCAATGTTTGATTCAGAATCCGAATATAGTAATTTCTCATTTTGCAAATTCACTGAAGGTTCATGTCATATTAGTCAGTATTGACTGTATTGTTGAAAAAAAAATATTCTTTTTCCTTTCATGCTCCTTCATCCATTCGGAGTTTACTGCAAGATCTGACCATAATAAACCCAGAATTAATTACAGGTCTCTGACCCAGAGCAATGTAATGACCTCAGTATTTAGGCTTCGATTAATTGATGACATTAGTGAAACGGTGTGGATGTGATGCTGCCTGAATTGAATTCACCATGAAAGCACTTTATAAGTTTGATTCAAACAAATAACTATTACTACGGAATATGCCTGACTCCGTGGATACACATGGCCTCTGGTCAACTTAAATTGTAAAAAGTGCGAAGCATTCAATGGCGACATTGTGTGGGAGATAGACAAAGCGTGGAGACCAGGAGCTGGTCGCAATCCATAGCCATATTTCATCAAATGTCACCAAAGTCTGGAGACCATGCAATAATTTTGGAGGGAGTGTGGAATGGTGGGTGGGGGAGTGAGAATGAGCAGGAAAGAGAAGAAAAGAGAAGCGATGAGGTGGGGTGAAGGAGAGGAACCCAATTCTTCAGTATTTTGACTATAGCTCAAATGGCCAGAAACAGAACCTCAATATTGATCAGCAAATAATTTCCCGTCTCAGCATTTAGGGTGGTGGTACTACTGTTTAAGACAACTCTGTCACTAATATTAAATTCCTTGCGAGGCAGTCTAGCAGCATCGTTAATGTAGCTGCTGTTGTCTGAACTGGCATTTGTCGCATTGCACAAAATATTTTAAAGGAATCAGTGGTTCTCCAACATCCCTTTTCACCTTGTTGTATTCCAAATGAAGCATAATTGAACCACATCAAAATCAGATTAAATCAAACTTGCTTCCTCAGGGTTGCCCTCACGTCTGGTAAACTTTGATTCCCATCCTCCTGACAATCTGGTCTGTCAAAACGTCCCCAGTCACAAGTCATCATGAAGCACAAATTAACCAACTTGCAAACATTTGGAAATAAACCCTGAAGATCAAAAGGCTCTATTGAGCTGATACAACATTTTTTTTTAAAAAAAAGAGGAATCACTCTACTCACCAGAGTAATGCAAATATTGGGAGGGACTGTAGTCTGGAATGGTGGTGCTTGCTATATCACTGGGAGATGTTGTCAAGAGGAATCTTACAGAAATTCCTGTTTTCCAGAAATTCCTGTTCACATTACATTCTCTTAAAAAAGGCCACTTTCAAAAGCTATGACTGCAATATATGTTGCCTTTTTTTCAACTTGCACAGAGGTTTGAAGGACACCATGGTCTGTTCTTTTTGAAGAGATGGGGTGAGGGGAGGTGGCCGATGTAATAGTATTGGGAAGCAGAGAGTTAGGTAGTCAATGTGTTTTCAATATGTTTATCCTCATTGCACAGTCCAGTGCTCTGAAGTGAACAACTGAAGGCCTGAACATTGAAGGTCTGGAAAAGATTATTGAATGACTTTGTGTTAATGCATGCTCAATTATTCACTGGCTTTTAACTGGGAGGTGGTATGATTTAGAAAATGGCAGGTAGGGACTCTGGCACTTCTCATTGCTAAGCCATGCTGACATAGACCAGTTCTCTTTGACATCTTGACTCTCCATGATCTCTCAAGCCTGCCTCCCTCATTTCCCTGATTGTGCCCACCTTTGCAGCCTCAGCAATGATCAGTATGAACAGTAGGGCTCAGAAATGTGTTGATCTGTCCTCCCTCTTACTGGAGTAGCAACTCTTGAAACTAAGCTGCGCTGTCAACTGATGAGTAACCCTGGCAAGAATCTCTTCATTTTAGATTAGAATGGAGGTGGAAAAGCACAGCAGTTCAGGCAGCATCTGAGGAGCAGGAAAATCGCCGTTTCGGGCAAAAGCCTTTCATCAATGAAGAATCTCATCATTGGTCACTGCTGGCAATATACCATCCTTAGCGTACGCCAAAACCTCCAGGTTTCAGTCCCAGCATCAGGTCTGCAGCATTCACTGCAAGCTTCACCTAAAATGTTTTTTTACAAGACGAACAATAGAGCAACGATTATATGCCAGTCAATAATCTCTTTAATGTAAAATAACAAACTGTGGAAGTTGACAAACTGAAAGAAATACTGAAATTGCTGGAGAAACTCAACATATTTTGCAGCATCTGTGGAGAGAAAGCAGAGTTCACCTTGAGTCAAGTGACCCTTCTTCAGAGACATCTGAAGTTGTGATCATGAGTCATTCAACGAAAAACATTAACTCTGCTTTCACTCCACAAATGCAGCCAGATCTGCTAGCTGTTAGTAGACAGTCACACATTGTGTTCAGCTTACTTTTCAATGACCTTCTTAGTTTCTGGAGAAGCAGAAAGACCAGCTCCCTTGCACTTTCAGCAGTTGATGTTTTCAGAGCTGCAAATGGTCATCAAGTGCCATTAAGTCAATTGAATCAAACATTTACGTTCAGAATAAAAACATTTTTAGAAACTTGAATAGGAGTGTCAGGATTTCAAGCCACTGACAGTCAGGCTGGAACATGGAATGAAGGATGTGACAAACCCATTTCTTCAATACTTTCCACATGTTGCACAGTCTAGAAAAGTCTCAAAAAAGAGCTTAGGGCAATTAGAAAAGGGCAACTAACTGTCCAATTTCTCCATTTAAGAGCTTTGGATTCTAGTCCTACATACAGGATTGACTTTTCCTCATCAAAGGGTAGTGGCTCAGCAATTGCAAACATTAATAGTGACACAGAAAGGTTTGCCACTCTGATTTTGCTCCAATTGATCCATCAGCTCTTTAGATTTGGCCGTTTCCTTCTTGGGATAGTGACCCAGCAACAGCTTCTTGATCAGGCCACATCAGCAGCATGTCAACATTAGTGGTACCATCATTCACAGCAGCGCTGGGTCCAGCTCTCAGTCCAAGCAGCAGGGCTCCACCACAATTCACAACATTATTACTGCAAATGGCTTGTTTTTAAGAAAGACCACAACAATCTAACTTCTAGAAAAAATACCCACTTGGGAGGCAGAGCCCAGCAGTTTCTGTCATGTGCTAACTAAGGCCTGGAATAGCGTATTTGACATTGTTCTCGGATGTATGCAGAAGGAAACATCTACATAACTTCACAGGAATTGCTGGTTCTCCAGCAATAACCTTTATTCCAAATACAATATTAATCAGGAATTAAATTGCACTTTGGATCAAACTGACTCTTTAATTTCTTCAGTTGTTCCTGACGGACTATAGGTTTCATTTCCATTGCAGTTTGGATTGTCGCACTTACCATGTCTGCAATTGGTCATAAAAGATAAATGAAGTTATTTAAATAAGCATTTGCCTCCATCCCACAATTGTGTGCAAGCTGTTTGAGAGAGTGAAGATTCTGGATTCATGACTGCAGCCTGCATTCAGCCGTTTGAGTGAAACTGGTCACACTCCAGATGGGCGACTGCAATAGATGGTGAATTTGTTCTTCAAAACCTTTGTTGCTGGTGATAACGATTAGCGACAGAAATGGGATATCAAGTTCTTGAATGTATTCATATTCAGAGTTTAGAAACTTCAATAACAAAATGCAAGCAAACTTACAATGAAGTGTCTTTGATGTCCTCTCCTAATACAATATTCTTGAACCAACATTCTGGAGCCCTAATTCTAATGCAGATAACAGAGAGACAGTAATGCAAATGCTCTTGCCTGGAGTGGTGTTCCCTGCGCTGCTGTGTCATGTTTCCTGAAAAGTACCTAGAAAGTAATTTTCTTTCTATTTTGTGTACTCTGAATGAAACAAAACATTAATCACATATTGTTTTCGAACTTACTTTTTTCATAATAGATTTTGGAGTGTACAGTTTTCCATCGACCTTGTACTATGGACTGTCAGGTGGTCTGCTAATAGTCAGAAAAGTGCTATTCAGTCATTTTAAGCGTACATCTACATCCACAATAAAATCATCATTATTAACCTGAAACATTGAGTAAGTATTTCAAGCCATGGACAGCTAGTTTTGTAAAACTAGTTCAAGGCACAATTACAGTAGATGGTGATTTATTTCCCCAAAACCCTCATTGGCTGTTTGCAAGACAAGGTAATGAGGCTGGAGTGTGGGAGCAAAGAAAGGGAGATACGATGCAACCAATTCATTTCTTCAATACTTTATACTTGTTGAAACGTCTCAAAATACCTCAACTGAAGAGCTCCAGGCCCAAATGGAGACGAGGCAACCAATTTTCCAATGTCTCCAATGAGGACCTTTGGTACTGTCTCGACATACAGGGTTGAATTTTCTACGTCAACTTGATCTTGCCAAGATTCTCATGAGTCAGGCCAAATGGAGGAGAGTTCAGGAGCAAAGCCCAATCCCTTCTGCACCATTATATTATCTTGTCAGTGGTGGGCAAATGAAGGCACCATTTGAGAGCCACTCATGTCTGTCTGTTTGGATTGTCAAACTTGCCATGCCTGTAACTGGTCAGGCAAGATAAATTAAGTCCTTATGTTAGCATTTGCCTCCAGCTACTATTGAGTGCCAGCTATTGAGTATTATTGATGTGCGGAACGTGGCACAGTGGTGAGCACTGCTGCCTCACAGCGCCAGAGACCCAGGTTCAATTCACGCCTCAGGCGACTGACAGTGTGGAGTTTGCACGTTCTCCCCGTGTCTGCGTGGGTTTCCTCCGGGTGCTCCGGTTTCCTTCCATAATCCAAAGATGTGCAGGTCAGGTGAATTGGCCATGCTAAATTGCCCGTTGTGTTAGGTTAGGGGTATGGATGGGTTGCGCTTCAGTGGGCCGGTGTGGACTTGTTGGGCCGAATGGCCTGTTTCCACACTGGAAGTAATCTAATCTAATCTAGCTGCTTGAAAGGCTGAAGACTCTGGATTCAGTCGTGCAACTTGAGTTCAGCTGCTTTTGTTAAACTTCTTACAATCCAGACGGATACTGCAATCAATACTGATTTTATTCTTCAACCCCTTTCATAGGACACTATAGCTGGTGATAAGGGTGAGTGTGTGATGGGATACATATTTCTTGAATATATTCATTTTAAGAGACTAAACTGATCAGGAATAAGTAACCCAAATTTGCAAGCAATTTTGAATTCAAGCTTCCTTGATGTCCTCTCCTAAAACTGTTTGTTTTGAAAATAACTCTCCGACCCAAAGAACAATATGGATAATGGAGAGGCAGTATGTGATTGCTATGGTCTGGAGTGGTAATCTCTGCACTGCTGTGTGGTGTTTTCATGAGGGGTCTGTACGTTATCGTACCATAACTGCCTGCCCACCAGCAACTTACTTTCACTTTCTTGTACTCTGAATGAAGCAAAATCATGATCACATATCGTATCAAACATACTTTTTCGAGACGGCCTTAGATTTGGAAGGCATGGTTTCCCATCTCCATCGCAGTTTAGGCTGTCACATTTACCAGGCTTGCAATTGAACAGGCAAGTTTAGTCACTGAAATTAGCATTTGTCTGCATTTACAATTGTGTGCCAGCTGCTGGAATGGCTGAAGGATCTGGATTCAGTATTACAGCACTTATTCAGCTGTTTTTTTAAAAAAAACTGCTCACGCTGCAGAAGGATAACTGCATGAGTTGGTGATTTTTTTTGTCAAACTTACATAACTGGTTTGCAAGAAGTCAGAGCACAGGTAGGGGGAGAGGCAGAGAATGTCGGGGAGATGGAATTTTTCCTTGCAGGATAGACCAGAGAGGTCAATGGGAGGAAAAACGTTCAGGACCAGCTGGATGAAGGGGAAACGTTTCACTGAAGAGATTTGGATGTTTTAAAGCAATGGCTTTTCCAACAACTCTGTTTTTCTTTCTGATTTACAGCATTCACAGTTCTTTCGGGTTTTATTTGGATGCTTTCTGTTGTTCTAGTTAAATAAGAGCATCAATCAGTAGGAACAAAGCAAGCATTAGGGATGCAAATTTAGTGCGATTGCTGTGGTCTGGTCTGCAAAGGTGTTTGTGGCACTGCTGTCACATGCTTTCAAGAGGCAGCCCCTGAACAATCTAAACAACAGCTCTCCAGCAATTTCCTTTCACGTCTTTGAATTCTGAATCAAGGATCATTTATACACAAACTGGAGCATACTTATTTTCTGCAATTGTCCCTGGAGAAATTAGATTTCCCGGTTCTTCACAGTATACGCAGCTGAAATTAGTCATGAAAGGTAACAATTTAAGCTAGGTCTTGTATGCACAATTGGCTGATGGCTGGTATAAAATTGCTGGATGCTCAGGGATTCAGTATTATATTCTTTGATCAACTGTATTTATTAAGTAGATCAACTTCCAGAGGTAGTGGGACAATGGAAAACAGTAGGTTTTTTTCTTTAAAACTTTCATAGGAGCTTTGAAAGACATCACAGGCAGAATGAGGGGAGCAGAGGATATAGGAACCCTAATTGTTCAATATATTTATTCTTTCTTCAGAGTTCAGCTGTCTAAATGTTCGAATACAAATTGAGATCTGAATATTGAATGGGCAAGCAATTTTCCACTGACCACTTTTGAAGGTTTTGTATTGATGCAACTATTTTTTAAGCAAGCAAAATCTCTAATCTCTCAGAAAAATGCAAACATTATAGACATATTAAAGCAACTTTGTTAATGTGACTGCCGTAGGTTGGTGTTTGTTGCATTGCTGTGGCATTACTCAGACAGAAGCCCCTCCATAGAACTTACAGAAAGTGGCACTAATTTTCTTTCACATTGTTGTGTTCTAGATGAATCTTAATTAAGTCACACATTGGACTAAAACTTTCTTTGTGATCACTGCATTCATTACTGGAATCTCTTCTGCCTTGGAAGTGTCACAGTGTCCATGTCGGAAAATAGTGTTACAGCACAAATTAAGTGATTTTAAACAAACACTTGAAAAGTTCAACCATTGAAAAAGCTCTGAAGATGGAGGATTTCAACATTATAAACTTGTTTGTTGGATCTTTACATTGAAACTCCAATTGATCAGTTTAATCAACCTGCCACATCCCATACAAACAGGGATGAGTTAGATATTCAACATGAATATGTCTCATTGATTGTAACTTTAAATCCACATTCCGGCCTACCCTGAAAACCTTTCGCCATCTCTCTCTCAACAATAAACTATTTATGTTTGCCTTTAAAATATTCCATAAATCTGCTCTTAATAGAGTGCCAGAGTTTCCACATTTTGTGAGAAAACAAAACATCTGGATGTGTTTTAAATGGGCAACCACTGACATTTAGACAGCAATCCTTCATTCTCGTCCCTTCTGTCAGAGGAAACATCTTGTTTCAATTAATTTGCCACTTCCTCTCCTTACCACAAACTGACAAAAAGCCTAGACTATCCGAATTCCCTTTGTATGACAAGTCATTCTGTAAGTATTATTCTGGTAAGCATTCTCCGAATTGCCTCCAACGTATTTACTTCCTTCCATAAACAGGGTGACCGATAAGAATTAGAACATTCAAGATACAAGCTCAACAGTGCTCTCTACTTTTGTGTTTAAATTCCCCCATGATAAAAGAAAAACATTTATTCACTGTCCTAATTACGTACTGCTAGCACTTTGTGATTCAGGTAATGTTACACTCTGATCCCACTGCATGTCAGAGCTATGGAATCTCCCTCTAACAAAACAAAATTCTTTTCTTCCAGTCAAAATGGACAACTTCACTTTTATCCACGGAAAGCTCTATTTGTCAGGCATTTGGCTACTCACTTAACCCATATTTCTCTATAGCGCCCCAATGTCCTCTGAAGTTATTTTTTAGCCTTTCTTTGTCATGTCAGCTTTATATTAATTCCTTCGTGAGTCATGGACTGAGTCAATACTTGGAAGATTTGAGCAGATACAGATTTGTTTTAAATAGCTGCTCAAGTTATATTATCCTAACCATTCTGTCCGGTTAATTCTCAGTTCCAAACAAACACCGAAGTAATGAACATTCATGCAAAAAAGGCTGAATCCCTGAATATAATTAGAGTATGCCAAAATAACAATAGGATTCTTGTCAGCACCCCTCTCTCACTTTCACTCTCTCTCACACACACAAAAACACATACACACACACACACATACACACATACACACACACACACACACACACAATGGATAAGGGAAAATCATGAAATGTAAGATGTCTGAAAGGCAAATGGATACTATAAACTTCTACTGTATTATGTCAACCTTTTAACAAAACAACAATGGTTGACTCAGACCCATGGCCTGTGCCTCTTGCTTGTTGTGGGAGCTTAGGAACATGGCTAACGCTCCAGACTCTTACACTTGCAAGAGTGTCCAGCTGCAGCTCTTGTTTGACCGCATGATGACTCTGGAGCTGTGGATGGACTCACTGTGGAGCATCTGCAATGCTGAGGATGCCGTGGATAGCACGTTTAGTGAGCTGGTCACAACACAGTTTAGAATTGCTGAGGGAGACAGTGAATGGGTGACCAAAAGAAAGAAAAAGATTAAGAAGACAGTGCAGGTGTCCCCTGCCGTCATTACGCTCCAAAACAGGTATACCGTTTTGCATGCTGTTGGGGGAGATTACTTACCAGGGGAGGGCAGCGGTTGCATGGTTCATGGCATCGTGGCAGGCACTGCTGTTCAGAAGGGCGGTAAAACGACTCGTAGGACCATTGTCACAGGGAATTAGCTTGTGAAGGGAGTAGATAGGCGGTTCTGTGTCCGGAATGGGACTTCTGGATGGTATGTTGCCTCACAGGTGCTCAGGTCAGGTATGCCATCGATCAGCTGCAGAGCGTTCTAAAAGGGGAGGGTGAACAGCCAGTTGTCTTGGTGCTTATGGACACCAAGGATATAAGTAGAAAATGAGATGAGGTCCTCAAAGAAGAATTCATGGAAGTAGGAGAGAAGTTAAAGAGGAGGACCTCAAAGGTAGTGATCTCAGGATTACTACCAGTGCCACGTGCTAGCCAGCGTAGAAATTTAAAAAAAGACAGGTTGAACACATGGCTTGAGAGATGGTGTAGAAGGGAGGGGCTCAATTTGTAGGACATTGGGACCGGTTCTGGGGCAGGTGGGACTATTACAAAATGGACGGTCTACATCTGAACCAGACTGGAACCGATGTCCTTAGTGGGTTTTTTGCTACTGCATTTGGGAATATTTAAACTAATGTGGCAGGAGATGGGGAACCAGAAGAGAAAACAAGTAGGCAGTGATGTGGAGACCGGAGACAGTAAGAATTATGAAGATTGCATTCATAAAGGGAAAAGTAGACCGAGAGCAGATGAGCACAAAAAAAATGGGAGCCTAAAATGTGACTACTTTAATTCAAGGAGTATAGTGTGAAAGGCAGATGAACTTAGGGCTTGGATTGGTGCCTGGGAGTATCATTTCATTGCAATCACAGAGCCTTGGTTGAAGGAAGAGCATGAAGATTGGCAATTAAACATCCCTGGATATAGACGCTTCAGACAGGACAGGGAGGGAAGTAAAAGGGAGGGGTGGAGTTGCATTGCTGGTCAAGGACGATATCACAGCTGTGCTAAAGGAGCACACAATGGAGGCATTATGGGTGGAGCAGAGAAATTAGAAGAGTGCAGTTACACTGTTGGGGCTGTATTACAGGCCTCCCAACAGTGAGCTTGTGGTAGAAGAACAAATAGGTAAACAGATTTTGGAAATATGTCGAGGCAACAGGATAGTTGTGATGGGAGATTTTAATTTTCCCAACATTGACTGGGATATGTTTAGCGTCAGAGGTCTGGATGGGGTGGAATTTGTAAGAAATGTCCCGGAGAGTTTTCTACTGCAGTATGTCAATAGTCCGACGAGGGAAGGGTCATATTGGACCTGGTACTGGGGAACAAGCCAGGACAGGTGGTAGAGGTAGCGGTGGGGGATTTCTTTGGTAACAGTGACCACAATTCTGTAAGTTGTAGAATACTCATGGATAAAGAAGAGAGTGGTCCTAAGGGAAGAGTACTAAACTGCGCCAATACCAATTATATCAAAATTCGGCAGAAGCTCGGAAATGTGGAATGGACACAGCTATTTGAAGGGAAGTCCACATTTGAGACGTGGGATGCTTTTAAAGGTAGGTGAAGGATAGTGCAGGATAGGCATGTCCCGTTGAAGGCAAAGGATAGGAAGTGCAACATTCGTGAACCGTGGATGACAGGAGAAATTCTATGACGAGCCAAAAGGAAAAGGGAAGCATACATAAGGTCTCGGCAGCTAAGAACAGAACGGGCCCTGGAAGAATATCGGAAAAGTAGGACAAGTCTTAAATGAGGAATCAAGCGGGCTTAAACGGGTTCTGAAATAACTTTAGCGAGCAGAATTAAGGAGAATCACTCAGCATTTTATTCTGATAAAAGAAGCAAGAGGGTAACTAGAGAAAGGATTGGTCCACTAAAGGATAACAAAGGAAGGCTGTGTGTCGAACCTGAGAGAATAGGTGAGATTCTGAATGATTACTTTGCATCAGTGTTCACTGAGGAGAGGAAAATGATGAATGCTGAGATTAGAGATAGAAGTTTGATTAGTCTTGATCATGCTGACATAAGTAGGGAAGATGTGTTGGGTAGGCTAGTGGTTATTAAGGTGGACAAATCCCCAGGACCGGATGGAATCTATCCCAAGTTGCTGAGGCAGGTGAGAGGGGAAATACCTGGGGCCCTGACAGATATCTTTTTTGAATCCTTAAATACAGGTGAGGTGCTGGAGGATGGAAAAGTTGCTTATGTTGTCCCCCTGTACAAGAAGGGTAGTAGGAATATTCTGGGTAACCAAAGACGAGTGTGCATGACGTCAGTGGTAGGAAAGTTGCTGGAGAAGGTACTGAGGGATAGGATCTACTTATATTTAGAAAAGAATGGGTTTACAGTGATAGGCAAAATGGTTTGTGCAGGGGAGATCTTAATTGAGCTCTTTGAGGAAGTGAACAATTTGCTAGATGAAAGAAGGGCTGTACATGTCATATACATGGACTTTATTAAGGCGTTTGATAAGATTTCCCATGGTAGACTAATGGAGAAATTGAAGTCATATGGTGTGCAAGTTATTCTAGCTAGGTGGATAAAGAACTGGTTGAGAAAAAGGAGACAGAGAGGAGTATTTGAAGGGAGTTTCTCGAAATGGTGAAAGTTGACCAGTGGTGATCCACAAGGGTCAGTGTTGGGGCAAATGTTGTTTGTAATATAAATAAATGATCTGGAAGAGGACACTGTTGGTATGATCAGCAAGATTGCAGATGACACAAAGATTGTTGGAGTAGCAGAAAGCATAAGAGACTGTCAGAGAATGCAGGAGGATATTAAGGGACTGGAGATTTGGATGGAAAGTGGCAGATGGTTTTCAATGCAGACAAATGTGAGGTAATGCATGTAGGCAAGACTAATTCTAGAGCGAATTATACAATGAACGGAAGAAACTTGAGAAAAGTTGTTGGGAAGAGAGTTCTGGGAGTGCAGGTCCATGGTACTCTGATGGTTGCTGCACAGATGGATAGAGTAGTCAAGAAGGAATATGGTTTGCTTGCCTTCATTGGACAGCATATTGAGTATACGAGCTGGCAAATCATGTTAACATTATACAAGACATTGGTTCATCCGCACTTAGAATTCTGTATACAGTTCTGGTCGTCACATTATCAAAATGATATGGACGCCTTTTGGAGGATGCAGAGAAGGTTTACGAGGATGGAAGGCGCTAGCTATGAAGAAAGGTTGAGTAGGTTAGGTTTGTTTTCATTAATAAAAAGGAGATTGAGGGGGGACCTGATTGAGGTTTACAAAATCGTGAAGAGTATCGACAGGGTGGATAGAGATAAGCTTTTTCCGAGGGTGAAGGATTCAATAACGAGAGGTCACGCTTTCAAGGTGAGAGGTGGAAAGATTAAGGGGGATAAACGCGGCAAGTACTTCACACAGAGGGTGGTGGCCGTTTGGAACGCGTTGCCAGCAGAGGTGGTAGAAGCAGGTACGGTAGATTCATTTAAGATGCGTGTGGACAGATGTAGTAGATGGAGAGCAGAGGGATACAGATGCTTAGGAATTGACCGACAGGTTTAGATAGTACATTTGGATCGGCTCAGACTTGGAGGCCGAAGGGCCTGTTCCTGGGCTGTAAATTTCCTTTGTTCTTTTTTGTTAACTTATACATTCCTTTTCATGTTGTATTTATTAGAAGGTGAGAGGTTGGGAAGTGCTTTTGCCAAAAAGGACCGGAATGTCCTTGGTCACACATCACGAACAGAATTCATGCAGGGCATCCATTAACCAGGACAGGAAATGAAATGTCAGCCTTCATTACAAAATGAATCATGTGTAGGAGTTGTGGAATGTTGTTGAGGCAGTATTTCGGCTATTGTGGACAGACTTTCTGACCTTTATAAATCAATGGTCTCCTTGTCACAGAGGCAGTGCAAAGCTGTTTTATCAGAATAATCTCTGGGATGATGGTAAAATGAAGAGAGTGTGAAGGAATGGACTTCCATATGCAAAGAGTGTGTTTGTGGCTGTCGATATGATCGTGACCGGTATTGCCCTCGCTCTAACTACTATCCTTGATAGTGTCGGGCTTGGTATCCTCACCTTGCACGCGAGAGTTGAGGGTGCAATTCTCTGCGGCAGAAAACCATAGAGTTTTGGAGCAGAAAGATGTGAAGCTCCGGTCGTCGGAGTTGTTGTTGGAATTTTCAGCGGAGCTGTGAAGAAGGTTTCCAGCCTTTTCCTCCCCTTTCTCGATGACATTCTCAGCGCTGCTGAAGCTCATGTGAAACGCTGCGGTCCTGTGAGTGTTATGAATTGAATTAGTTTCAATCAATAGTTTCCGCTTCTGATTGTTGGGGTTTGAGAACACAAGACCCAAGACCCATCAAGTGCAGGACAAAGTATTTGACGAGATTCCACCAAGGGACTGCAAGAAACAATATATAGGAGAAATAGGCTGACAACGTGCGAGCTGCATTCATAAAGTTCATCTAGTCCGTAAATGCCACGGACAGCTGTTCCTCATATCGATATGCAGAACACTGAGTATCTCTGATCCCGGGAGTTGGAACTGGGGTTATATGACCGTCAGCAGCACTGGTTACTTCCTTGTGTGAAGTACCTCCTGATGGAACACATGTAAAAGTCTATTGCTCATTGAGAAATACATACAAAATAGTAGCCCAGAACAGTATTTCTGTTGTGTTTCTGGTGCTGCTCTTGACATGCCCTACGACACTGTACTTTTTCTGTAGATTAATTGAGTGCTTCTATGATCGTATTGTGGGCAGTAATTAGCGTTTTAACTTCAATAACGCGCGTGTGAAGCTCAGGTCCACCAATGTCTTTTTTGTCTTTCTCTTATCATGTGCAATTACAACACAGTAAAGAATCAATTAATATTGGAAGATGACATTTAGAGGCGTGCGAAATGCCGAGATTTTAATGATATTTATGCAATGATTAGAGATTGCCTTGATTCAGGAAATAAGGATGTAAAATGTGTTTTGTGCCGTGATAAGGAACAGTGAGAAAACAAGTCAGTAGCAGGTGTAGATGACAAGCAGTAACCAGAAATAAGACGTACAAGAAAAAGTACTGTGTGTGAGCGCTAAAAGATGGCAGCAATCATGGGTGATCTTAATTTCGCCTCTCCCACTCCCGGTTCTATTGTAAAGAATGTTTGGAGAACAATAATCAATAAAATATGAATGGCCCATAGAACAAGACAAGCCATATCTTGGTCATCGATTACTTTACAGGCGACTTAGTTTCCCTCTTTTCTTGGAAACCATCTGAACCACACTTTTATTGGGTTTCTTTCCATATTAATATTAGTCTGTCTTTTGATTATTCCTAACAAAGTGCATGACCTCACACTCACAACATGAAACTGCAAGATTTCTCCACTCACTCATACTATCATTATCTTTTTGCAGGTTTGCACGTCCTCATGAAAATAAGCCCGCTCACTGATTGCGTATCGGCAGCAGAACTGGACACATTTCACTCTGCCACTTCCTTCAAGTCATTAAGACAGATAAATCATTGAAGCCCAATGACTGACCATTCTGGATTTCACTAATTATGTTTTCAACTTGAAAACTGTTCAATAATCCCGATTCGGTGACTTCTTGTGAGTAGACAGTGGACAGTTAATCATGATTTATTACCCAACACCGTGAACTCTCTCAGTGTGCAATGATCTATTATATGGCTCCGAATTGAGTATTTGACAGAAATTCGAAAGGACTATACCGAACAGCTCCCTTGATCAGCTCTGCTGGTCATGTTAGCATAGAAATATGGCAAATTGGCAAATGTGATTTACCTTTCAATAAATAATGTTGACTCAGTTTGAGTGCAAACATCTCTTCCTAACGTTGTGTTTTACTCATTTTAAATGGTGTCTAGCATTTTCCAAATGACAGCAAAGACATTAGAGCAGATAGCAGCAATTTAGCCCATCAAGTCAGCGACAGCTTTCAATGATATCTCGACTTATTTGTATAATCATCAACTCTACTTTTCAGCCTTATCTCCTTGGCCCTTGATTGCGGGCTGACTAAATAACTGTCTATCTCAGCCTTGAATGTACTCATTCTTGACAGACTTCTGTTGGATGCATTTCCACAGACTTGCTATCCTCCGAAAGAGAGAATATTTTACTCACGTCAGTCTTATATGTTTGACCCCATCCGCTGTGATAAGGCCCACTGGTCCCACAGATTCACGGGTGTAAATCAGAGCAGAATAAGCACCCGAAGATCGGTCTTAACTCTGCAGAGCCAGCTGTAAGTATTTGAAACATTTTCAGATCTTGACCTCAGATGACACAAACAGACATGAATTGCACATTAGATTTGCCAAAAGCGAATTTTCTTCAAGATCACATAGAATCATAGAGTCATAGAGATGCACAGCATGGAAACAGACACTTCGGTCCAACCTGTCCATGCCGACCAGATAGCCCAACCCAATCTAGTCCCACCTGCCAGCACCCGGCCCATTTCCCTCCAAACCCTTTCCATTCATTTGCCCATCAAAATGCCTCTTAAATGTTGCAATTGTACCGGCCTCCACCACATCCTCTGGCAGCTCATTCCATACACGTACCATCCTCTGCGTGAAAACATTGCTCCATAGGTCTCTTTTATCTCTTTCACCTCTAACCCAAAACCTATGCCCTCTTGTTCTGGACTCCCCGACCCCAGGAAAAAGACTTTGTCTATTAATCCTATCCATGCCCCTCATAAATTTGTAAACCTCGAGAATGTCACCCCTCAGCTTCCGACGCAGCAGGGAAAATAGCCCCAGCCTGTTCAGCCTCTCCCTGCAGCTCAGATCCTCCAATCCTGGTAACATCCTTGTAAATCTATTCTGAACCCTTTCAATATTCAAACATCTTTCTGATAGGAAGGTGAACAAAATTGCACGCAATATTCCAACATTGGCTTAAGCAATGTCCTTTACAGCCGCAACATGACCTCCCAACTCCTGTACTCAGGACTCTGACCAATAAAGGAAAGCATACCAGACGCCTTGTTCACTATTCCACCGACCTGCGACTCCACTTTCAAGGAGCTACGAACCTGCATTCGAAGGTCTCCTTGTTCAGCAACACTCTATAGGATCTTACCATTAATGGCATAAGTCCTGCTAAGATTTGATTTCCCAAAATGCAGCACCTCGCATTATCGCAATTAAATTCCTGCTGCCACTTCTCAGCCAATTGACCTATCTGGTACAGATCCTGTTGTAATCTGAGGTCACCCTCTGTAACTCAGCTGGCCATGAAAGCACTGGACCAATACAACAACATTTTTATTTTCTCGATCCATTGCTATGTTTATTAATCTCTCTGCACATGAAAATGGATCTTTCTCATCCACTTTAATGGATTAAATTCCCTCCAGTGTGGCCCCCTTCGGCCCTACCAGTCCACCCTGACCCTCTGAAGATTAACACACCCAGACTCATTTCCCTGTAAGTAATGCACCAAACACTATGGGCAAATTACCACGGCAAATTCACGTGATGAACACATGTTTGTACTGTGGAAGGAAACCCACGCAGACAGGGGGAGAATGTGCAAACAGCACACAGACAGTGGCCCGACGTTGGAAGCAAACTTGGGACCATGGTGATGCGAGGCAGCAGTGCTAACTGCTGAGCCACAATTAGCTCTCATCAACGCGTGTATTTCAACTGGATCTCCCAGCATCCTACTCCGTTCTGAACCAAGAGAGGGGCACAGCGAATGCTGGGGTCAGGCTGCGGACAGGGCAAGCCAAATACTGGTGTTTCAGGTTGGAAACATTCCTTTCATAAGATGTATTAAGCACGTGAGTTAAATGTGTAGTCGTGTCCGAGTGGGAAAGGTGATGGGTTAGAAATCCATTGGGAATCCCCACGCAGTTTCGAATTCTGCCGACTACGTTTTCAATGATTTCCAAAAGGACGATTTCGGGCTCAAACTTGAAAAAAGAACAATCTCAACAAACCATGCCAGTTGTTCGATTTGATTTTGTAACCTCGAGTTCTTAATCAGAACTGCACCAGTATCAAAACCTTTACCGTTTCTCTTCCCACGGATACTGCTGGACACATCGAGTTTCTGCAGTATTCTCTGAATGTACTGTGCAAAAGTGCAACTTTACATTCGATTCCGTTAATCACAGTCCTCCATGTCCTGACCCTGGACGGTGGCGAGTTTTCTTCCTGTTCGTCAAAGCGCCCATCCCCACCGCTCCCTCCCACATCATTATAAACAGCCGCAGGAAATCTCTGGTTCACCTTCTTCGCTCCAAAGTGACACTTACCAGTCTCTGGACTCTCTCCTCATAAAGGGAATTCTCATCCCCGGACATGGTGAAAGACAGAGGACAGTGAAGAGATTTTGGGGAAATATTGATATTTGAGAGCGGAACAATGTTAAGGAGGCAAAACATGGCAACCAGTTTCCAGCTTTGTGGATCTTCAGAAACTTTTTGGGAAGTGGAATCGGAGGGCAATGAGCAAGGGTGAACTGTCGGACTGAGCAGAAACAGTCAGGACAGCTTCCCCCTCTTTACGGGGACGGGACATTAACTCTGATGTTCTCGGGACACGAACTGATCTGAGACATTGAAACATTACTCGTTTTTGTATATGAGGACTCCAGGACATTGAAAAAGCTCGGGCCAGACAAAAACTGAGAGGCTCGAACCCAGACTGTCCCGATTGTGGGAGAGAGGTTTCCCAGTGACATGGGTTCGTCTGCAGTGATGAGATCAGACTGTTCCTAGGTGTCCATATTGAGCGTCCCAGGCTTTAGTTTGAAAAAAAAAATACATCTGATAGAGGACAGTTGTCATTCTGGGATGGGCAGACTGAAGTTGAGATTCAGTAACCGCCTACTTTGGAGGATTGTGCGATGTGCTGGATTGCACATGTCAGCGCATTCGTCTGCTGAATGAAAGATAGCTGATTCAAGAGCCCCGCGGGCGACAGCGATTGCTGCCCTTAATGCATCTGTTTGCTTTGCTGCACTGTTTCAATTTCTAATGAGGTCAAAAGATACTCTCCAAATGTAAACACTATCATGTGTCTAACCACAATGACATTTCCGCATTGCTGTCAAGATTAATGTCAAGAACTGTGACTTGTGGGAATCTGAAACCAAAAAGAAACTGCTGCAGAAACAAGCCAATTTGGGAGTACCTGCGGGAGAAAACACAGCGCTGATGACATTCTGAAACATTGCCTCTTAATGTCTCTCCAGAAATGCTGCCAGACCTGCTGAGGTTCTCTTGCAAGTTCTGTTTTTATTTTAACTGAATGCCCATTTCATCCATCAAGATGATGCAGCCAGCCTCACCACGCACCGAAATTTTACACGTTTGGAAGCTGCGAAATGATTGGATTCAAACAAACCCAATAATGATTTACTCTTCCTCAGCTCCACAAGGAAGGAGACCTGGGAAGTGAACTGCACAGTGTCGTCCTGTCGTCCTGGATGAGTGGTTAAGGCAATGGAATTGAAATTCATATGACTTTAACCATGCAACCTCGAATCCTACTGATGGCGATGGAGAACTGCCAATAATTGCGAAGGGAAATGGCTCCCTAACTTCGACTGGAAGAGTCAGCTTAAAAACAAAAACGGGCAAATCTGCAACCCACTGCCTGTCAGGGTGCAGCAAGCAGAAATTTCCAGAGAAATTTGAGACGCATTGATGTGTACACTTCTACCACCAACTGCGTTTGAAGCTGTTAGCCAACTGTTGGAAAATGAGACGAGAACAGTCAGGGACTTGTGTTCGACTGATGCAAACTTGTTCAGCTGAAGTGCATTTTCTGTGCTGCAGAAATCTTTGACATGCCGCGGTTAAGTGGTCAGAGAACCTGGCAGATGTGAAGCACGTTAAACTGCTCTCATCCTGACATCTCTCCTGCTCTCGGAGGATTTGTCTGTCTGTCCACCTGTGTGGATAAAAATGAGGATGATTTCCTCAGGGGGATTACCATACAGTGTGACCACGTCAAACTTCAGTCCTATGATTGCGTCATTTAAGAGCACGGGGAGTATCTCATTAAAATTTACGCTGGAAACATCAGAACATGCAAGGTTAAGTGCCTCATGCTGGAAACTGGGACCAGAGGAGATGAATATCCGGTCTCCCGCACTGCAGATAGGCGGAAAGGCCTTTTCCACGCTGAAAGGAATGGAAGAAAGAACGATATTGATGTGCAGCTAAAATGATCACAAATGAAAAAATAAAAGGGGATTCGTTATGGAAACATACAGCACCATATTTCAATTTCCCTGGAAGTCTAGTGGTAAGGATTCAGTACTCTGACTGCTGTGGCAATGGGAGATTTCCTCTGACCGGTTATCTTGTTGACAGCCTTCCCAAAGCAGGGAATGTTGTATGGTGCTGGCAATTGATGGAGATTTGTCACAAACACGATTCAGACTAGCGTAAAACAAATAAGTGCGAATCCTGGAAATCTGAATCAACAACAGGAATTGACATACAAATTCAGCCGGCCTGACAGCACCCGTGGAGACAAAAATATTTAATTTTTCATATCGACAGAATCAGGTAACTTGTGCATTTTATTGTTTTAATTCCAGGGTAATTGCCAGTTTCACTTCACGAGTCAGCATACATATCAGAATCTCTCATTAGCTGACATACGTCATCTGTAAAATGAAAAATGTCATATCGGCTGTAATGCTGTTGCGGTTCTCCTGAGTTCATGAAAGTCTCGCCTTACTCATTACCTTTATCTTGTCCTTTCTGTCCATGAGCAACAACGTTGAATGGAGAGCTTCTGTTTTCAATGTCTACCTTCGTATGCTTATGTATGTGTCTCCCTTTGTTTCTCTGTACCACCTCACTCTCTTCTACATTCTCCCACTCTCTGTCTGTCAATATCCCTCAATTTCTATTCTTTCTCTTGGAAAAGTCTGAAATTCGGTGACAGTTTGAGAGTATACCTGTTTCGTGTCTTTCTCCGCCTCCCCCCCAACCTGCCCACCCCCAACCCGCCCCGGCCAGAGTGTGTAGAACTGGGCTCACAGTCTCCAGGTAATATCTCTGTCACTTCGGTCTGAGGTCAGGTGACATTTCTTCACTCAAAATATGATCATCTACAATTGTAATTAGAATTCATAACCGACCAGAAGAAAAGCAGTTTCTCTCCACTTCAGGATTTCAATGACGTCATTGCAGTTTGCCTAAAATTAATGAATGGTGACAGCAGACAATGAGAGCTATCATCTCGCAATGGATGCGTTATTACCACAACATTTCCTGGCAAGTCTGCAGTGTCTCCTGCCTCACTTCATTATTTAAAAAAAAAGACTTGCTGTGACAGCGAGAGACTAAAAGTAGAAGAGATGGAGAGATCATTGGTGAACAGAGTACAGAATCTCGGCGTTGATGAGCAGGATAGAACATTGACTAATGGGTCCACAGCAGGCGGCAGGGCTTGGTATCACCAAATAACAACGGGCTGAGCTCAAACACAAGAAGCATGCTGAGCCATCACTGTCGCGATATTGGATCAACAACACGGCTTTTACAATAACGTTATGTAATGAACTTTCAATGTACGGAACATTTCAGAGCATTTGACACCATACTCGCCTGGTTATTACCAGATGCTTTAACTGACGAAGCCACATACGGTGTTCTTCAAATCCATATGTGCATTTAATTAACTATTTGATCACAGTAACTCGGACTTCCTTGCAGTAATAAAGCTGTTCGATGAGAAAATATATCAACCTGCGCTTGTGCAGGAAAGAACAGTTCAAAGCTGGTCTTCCTTCACTGAAATTGCACCGAAAGGGGCAATCTCTTCTTGTTTGCTTTCAAACTATTGCCTTCCCCTCTGTAATCTGACAGGATAAAGAGGATGTGTTCATCCTCTCGGGGCCGATAAAACGCGTGAATATGCACAGAGGGAATCTCATACCAAAAGATCAGGGTAATTGTGGTGAATTTACCAGGAGTGGTGTGTGAGTCGGTGTTAACAGTGGGAAGTAAGGGCTAACCCATTAGCACTGACATTGAGCCTTGCACCAACAGCATCTCACTCAATTCTTGCCTCACGTCTCCCAGTCATCATTGACTTTTACTTTATCCGACTCCCCCTTCGAAACTTCTCACTTGTTCCCGAACACTTTCAGATTTCCACATCGAAATTGCAGCCGTTTGAAACGAATTTCTGGAGTATGCACGTCACTCTTTGGGATCAGCTGCACTGCCCATCCATAATTACTTTTGTAGAGGGAGAAAGAGAGCTTCTTCAAGGAAGGCATCCTTGTAAGAGGATTCGCAGTAGGTTGAAATCTTTGAGGAGAAAGAGAGGTCTGCAGATGCTGGAGATCAGAGACAGAAATGTGTTGCTGGAAAAGCGCAGCAGGTCAGGCAGCATTCTTCTTCAGGAAGGGCTAATGTCCGAAACGTCGATTCTCCTGTTCCCTAGATGCTGCCTGACCTGCTGCGCTTTTCCAGCAACACATTTCCATCTCTGATCTCCAGCATCTGCAGACCTCACTTTCTCCATCCATAATTACTCCAGAGCTTGCGATAGTAAGTTACTTCACAGAACCGTGGAAATACTCAGCACAGAGATGCATCCATGATGTTGCGAGGGAGAGAGTTCCAAGAATTAAAACAAACGACATTGAAGGAACAGTGAGATAGTTTCAGCTGAGAAAGGTGAGATTCTTAGAGGCGATTTGCGGTGAGAGATGTCTCGTGTATCTGCCGCAATGATCCTTCTAGTTGGAGGCAATCAATCACTGGATTGATTCTGGCAGATCCGCGTCTGTGCTCTGTGTGGAAGCAGGAAATAGTTTTCATTCAGAAAAACCAAAAGAAGAGAAATAAATCTTTATTTTCTGAATGCGAATTGGATCCAGGTCTGTGCGATTCAAACTCAGAGTCTGAAGCAGGGACTCCACTGATGCTGACAATAACCCTTGACCTAACCTGTCCAAACCTTTGTACCTATTTTCTATCTCCCCACATTTTGGAGCACCAGTCCTTGCCGTGAGTGGTGAAGGAGCTAACTACTCCCTCGCAGAAAAACAATTGGGGCAAGAGACCCATATATCTGTCCCACAGCGGGTATTGCTTTGCTCCGAACAGACCGGGTTTGCTGTGTGTGACTGAAACTGTGTTCGATCACACACACACACGGTGTAACAGGTGCCAGCAGATGTGGAGAAGGTTGGGGCTGATTCAGACCCATTCTGGGAAATAGACTGGATCCAGAATTCACGGGAGCTTAGTGTCACAGAAAGAAGGCTGGAGTATTGGGTTGGGAAAGATATCAGCCATGATAGAATGGTCGGGCAGACTAGATGGGCTGAATCCTCTTACTGTCCACCGATGCCTTCTGGTCCCTGGCCATCCGGAATCTAAGGAAATAGAAACAGAGTTTTTTTTTCAGTTCGAAGTCCTCCGGTCATAACTGGGTGAGGTGAGAGATGGAGCACGTCTGATGTAAGTTTAGAGACTGGGAAAATGTTTGGAGACGAAGTAATAAAAGAGGATCTGAGTATAAAGTTGGAAGTCAGGAGATATTCAATAAAAAGGAAGGGTGTGTAAGGCAGCGGGAGATGGACATGGAGAAAGAAGTGTCACTGGTTTTGAAGTCTTAACTCTATTTTCCTTTCCAAGATTCTACCAGACCTGCTGAGATTTTCCCGCAATGTCTTTTGTTGGTACTGAAACAAAAGATGGGAGTGAGTTCCTGGATCAACCAGCTCTCTGTTCTGTGGTCGTTTGAATTCCTCGTTCGACCAGATCACATCTCAGCCACACGAAAACCTCACTAACCTGCCCCACCCCACCCCTGTTACTGACGGCTCACCCACCTATTGTGTATCGCAGGATTTCACTCTGCCACTTCCTCCAAGTCATTCGGTCAGATAAAACATTAAATCCGATGACTGACCAGTCTGGATTTCACGAAATATATCTTTCCAACTTGAAAAATGCTCATTAATGTCGATTTGGTGATTTCTGTTAAATAGACAATGGACAGACAATGCTGCTTTGTGACCCAACACCGAGAACTCCTTTATTGTGCAACGGACTTTTATATAGCCCCTTATTGATAGCTTGCTAAAATTCAAATGAACTTTACTGAGCATCGTCCTTCACCAAGTCTGCAGGTCATGCTACCAATGAAATCTGTCAGATTGTCATCGTGTGTTTTTCCTTTCAAAAATGATGTTGACTCAGTTTGACTGTAATCATCTCTTCTAAACGTTCTGCTTTTCTTAATTTGCAATGGTGGTTCACATTTTCGAAATGATAACAAAGACATTAGAGCAGATAAAAGCAATTTAACCCATCAAGTCAGCGACAAGTTTCAATGAGATCACGGTTGATTTGGTTAATCTTCAAATTACCTTTCGGCCTCATCACTGTGGCCCTAGATTCCCGAAGTGGCCAAATGTCTATCTTTCTCAGCCTTGCATGTATGCAGCCTTGACAACCCTCAGTTGCAAACAACGTCACAGATTTGCTACCTTCTGAAAGAGAAAATATCCCCCACACCTAAGTCTTACATAATTGGTCCCTTCCGATGTGAGGAGTCCTTCTGGTGCCACATTATCCCAGGTGTATATCATAGCAGAAAAAAACCCCTCAAGATCGGTCTGCCATGTCCAGTCCCAGCTCTGAGTATTTGCAGGATTGTCTTTTTTGACTTTTGAATGAACAAATAGACCTGAATTTTCTTCAAAAACGCTGGCCGTTTCGTGCACTAGAAAGTCGAGTGCTTGATCACAAATATATCACTCTCAAAATATTATCTCTGTTTCTCTTTCCACAAGTACCGCATGATCCGTCGGTTTTCTGCAGTATTCTGTGAATTTACTGTGCACAAGTGCTGCATTTCATTAAGTTCCTTCAATCACAGTCCTCTGGACACTGACCCTGTTCAGTGACAATACTTCCTCCTGATCGTCAATGTGCCAATCCCCACCGCACCCTCCCCCATCAAGATAAACAGCTGCAGAACATCTTCAGTTAAGTCTCTTGGCCCAAAGAAAACTTCGGGAAACTCTCCAAAGCCAGGAAATCTCGACCATGGACATGGTGAAAGACAGAGGAGTGTTAAAGAGATTTTGGGAAAATATTATCAATTGGCAAATGGAAAAAAATGTTAAATAGGCAAACCTTATAACCCAGTCTCCAACATTGTGAATCTTCAGAAACTCTGTGAGAAGTGAAATCCAAGGAGAATGAAGAAGGGTGAACTGCCCGAATGAGCAGAGACAGTCAAGGCAGCTTCCCCTTCTTTAAGAGGACAGACCATAAACTTTGATGTTCTCGGGACATGAACTGATCTGAGACATTGAAATAATTCTCGTTCCCCTACATGACAAATACAAACCTCATCTCGACTCCAGGCCAATGAAAAAAACTCACGACCGCACAAGGGACAAGGAGGCTTGAAGGGAGGTGGTCCCAGTTGGAGGAGAGCTGGTGCTCAGTGACATGGGTGTGTCTGTCGTGGATGGGATAAGACTGTTCCCATGCCTCCATAATGAATGTTATGGAGGCATGGGAACTGATAAAACTGATAAGAGGGCACTTCTCAGTCTGGGAAGGACAGACTGAAGTCTGTCACAGCCTGCTTTAGATGCTCGGGCAAGGTTTTAGGTTGGAAGTTTCAGCGTATTAGACTGTTAAATGAAAGGCTGGTGGTTCAAGACCTCCAATGGCGACAGCGATCCTTGTTGTTAAAGCATCTGTTTTCTCTGCTGCAGGGTTTCTTGTTTCTAATTGGGGCAGGAAAATGTTCCTCAAACGGAAAATTTCCGTGTGAAGAACCACAAAGAACTTTCTGCAATGGTTTAAAGGTTAATGTAATGAACTGTGGACTCTGGGAATCTGAAACAAAATCAGAAACTGCTGACAAAACTATCTGATTTGACAGTACCTGTGGGAGATTATTGAGTTCTGATGAAGTTGTTAAATATTGTCCACGATTCTCTATTGTCACGATGCTGCCAGACCTGCTGAGTTTTGTCGTGGAAAAAGTATAGAGAATCACCAGGAGATGTAGAGTGTTCTTCAAGAAGTCGGTCTATTATTTGCAAACGAAAAACCGTGACACCGAGAAAGCAGATTCTCGAATGCTCTCGAACTTCATTGTCCATGGTTTTTTATACATTTTTCCCATACTTTGTTTGCTTATCAGCATGTTTAAATATATTAATCAAAGTACCTCACACTCGCAACACAATAAACCAGTGATGTTAGTTCCAACATCTCTTTAATTGTTCATTCTACTTAACGTTATTCTCATGTGACGGTTAGATATTTAATCTCACCTTTCGCAACAATGGGCTTTCATTCCAGACGCTACTTCATATTTTCTCGATGTCATAATTAGTCATTTATTGTCAATAATCTCAATCAGGCTGACTCTATTAACTATTAATTAGATATTTAATGTCATGTCCCAAATACTTATGTTCCCAATCGAGTCATAATGATACTTAACAGGAAGCCTAACTTTACTAACTGTAATCTAATCTCACCATCGAGAGCTTTCAGCGTCAACCTTTCTTTGCTAATTGGTGTGAGAGAATTCCACTATTCTTATCTCATCCTGCATTCTACACACCCCTTGCAATAGATCGCCAGTGGGTTTCATGCTTTAAGCCTTCCCTTGCTTTCATGCTTTAAACCTTCCCTTGCTTTCATGCTCTTTATTTTCCATAATAACATTTTGTCATTCTGACCAAAGGCAGTCATTCCTGGCACTGGATTTACTAACGTTGAATTGTCAGTGATCAGAGAGGACTGTCCCTGTAGTTCTGCTCCCGACTCTCCACCTCCCGCTCTGTTAGTAACCTCTCAGTCTCCTGGGAATTGCATTGTTCCCAATTTTGCCGGATTCCAGGCCTTTAACCTTGGCTGAGCAGACAGTCGATGGTCTGAGGAATATCATTCCCAAACGTCTCGTGTCCGAGGTAATAACAATTAATAACGATGTCTGTGCATCCTCCTCTAATCTGTGAAAATCATTGTTGCGGACTGTAGGAACATTTATTGACCGAAATTGAGGAGGTTTTGAACCAGATCAAACTCCTATGAGTTAAGAAGATGGTCTAGATCCTTTTTTCTTTTCTCCTGAAGGCAAATGTACGGCAATGCAATTCAATTGGTGAAAGTTCCAGGCTTGAACCGAAACACAATTTACTTCGCACTATCGTTGTAACACAAACAATAAACAAAGTGTGGACTAACCTAACTCTATTAGAAAACTTAACAAAATGAAATATCATTTAACTACGAACCAGCCAATGTTCGAATATCGTAACATTGCATAAACTACACAAATCTGGCCTTCCGGCTACCGGAATGATATTGTGAAACTTGAACAGATGAGAAAAAGGTATAATGTGATGGTTGTAATTCTTAAGCTTCCAAATAGTTTTGAGGTGCGAATGTATTTTAACCTTGAAGAAATTTGATGTATTTAAACCTCCTTCCTGTCCACGATAGAAGCTGTTCAACCTGGTCCGAATTTCCAGGGGCTTCTGTAATTATTTAAGGTTTCTGACGACAGCAATCTCTCACTTTTCGAACAAAACAAAACGAACCTTATGTTGCGAACAATATTCAAATAAGCAATGGGAAGCAGAGAGGAAAGCTTTCGAGCAACGCTGCCCGGATTGTCACGGCAATTTACAGGAACCATCGCCATGAAAACCCTAAAGCAACCTGACAAATCCGTTTCGCCACAGAATGCAACGTTGGTGCTCAAGACTTTTCCTTTAAAAAAAAAACACAGGAAAAGCCACAACGCTGCGATGGCCGGGAATCGAACCCAAACCAACTGCTTGGAAGCCAGCTATGCTCACCACTACACCACCACCGCGCTCGCAGCTAAGCTCTCCCTTTTCCGAAACACACATAACAAGGCCGTGATAGTCACCAACTGAACTGGGGCTGAAAGCAAAACAAGAAAATTGCTTGTCAAACGTCAACAGGTCTGAAAACACCAGAATCAGAAGCCTTCAGCCCTTAAGAACAATCACTGGATCCAAAAGGTTTCGTCCTCACAAATGATGCCGGACCTGCTGAGTTTCCCAGCAATTTTTGTTCTGTCTCTCAGATCTGCAACATCTGCAGTTCTTAGTCAGATATAAAACAAACGTTGACCCATTGAAGGGGTATTTGATCAGGTGATTGTCTTCTTCATACACAGATATAGATGGGATGGAGTATAGGATCATAAAATTCTTACAGTGTAGAAACAGGCTGTTCGGCTCATCATGCATCCCACCAAGTCTCACCCTCTACGCTATTCCTGTAACCCCGCATTTCTCATGGCTAACCATATAACCAACACTCACCTGGACACTATTGACTATTGAGCGTTGCAAATCCACCCTAACCTGCGCATCTTTGGACTGTGCGAGGAAACTGGAGCACCCGGAGGAAACTCACACAGACACGGGGAGAATGTGCAAACTCCACACAGACAGTCTTCAATCAGACTTGGATCTGGGTAATTGGAGAGGTTTCAAGAGGGAGTGCAGACTGGTTTGTGAATGATGGGCCGAAAGCCTGATGTCAGTGCTGTAAAGGCTCTACAGTAACATGATTCCCTACATCCAGCATTCAACACAGTTTGCATTTTGTTTTAATCCGTCCTGTTATTGACATTATTTTGAGTGAAATGTATAGAGAGAGGTTGTTTGCGCATTCACTCAGATCTGTGTTTTGATGGGTCAGGAGCAACATACAAAACAACAACTGGCGGAGGGAGAATTGAATTCCCCCTCCGAATCTGCCGAGGACATGCAGGACCAGGAATATCTCTATAACCACTCACTCACCACCCAACGCCTTGAGGAAAAACGCCTGATCTTCCGCCTCTGGAACCTCCAGATATCGTGTGTGTGTGTGTGTGTGTGTGTGTGTGTGTGTGTGTGTGTGTGTGTGTGTGTGTGTGTGTGTGTGTGTGTGTGTGTGTGTGTGTGTGTGTGTGTTTTGTGCCTGTCTCGTTGTGTGTGTGACAGACGGAAATACGTACAGAGACTCAGACACAATCACATATGCAGAGAGATGTGCAAAGACACATACAGACAGAAGCACACATATCGACTTAAAGAGACACACGTGCACATACAGTCACACAGACATACACACACAAGCGCACAGATGTTGATGGAGACAGCAAAAGTGATATTATTAGAATTTATTTCCTAAAACTAAATGAGAAATTAATAGATTTTTGGATTGTTTGACTGAACAGGAAATTTGTCCATAATTTCGTCCGAACAGCTGCGCCTTTAACATGTTTTTGAATGAAATAAGAAAAAGGTGGTTTAGTTAGTAGAGTGCGAGGTTAATGTTGAAAGGATGAAAGCAATTTGAATCGATGAACCTATTTTACCATCCTTGCATTTTCCAGTCTTTTCAAAATGGCCGCTGATGCTTCTGAATTGGGTCTAAATGCTTTCTTGTTCCAGGATGATAAATTAGGAATTGAGAACCTGGAGGATAGTTCTATTAGAATCAATACCGAACATTGGAAAATGCCTCTTCCATAGGAAAGGGGACTTTGGGGTTGCTGTTAGATCTTCAGTACTTTGAAGACCACCAAACAAAGAACAATGAAATACAAAATTACACAGATTATAATCCACTGGCCTTCTTTAAATGTTTCAAATTAACAATGCAACATATTTTGATGGTGTCGTTTGTTGTAACCATTTTATTATACACATCACCAGAAAACCGAATGTGAATTCAGATATATTGTCCTAAAATACAAATGGTGAAATACGTAAAAGCTTTAAGAAATGCGAAGGTTGCATAACATTGCAAGAAGGGAGAATTAATAAATAGACTGTACTTGTTATAAAAAATGTGCATCATGTATTTTGAAAGTAAATGCGTTTTTGAAATGGCATTTTAGTTTTCTCAGGGCGAATACATATAAAAACATATTTTAAAAAAGAATTGAGTGTGATTGTGGACTAAAATGTGAAAAGAGCGACCTTATAAACAGATCGGAAGTGGAGGGTAGCTGCAAGGTTTGACAGCAATTTACCTGATAGTGACCCAATAATTGAAATGTGATTGGAGATGAACGGAGTTATACACAGATGCAGCATTTGTTTGTGACAAGGAGTTCATTGATTATTGGCCACGAGTTCACCACTGACAAAGGCTGTCTGCTACCAGCAACGATGTGATTTGTTCTCAGGCAACTAAACAGCTTGGGACTCTGAACAGAATACAGGGAAGTCTTCAACAGCTCGGGAGCTCTCTCTGTTCGCGGCAGTGATAGGTGCTTTAATCCTGATGAAAACTGGTTTATTTTTGTTTCAGCTGTTCCTATGCGCTCTGCCTTTTAATGAGTGTGTTAGAGACTGTTTGTAAATATGAGCCAGTCCTTCTGCATGGTGTAACTCAATGACAGCCTCCAAGATGCACTGTACAAATTAACCAAGGCTCTAAAGACATGACAACGAAGAAATGGAAGGGCAGGGGAAGCAGATGAATGGGAGGCTTAGGACTTGGAGCCAGTGATCAAACCTGGTTAAATGAAAAGTAGACGAAGAGAAATGAAGAGTAGAGTAGATAACGTCAGGAAGTATGGGATACAGTGAGATTTGGCGATCTGGATTCAGAATTGGCTGGCTGACAGAAGGCAGAATGTGCTTGTTGATGGAAAATATTCTGCCTGGAGGAAAGTGGTGATTGGGGTCCCGCAGGGCTCTGTTCTTGGGCCTCTGCTCTTTGTAGTTCTTATAAATGACTTGGATGAGGAGGTTGAAGAGTGGGTTAGTAAGTTTGCAGATGGCACTAAGGCTGCAGGTATTGTCGACGGTATAAACGGCTACGTCAGGCTGCAGCGCGACATAGATAGGATGCAGATCTGGGCATGGCAGATGGAGTTCAACCTGGATAAACGCGAAGTAATGCATTTTGGAAGGAGGAACACGAATGCTGAATATAAGATTAAAGACAGGATCCTTGGTAGTGTGGATGAGCAGAGGGATCTGGGTATGCAAGTACATAGATCCCTCAAAGTTGCCACCCAAGTGGATAGGGTTATTAAGAAAGCATATGGAGTATTCGCTTTCAATAAGGAGGATTGAGGTTAAGAGCTGCGAGGTTTTGCTGCAGCTCTACAAGTCCCTGGTGAAACCACTCTTTGAATATTGTGTCTACTTCTGGTCGCCCTACTATAGGAAAATGCCGAGGCTTCGGAGAAAGCGCAAAGAAGGTTTACCAGGATGCTGCCTGGACTGGAGGGCTTGCCTTATGAAGAAAGTTGGGATAAGCTCGGACTTTTCTCTCTGGAGAGAAGGAGGAAGAGAGGAGACCTGATCGAGGTATAGAAAATAATGTGTGGAAAAGATACAATCAATAGGAAGAGACTTTTCCCACGGCCAGGATTGACTGTTATGAGAAGTCATAGTTTGAAGATATTAGGAGGAAGGTATAAAGGAGATGTCAGAGGTAGGTTCTTTACGCAGAGGGTTGTGAATGCATGGAATCGGTTGCCAGCTGTGGTCGTGGAAGCAGAGTCATTGGGGACATGGTGCGACTCCTGGACATGCACATGGATAGCAGTGAGTTGAGGGGTGCGTACGTTATGTTACTATATTTGACATTAGAATTAAATCTCGTGGGCCAAACGGCCTGTTCTGTGTTGTACTTTTCTATGTTCTATGTTCTATGAGTGTGTACGCTTGGTATATCTAAACGTAAGGTGTCAACCTGGTGAAGCTACGACTCAGAAATAGTTGCATGCCATAAACCATAAGAAGCAACGGATAGACAAGGCTAATTGACTTTATCACTCACGGATCAGACATAATATCTGCAGTCCTGCCAGCTCCCATCATAAATTATGCGGGACAATATAATAAATAATTTCTTTCACATGAACGACGAGGCTGAGGGATACGAAATAGATCCTTTCGAAATTATGACAGGCATGGAAGTAATGGATAATGGAAGTCTTTTACACAGACCACAGGAGACATAGGTTTAAAGTGTTATCGAGCAGACCAGACCCAGATGTATGGTATGCAGATTGATTTTGCTTGTTTTATGATAGTCATACATTCTGAGAAACAGTGAAGAATATTGTGTTGCATTCTCTCCAGTACAAATCATACCTTACATAAAGTCATCAGTTTAATATAGTTTCACAGCTTTTGAACAGGTGCAGAAAAGGATCAACTCTATATATGACAGGTCCATTAACAAGTTTGATAACAACACGGAAGAAATTGTTCCTGAATCCATTGGTGCGTATTTTCAAACATTTGCATCTTCTGTCCGATGGAAGAGGTTGGGAAAGAGCATTGCGGTGGTGGGAGGGGCCTTTGATTGTGTTGGCTGCATTCCTGAAGCAGTGGGAATTCAAGACAGAGTCAATGGAAGGAAATATGATTTGAGTGATGGATTGTGTTAGGTACATGCATCTCTGCAATTTCTTGCAGTACGGCCAGAGCAGTTACCATACGAAGCGTCTGGATAGAATGTTTTCTGCAGTGCAATATTAAAATTGATCAGAGTCATTACCAAAATGCTAAATTTCCTTCCCCGTCTGAGGTGGTAGATGCACTGATGTGCTTTCTTGGCTGTAGAGTTGACATGGATAGACTGATTGTTTGTGATATTTATTACTCGGAACTTGAAGCTGTCCAAATCAGCACCAATGACAGAGACCATTGTGTGTCCTTCAGTCCAATTCCTGAAGTCAATGGCCAGTTCCCTTGTTTTGCTGACATTGAGGGAAAGATTGTTGTCTTTTCACCATGTCACGAAGCTCTATTTCCTGTAGGCGAAAGTGAGGACTGCAGATGCTGGAGATCAGAGCTGAAAAATATGTTGCTGGAAAAGCGCAGCAGGTCAGGCAGCATCCAGGGAGCAGAAGAATCGATGTTTCGAGCATAAGCCCTTCTTCATGAATGAGGAAGGTGTGCCAAGCAGGCTAAGATAAAAGGTAGGGAGGAGGAACATGAGGGAGGGGCGTTGGGAATGCGTAGGTGGAAGGAGATTAAGGTGAGGGTGATAGGTCAGAGAGAGGGTGGGCGGGGAGAGGTCAGGTAGAAGATTGCAGGCCAAGAAGGCGGTGCTGAGTCGGAGGGTTGGCACTGAGATAATGTGGGGGGAGGGGAAATGAGGAAGCTGGAGATATCTGCATTCATCTCTTGTGGTTGGAGGGTTCCTAGGCGGAAGATGAGGTGCTCTTCCTCCAGGCGTCTCTTGCCATGGTCTGGCGATGGAGAAGGCCAAGGACCTGCATGTCCTTGGCGGAGTGGGAGGGGGAATTAAAGTGTTCAACCAAAGGGCGGCTGGGTTATTTGGTGCGGGTGTCCCAGAGGTGTTCTCTGAAATGTTCCGCCAGTAAGCGGCCTGTCTCCCCAATGTAGAGGAGGCCACATCGGGTGCAGTGGATGTTGTGTGTTGAGGTGCAGGTGAATTTGTGACGGATATGGGAGGATCCCTTGGGGCCGTGGAGTGAAGTGAGGGGGAGGTGTGGGCGCAAGTTTTGCATTTCTTGCGGTTGCAGGGGAAGGTGCTGGGAGTGGAGGTTGAGTTCGTGGGGGTTGTGAAACTGACAAGGGAGTCGTGGAGGGAGTCTTTCCAGAACGCTGGTAGGGGAGGGGAGGGAAACATATCCTTGGTGGTGGGGTCTGTTTGGAGGTGGCAGAAATGACGAAGGATGAGACGATATCTGGAGGTTGGTGGGGTGGTAGGTGTGGACCAGTGGGGTTCGGTCCTCGTGGCGATTGGAGGGGCGGGGTTCAAGGGCGGAGGAGCGGGAAGTGGAGGAGATGCGGTGGAGAGCATCGTCAACCACGTCTGAGGGGAAATTGCGGTCTTTGAAGAAGGAGGCCATCTGGGTTGTTTGGTATTGGAATTGGTCCACCTGGGAGCAGATGCGGAGGAAGTGAAGGAATTGAGAATATGGGATGGCGTTTTTACAGGGGGCATGGTGGGAGGAGGTGTAATCTAGGTCGGTTTTGAGACCTACCCACTATCGTGGTGTCATTAGTAAATCTGTAAATGGAGTTAGAGCTGAATTTAGAGCTGAATTTAGAGCTCATAAGGGGGTAAGAAATATTGAAGGGGGCTGAGTACACACCCTTGAAGGGCACCAGTATTGCGTATTATTGAAGAGGAGGAGTTTCCAACTCTCCTCATTCATTGTGATCTGCAGGTCAGAAAGTTAAAGATCCAGTTCTCGATGTGAGGAAAGTCCTAGGACTCAGAAATGTCGATGAGTCTTGTTGGCATTGGGGTCTTCAAGGCAGAGCTAAAGCTAATATACAGAAGTCTGATGTAGGTGTCCATGTTATCCAGATGTTCCAGAGATGAGTGAAGTGCCAGCGAGATGGGGTCTGCATGGATCTATTACGATCGTGTCGAATTATCGAGGACCTGAGCAATCTGGGAGTAATGTTTGCCATTCCTAACCTCTTAAAGCACTTCATAAATGAGAACGGCCATGATTGCATTAAAAATCAGAGCAAGTTCGAGGAGCCGAATTCCAGACTCATGCTCCTATTTCTTGTGTTCATTTGTTCATTATAGCTCAGAGGGAAACATGTTAACGAATGGTCCTGGCAGACAATGAAGATCCACATACACAAATCCCATTTCTCGGCTATAAGCCCATCGTCCTGAAGATTTCAGCAATGCATGGGATTGTTGAAATACCACAATATGAATGCTTATGATTCAAACATTCATCCTAGAAATGAGAGTGTGTGAGACTTTACGTTCTTCTGGATGTATGGTAGCCGACTGTAAAATGAACCTCAGCAGGAACTGCAAAGAGGAGGGTATCAGAGAAAGGAGCACAAGCAGTCCAAGAGCTGCAAAAGTTGTTCAGAATAGGGCATCCTGCACAAGAACTACCCAAGACAGAGGAGGGGGGCCTGGGAGTGAGGGTGTCGATCCAATATTACCAGAAGTGTTAACGTGAGTTGATCAATCAATGAATTAATTAAAATTTGTTGAAGAAATATATCTGACTCTCTCTGTCCATCTTTTTTTAAAAGTGATAACATACCGCCCTCTGCTGGCCTCCCAGTGTCACTGTACAAGCAGCAGATTTGTTTTTCTCTCTTGGACACTTTGCTCCTGTCCCTATTCATTCTTTTATTTCTGACAGTCTCACAATGCCCTGAATGACGCAAAGGCTCAAACGGCTGCACAGTAACGTCACAAAAAGGATGGTCACAAGCAGCGGGGAAAGTCTGACACCGAGGAAGTGGGAGGAGGCAACAGGTGATTCGTGCCAGGGCCGTGACGTGAGGGAGAGCGATCCCCTTTGACCGCCACGAGAGGAACCAGCAACCACTTTCTGAATGAAAGCAACTCGATATTTTTGGAGAACTAGGTCGTTTATTCTCATTTCATCATTCTGTAACAAGGCAGCACCCACCCCCTGAAATAGTTCAATACTATCGTACAGGAAATGTATAAATGTTAGGAAACACAGAACGATGAAAAGGTTTAACATTGTTGCTTGGACAGAATTTCAGCAGTGGCCCTGTTTTCTGCCTCCCTCCATTTTCAAATCGAAAAGTTACATTTGTTGCTTCCGAGTTTAAATGATCCTTCTCTGAATTTAATGAAGGAAAACAAAAGAAGTGGAGAGCAATAGTGATAAGGGGATTGCATTGTTCGGGCATCAGGCAGATGTCTGTGACAGTGTAGATGCGACACCAGCTGGCACGCTGCCACCCTGGTTGCAGAGTCTGGGATGTCACTGATTGGCTGAAGGACAGTCTGAAAAGGATACGAGCAAATATAAGATGTGGCAACGGTTGGAGCCTTGAAAACAGTATATCGGAAGCTGTGAGATTAATTGACAACACAGGGTTAAATACAAAGTAAAGTTCCATCGATGATGCCTAACCAAACATTTGGAAGATATGTATAATCTGAGAAGTGATAGAAATTTAACTCACTCTCAACTATCACCACAGAAACACACGCGCATACGTGCGCGCGGGCGCGCGCGCACACACACACGCACACAAGCAGTAATTCTCGATTGTTATCCAAGAGGGTTCCCATTTTCAAACAAAAAATAGATGTATTCCAGAACTTCATCACAGAGTTCTTTACTTGATTGTTTCTGTTCAGTTTGGATTCTAAATTTGATTGCTGATTCGTAACATCCACATGGACAATTTTCCTCAACCCATGTGCTATATCCGTCTCATAAAAACTGCATTTGATTCCAATACCGTATGTTGTTTGATACAGGAACCTTTCGGTGTCGGGGGTATTGAGTCTTGAGTCCGACCCAGGTGTGTGAATGTCCTGTTTTTCTGACATCCAGGATTGTTTAATGAAGCTTTGATGTTTGGAAATCCTGATGTTTTTTTTTTACAGTCCCTTAGGAGAACTGTATTTACTTTCAGTCAAGTACACCTTTATTCTGGATCCTATTAATTGATTCAACATCATTGTCCACAACCTTGTACACAAATCGGGAGAGTTAAAGTGATGGCGTCACCAAATATTTGGACAGTTTGGCAATTATGACCAGGACTTGGGCCTAGGGAGGTGACGACATTTTACTATGATCGTGCAGGAGGTATGGACACCATGAAGCATCTCCAAAATGATCACGGATGAATGTGTCAATTCACAGATATTCTGGGCGAGCAGAGCGAAACAGGCAGACACACTGAATAAGGAACAGAGAGTGACAGAAGGATTTTGAGATTTCCAAAAGGCATCTGCTCAAGTCAGTCTTGATCTAAAAACTGAGTATATTATTGGTGAAACTCGTTTAGAAGTAAACTCTGAAGTGGAAGTAAGCTGCTGTCAAACAGATCGATATAGCGATGGTAAGTGAATGAGCAAAGCCTTGTCTTTTACAATACAAAGTGGAGAGTGTCAGGGAGAATCGACAAAGACTTTAGTTTAAATGTGGAGATGTTCTAGGACTCTGACGTAGAGAGGGATCTGTGTGACCTGGGATATTAAAACACATTGAGTTAATCTGCAGGGGCAGCAAGGTATTAGCAAGGCAAAGGGATGAAGTTTTCGTTTGTTCATCGGACGTGAGCATCACTGGCTGGGCTCAGCATTTATCCCTCATTCCCATCAGCCCTTGAGAAGATGGTAGTGAACTGCCTTATTGAACAGATGTATTCCATAAAACTATATTTTTGGAGAAACTAAATGTCGCAGAAATTAAACTGCAGCTTTTAAACTTAACTTTTTGGGTGGCACAGTGACTCAGTGGTTAGCATTGCTGCCTCAGAGTTCCAGGGACTCGTGTTTGATTCCAGTATCGTGCGACTGTAAATGGAGTTTGTAAGTTCTCCCCGTGTTTGCGTCGGGTTCTTTCGGATGGTCTGGTTTGCTTCGACATGTGTGGGTTCAGTAATATTGGCCATGCTAAATTGCCCACAGTAATCAGACATGTGAAGGTTATGTGCATTAGTCAGGGAAATGTACAGTGATAGGGCAGGGGAATTTCACACCTTTGGGATTATATATTCATTTACTCTAGTCTGAGTGAGAGACTGGAATTCCATGTGTTGTCAGCAAGCTGATGTACAACAGAACAAAGTGTCGAAGCTAATTGAGGGGAGCAATTCGTAGAACAGGGAGAGAATAGGAAAAAACAAATTGCTGATAAAAGCTCAGCAGTTTTGGCAACATCTGAACAGAGAAACCAGAGTGACCACGTCGTTTCCGGTCACCGTTTATCTGAGCCAGACCTGAAACTTTAACGTTGATTTCTCTTCAAAGATGCTGCCAGACCTGCTGAGGTTTTTCAGTAACTTTTGGTTTTGTTTCTGATTGACAGAATCTGCAGTTCCTTCAGATTGTATTTAGGTAGTGAATGGAGTTAAGTTCAGAGTAAAGTTGTTTCTGCACTTCAGCTTTTCTAACTCCCAGACCATGTTCACTGTGGAATTAGATAATGACGAAGTCAACCCCTATCCCCACACTGTCCCTATCAAATGCACTTAGCATAGTTATATCACTGGTTTATAGGCAGAGTACATTTCCCTGTACACTTTCTCCAACTAAACCTCCTAGGGTCCGGGAAAAATAGGGTTACATACAAAGGACAGATATGTCCACAAACACTCCCGTGTCAGGGAAGCTGTGTGTTAGATTACAGAGTAAAGCTGCCTCTACAGTGTCTATCACAAACTCTTACATAGCTCATACGCATAGACACACTGTCATGAAGTCACACATGTTCAGTCACACGCACAGTAGAGCATTGCAAACTCCCGAGATCAGAATCTCACACTCGAACACAACCTCTCACTCAGCCAATCTCAGCCACCAACTCTCAGTCAATCAGTCACAGACACCTCAAAGCCACACTCGCTCTTTCACATACACAGTTACTCTTTCACAAATGTATACTAATGATGCACAATCCGAGAGGCTTGCTTAATGGTAAATCAATTTCTTTATTTTTAGAGAACACAAAATTTGAAGACAAATTACGTCAGGCTGGTCCTTGATAAATGCCTGTTATCTGGATAAAATACATCTTACTCCGTGCTAAATCTCTGACAGATTCTGAACAAGACCACGCACCTACAATTCAGTCGCAGACCTGTCATATTACTATCGTATTTTTGTCTTGAAGTTTGGAAAGTTAGACAGATTTTTAAAAATCTCAGGGCACGGACTTTAAAAGGATTCTGGAATCTGCATCTTAATCAATGGAAACTTTGTAACAGAGTTCTCCATATCCTGCTTTTACAGTTTAATTTGTAAATTAACATTTCTACAATGTAGGAATGCATGAATGGAAAAAAAGCTTTTCACACATTTGCCCCTCACCTGTGCTGACAGAATTCAGACTCAAACTGAAGCTTCTCTGCTCCTGCATCCAGTTTACCATTGTACCATTTGGTTTAGATTATCCTTCCTCTAACATCGAAATTCCATCGATTCACATCCCAGTTTATTTCATCTGCAGGAGGCCGAGAGATGAAAATGTATAAAGTGTACGATGTGTTTTAATCTGCCAAACCAGGACAAATGATTCCAGGAGTGTCAGTAGCCATTATAGGTTTGTTTCAGGTAGCCATTTCATGTCAGCACAGCGCTGACAGCGACTTTATAACAAGGGAAAGGCAAGAACGGGTTGGGGACTTGGGAATCCATGTGCAAATGAATGCAGCGTAGATTCATAGAACTATAGTTGGACGGCACGGGTTCAATGGCCAGGGAAATGACACAAGCCCAGGACTGTATCCCTGGAATTTTGAATAGTCTAAAATGATGAGAGTTTGAGAGTCAATGAGAGGAACTGCAGGATTAGATAGGGAGAAAATATCGTTGTTGCTTCTGGAATCTATAAATAGGTTCAGTGTCGAGTAATCTAACAATAGACTGGAAACCTTTCCAATCTCAGGACACGTTGCATGCGATTGGTCATTAACAGTAAGGAAGCGTTCCTATGAATTTTTTTCACTGAGACGCCATCAGAAGTCTCAGACTGACTGTTCATGGTCATTGCAAAGAAAAATCAAATTTTAAAGATGCACGAAAATCTCAACGAAAACAACTGCTGATGTGCTTCCCCAATGTAATCACTGATAATTTTTAGGATGAGATTTTCAGGAGGACATTTAGCTGAATGAAACCAGGAGCAGGACGAAGCTATTCAGCCCCTACTGCCTCCTCTCCATTCAATGTGATCATGCCGGATTCCCTATCTCAACGCTATATTCCCACTTGCTCTCCAGAGGTCGTGGTAGAGAATGGTACAATTAAAACAATTGGTTCACGTTTGTCGGAGGATTCGAACAGAAACTGAATGATCCCGTTGAAAATGGTGAGACGTTCTTAAACATTATCGTTCAGGGGGATATATGGTATCAGAACTTTAACTGACAGTGGAGTCAATAATGAGGAGGACAATTCATACAAAAGAGTACAGTGCAGGCCCTTCAGCCCTCGATGATGTGCTGATCGGTTAATCTACTTTAAGCTCAAACTAATCTGCATAACCTACCTTCAATGTGCCTATCCAAGAGTCACGGAAACATCCATAATGCATCTGATTGAACTACCACCGCCACTGAGTCTGTTCGGTGCATAGAAAGAACTTACCTCTCATCTCCCCAATAACCTTCCTCCAATCACTTTTAAATTATGCCCCCTTATGAATACATTTCTGTACTTGGAAGAAATCTCTGGCTATTCATTCTATCTGTAGTTCTTATCATCATATACACCCTTATCAATTCACCCCACATCCTTCTTCACTCTAATGAGAAAAGCCCCCAGCCCCTCAATCTTACTGCATAAGAAATGCCCTCAGTCCAGGAAGCATGGTGGTAAATCTTTTCTGCAGCGTCTCTAAAACTTCTGCCTTCAGGATCAATCTAGTCAGATTGCAGATTTTAAAAAATCTGTGACTGATTCTGAACAAGCTTCACGTGGAATATGCTTTACAAATCTCAGTCCCTCGGGTAGTTGGAGGGTTCGCCTTGTCAGGGTGTGATTTTGATTAAATCCAGGAAATGTCACTCCCCCACGGTCATTGCGTGACTGTTTTGCTCTTTATGACAAACATAAAGCTCTCGCCTTTCTCGTGTCTGTTTCACAGGAATTCTGTGCTTCATATTAATTGGCCGCGAACAATAAGGAAGTCTGGTTCTGATTAGTTCATTGTGAGGATAGCAGGAATCCTGTGGACCACGTTCATCCTCAGGCCGACTAGAAATAACTTCTGCATGTGTCCTCCTAAATTCTGCTACTCTTCTCTTCCCTGTTTCCTGCATTTTCAATTTGTGTCATTTGCAAATTCTGAAGACATGTCCTGTTGTCTGGAGGTTGACAGTGAGTAAAGCTCGATGTCCACAACAAAGACTCCCAAGCCAAGCGTCATCATGCTGACATCTCTTGATGTCAGTGACCAAGTCCTCATTGACAAAGTGGGAGTTTGAGATTCAGAAACTAAATGACTGTGACACTCTGTTCTGTCCATTGATTCTCCACCCCTCAGTGAAATTCAAATAATGACCTAGTTCCCTGTTAAAAGCGTCAGTTGGAGCCGCCTCCATTAGAACGCCAGCAGGGCCCTCCACACAAACACCAAGCGTTGTGTCAACAAAAAACATCTCTTACTATACATCTGTTACTTTTGCAGATAATTTCAGCCTGTGTTGTCTCATTTTTGAACCTTATATTCGGGGAACAGTTACTCCCAGAGGTGTCATGATTTTTGAAAGTCCCATCAGATTCCCAATCTGAACAGTTCCATTCTTTCCAATCCATCCCCAAGATTGAAGGTGCGGACCCAGGAACAGATGCACGCAATATTCAAGTAATCTGTGGTGATTAAGCAAGTGAGCTCACTCTCCACCACCTTCTCGGGAGGAATAAGTGACAGTACAGACAGTGAAGGTCACACTCTTTAGGAGGGTCTCCCCATCAGAGTTTTCAGGTCCCCAGTTGATTAGAACAGAGTCTATGTCCAGATTTTTGCAGGGGCCTGACATGCAACGCCAGCCTGTGCTTCTCCAACAAATACCTGACCAATGGAGTGATTCGTTTATGAATGAGTTAATGCAGAGAAATATTTATACTTTTCAGTGTAATTCTCTGGTTGTACAATCGACTAGAATCTGCTGTAAATGATAGTCTCCATGAGGTGTTCGGAAGTATATCAAGTATTCGTACAGTAGATATTCGACCCTTTTGAATGGCTGGATTTAACCCAGTGGAAGAGTCCCTGTCCTAAACACACGCAGGTTCAATTCCCAAGCAAAGTCACAGGGCACAGGTGTCACATCGGTTCCCTTGGAACTGGCTGTCCAAGCTCCGTGTGTAATTCTCAGTGTCCCTCTGTGCAGCCTATAGTTAGGCCCGCAGTGACTCCTTCCTGGATGTGTCTTTCCCCTTGGGGAACACTGAGACATGGAGATTCTACAGAGGCTGCGCAGTGGGGCCTGATCCCTGAGTCCCATCAACCTGTGGCTGGTTCTCTTGACCTCACAATGGGAGATAACCCTCTCTCAGCTCGAGCTGGAGATTCAACAACATCCAATAGTATTTCCCCCGGAGCACGGCCGCTTAAATGTGAAGGAAAGGAAATCAGAGAAAGTTGCTCAGATAGAGAGAGTAGTAGGGAGAGAAACTGAAGTTCTCACGTGTCCAAAATCAGGTTGGAATGCAGTGACTTCAGCGACTCTCGCTGTCTTTTGCCATTTGAACTGAAATGATTCTGAAATATGAAAATTAAATCGAGGAACATACTTCGTGTCAATAAGGGGGAAAGTGGACTTTATATTCCAACATCAATAAGTGTTCAGCGTAATTTTTAATGAATCCTAATCATACGTTACTTATTATATTGCAAATTAACAAATGCTCACAATCTGCTGTAGTCACTTACTTCGTCTGAGTTCCATTCGCTTTCGTCAAAAATTAAAAATGCAGCAATTAAAAGGATTTAGTGACAAAGAACAAAGAGGGAAACCGGAGGGAACGAAAACAAAATGGAAGTGCAGGAATGATGAGATAACAAAATTATAAGGGTGCAAAACAGAACCTCTGCATCCCAACTTTCTTGCCGAAAGTTGCTTGGAAGCACAAAGTAATAGGTCGGGAATGGGGTTTGTGGTGGAATTGAGCATAAGTGCCAAAATGTTACTGGAAGCTATGAAATGCTGGGACTAGGATTGGAATCAGGAGGTGTGGCCTCGTGGGCAGGGTAGGAAAAGTCTTGAATGCAACATTGTCAGAACTGGTCAATTAACGGTCGGTCAGCAGGGGGCGTCGTTCAATCAATGTGGGCAGAGGATGTTCCGGTTCAGAGAATGCAGCAATCATATTTAAAGGCTGTTACCTATACTTTCAAACAACAGCTCTGGAGAGATATTGGCTACTTACAACGATTTAACATCAATTAGATTCAGATCGCTCCCTGATTCATTAAAGTTCCTGCAGGGTGCTTGGGCACAGGAACAGTCCCTGTTCTATCAAGGCCGGAGAAGATCAATAAGTCAATGTGGGCAAGTTCAAATAGACATTGCTGAGGTGGTGAGTACGTGTGGGGAACCTGGTTAAGTTGACAAAAAGAGATCAGCGAACGGACATTTTCTGGAAGGGTTACGTGGTTAAACTGAAGAACTTACATGTGGCCAGAGATGAAAGTGAAATTGAAAGCAAAACACATCATATCCAGCCATTGACAAATTCATGGCAGCAGACTGTCCTTCCAAAAGTTCAGGGTAAGGAGGATCCAGTGTGCCCTGACAGGCTAGATCAGCTGCTGACTGCAGTAACTGGATTATGGCGAGTTGTGGGGTTTCGGGGTAGTGGGGGTTGGGGGCCTCACAGTCACTTCCCGTGACCAACAGCAGCTCCTCATCCCCTCTGAAAATTACACCAGAAACCATGCAGCAAGCTCCTAGGTTGTCGGCACCTTTCGTCTTCAGGCAATTAGACGAGAGCCAGAATGATCAAAACCAATGGAGAAAACAGATAGCAGCTTGACATCACTTCAGCTGTCAGTGCAGAGGTACAGCAACATCATAGTACCCGCATTTGCTAAGAAGGTTACCTTGAAGTCCTTAGATTTCACAAGTATCTATTTTGTAATTACATATCACTGTTGTGTGTCGCTATTTTCAATTAATTCTGGTGGGATGCATGACAAGTCAATACCTTCAATTGCGCACCCCACTGGGAGCAGGGAGTCAGGGAACTGTCTACAGAAAGGGGCCATTGACAACAGGGCAAGTGGGGGTCGAGAAGAGCGCAGATAGGTGAATTGCAGCATGACCAAGAGCATCAGGAGCTTACCTGGTCAGAGGGTTCAGGGCTCTGTGAAATTACTGCTCGCAGCATGGATTAATGGACGTCCAGGTTCTCTAATGTGAGATCCTCAGAGGAACAGTGGATACTGGCATTCAATTTATGTAAGGTCTGCCGGCTCAGGAGGGCGACTGGGCAAGAGTCTGAAATAATGGCAGCATCAGTCGCAGTGGCAGGGCCAATACTGGAGTTAATGGGTTAGGAGAGTGGGTCTGTTATGGGTATTCTCAAAAACCGTATAGTGCAGAGGGTCTTGCAACTCAGGTAATTTTCCGAGTCGGAAGCCGCAGACGGTTGGACAGACACAGTATCCAACACAAAAGAAATGACCAGCTCCCCACCACCTCCACATCCATCATCGGAATTTCAGAGGGGGCGTGTGAGAGACATATTGAGATCGCCAGTGAAAACTCACTCTCACGATAGCCCTAGTTAGTTTCTGGAGCACGGGGGAAGGGATCAGCCACAGTGTAGGCAGCTTGCTGAAGCTGCCTCTGCTGTGTGGTGGACTGCTGTCGTGCCTGAGGGGAGACGGAGAGGTTAGATGTCCCTGGGCGACATTGCCTGGACCAGCACTGTGTCACTCAGTGTTCCAATTTCACACTGTTCCAGAAGTGCCTTCTTTGAATTGTCCTAGTTTGCTGTACTGGCCTGGTGGTATCCCTGTGGTTGTCGGGTTGTGCGAGCCAGTCGAATGCCCACGTCCGTTTTGGTGTAGTGAACCGCCCATTCCCGTCCAAGTTATTAAGTACAATTAAATTGTCCGTCCTGCTCGTCGTTCGATTGTGCAACGTGAAAACGTGAGCATATGTAAGGTCTGCACGGCAAGCTTTTCGTTCTCTGCTAATGGAATGTCGGACGAGGAGTCACAGATCTCCCTAAAGCGGACAATGACATCGAGCTAATGCTTGGCTGCTCTACAGACACTGGATAACAGCCCAAACTCGGCGTGCCGTCTTGCACTGGCCTTTATTGCATCCTTCATGGTGCTGTCCAGCCACTTTTTCCCAGTCTGAAGCGGTGTCACAGGGGGATGTCAATAACAGGGCTAATGGTCACCAAGTGGGTCATATGCACAAGCTGTAATACGGTCTGCACATCTTGGGACCGACAGTTGAAAATACAGGAAATTTCGAGGACCCAATTGTTGAATGGGAGCAATCACTTCAACGGGCCTGGGTCATCTTGTAGCATGGCCCGGATCTCTGCGTGGGTCCAGGTCTTATACAGGGGAGTGCACCCAATCATGATGCGGGGAAACTGACAGTTGGTGGCCTGGTAATTTCGGCAAGCACTCGGTCTTATTGTGAGTCTGGAGTTATCGTTTGTGTTGGGCAGCAGTGGTGATTCATACTGCCCGGCGGCTAATGTGTCCCATCGCGGGCTTGCTGTGTAATGCATGGTAAAAAAAATGCAGCCACTTCATTCAGGCCCAACGGGTCTGGCTTTGAAGCCAGCATGGGAAATTTTGTGTACTGTGGGGCATAGGGCGGTGTGGCTGTATCCAGAATTATTTTGATCACAGTGTCGCTTGTTATTGCAGCAGTCTTTCACCTTCGCGGCCTGATACTGCTGGGCAACCTGCCGAAACTTTGCAAGACACTGCAGCATGTATACCGTGTCCTAGGAGGGGTCAACGTGCCCTCCCGTAATGGATATGGTCCAATAATCAAGCTTATCGAATTTAAAGGACCTCCCATCTGGCCAATTTCCTTGTGGACATGTTTAAAAGTCTCCTGTAAAGTGGGTAAAGTAACCGCCATCTCCTGTCTCTTTCAGCACAGTGTCTGCCAGTGAATTAGGTATAACAAGATAATCTCCTATCCTTATTTTGATTTTCACGTATTGACAGGGGGGCGTGGTGAGCACTGCAACCTCACAGCCAGAGTCCCAGATTCGATTTCAACCTTGGGCGACTGTCTGTGTGCAGTTTGCACATTCTCCCCATGGGGAGAAAGTGAGGACTGCAGATGCTGGAGATCAGAGCTGAAAATGTGTTGCTAGAAAAGCGCAGCAGGTCAGGCAGCATTCAGGGAACAGGAGAATCGACGTTTCGGGCATAAGCCCTTCTTCAAGGATCCCTGAAGAAGGGCTTATGCCCGAAACGTCGATTCTCCTGTTCCCTGGATGCTGCCTGACCTGCTGCGCTTTTCCAGCAACACATTTTCAGCCCACATTCTCCCCGTATGCTCCAGTTTCCTCACACAATCACAATGGTGTGTAAGTCAGGTGAAATGGCCGTGCTAAATTGCCCATAGTGTCAGGTGCATTGGTGGGAGGGAAATGGGTCTGCACTGCTTCCTCTTCCGAGGGTCGGGGTGGACTGGTTGGGTCGACGGGCCTGTTTCTACACTGTAGGGAATTGGAACTTACATGCCTCCTCAATATCGTCTTGTACAAATTCGGTCCTGGGCCGTTCTCACCACATGGTTGGGGTTTCCCAGCTAGCACATCCCAGCAGTGGTGGAATTCCCTGCCTCCATGGCGTACTGGACGTCCTGCGCTGACTGCTAAGCATCGCACTTAGAAACAAAAAGTGAACTGGTGGAGCCCCGGTCAATTTCCTTCGAGCTGTGGAATCTCTTAGTATTGATGCGAAAAATTTCATCAGCAGTCTCTCATTCTATTTTTCCAGGCTTCCTTTGCCCTTCCGGCTCTCCCCTGGCTGGATCCGGGTTACGGTACAAGCTCTGGCCGTGATTGATACAATCTGGACACAATCAAGCATCCAGCGGCATTAATCAGTTCTAGAATGTGATCAGGGGGTTCGAGCTCTCTTCGTGGGTATGTGAGAATGTCCCTTTCCTTGGCAGTAAGGTGATACCATTGGTGCTCACCAGAGGTGAGCAAGGTATTCCGGTGCATCCCTGGCTGACCTGAGCTTCATGTGGCTTTGATATCACTGGGATACTAGATTACCCTTCGGCCTTTGGTTCAGCTGTGTTTATCGGGTCGAGGAAGCTTATTGGTAGATTGTCTTGGGAAGTGTATTCCCTGGTTTGTGAATAACTCTGATCATGTATGGTTTCCCTTGTCAGCCTGTTTGCTCAATGCTGAGGCATTTTGGGTGTTCCTTGTATGGCTTGGACAGGCTTGATTTTCTGTGTTCTTATTGGCCATGCAGTGTGTAGGCAGGTTTGCATGTCATTTCCCATACTGTTGAAAAATAAACTTTCAGATCTGCAAAGGTTGTAAATTCAAAATCTTAATTCAACATCAACCTGTTCACGTGCTGACAAGCCACTCAGCTGTTCCATGACGGGAAGGCATTCACTCGGGGATCAATCCTAATGGCACGCAAACGACTTCAACAAAGGGAGAGAAGATTTGTCTTCTCTGTTTGGTAAGCAATTATCTTTACAACACCGCCTAATGTCATCCGATCGACATGACACTGAAGAGACACCATTCGACTGTTCTGTGTATGAGAAGGAATTTATTAAATCAGCAAAGATTCAGATAAACATGAATGGGCACACTGGAGAGAGGCCTGCACTGAGTGTGGAAAGAGATTCACCTGGTCATCTCTATTCAGTGAGCACGAGTATATTTACACTAGCGAGAAACATTTACTTGCTCCTTGCCAGGAAGTGATTAACTCGGGTCTCCAATCTCAGCAGATATGGACTTGTTCCCTCAAATGAGAGAAAATTTCAATGGTCTGACTTTGAAAAGAGCTTAAGGAGTAGCAATGATGTGACGAAACACCAGAAAACACATGAGAATCCTTGCAGTGCAGCAACAGCCCCTTCGGCCCAACAAGTTCACACAAACCCTCCAAAAAGCACTCAAACCAATTACCCTCCCTTATATTTGCCCCAACTATTAACCTACGGTATTGGTAATATATCATGACCAATTCAACTAACCAGCGCACCAGTTTGTCTTAGAACATAGAACATAGAACATAGAACATAGAAGAATACAGCGCAGTACAGGCCCTTGGGCCCTCGATGTTGCGCCGATCCAAGCCCACCTAAACTACACTAACCCACTATCCTCCATATACCTATCCAATGCCCGCTTAAATGCCCATAAAGAGGGAGAGTCCACCACTGTTACTGGCAGGGCATTCCATGAACTAACGACTCGCTGAGTGAAGAACCTACCCCTAACATCAGTCCTATATCTACCCCCCCTTAATTTAAAGCTATGCCCCCTTGTAATACCCGACTCAATACGCGGGAAAAGGTTCATACTATCGACCCTGTCTAACCCCCTAATCATCTTGTACACCTCTATCAAGTCACCCCTAAACCTTCTTTTCTCTAGTGAAAACAGCCCCAAGTGCCTCAGTCTTTCCTCATACGATTTTCCTTCCATACCAGGCAACATCCTGGTAAACCTCCTCTGCACCCGTTCCAATGCCTCCACATCCTTCCTATAGTATGGCGACCAAAACTGCACACAATATTCCAGATGCGGCCGTACCAGAGTCTTATACAACTGCATCATGACCTCAGGACTCCGGAACTCAATTCCTCTACCAATAAAAGCCAGTACGCCATATGCCTTCCTCACCGCACTATTTACCTGGGTGGCAACTTTCAGAGATCTGTGTACATGGACACCAAGATCCCTCTGCTCATCCACACTACCAAGTATCCGACCATTAGCCCAGTACCCCATCTTTTTGTTATTCTTCCCAAAGTGAATCACCTCGCACTTAGCTGCATTGAATTCCATCTGCCACCTTTCTGCCCAGCTCTGCAGCTTCTCTATATCCTGCTGTAACCTGCCACATGCTTCCTCACTGTCAACAACTCCTCCTTGTGGGATGAAATTTGAGGACCTGGAGGAAACTCACGCAGACACGTGGAGACCGTGCAAACGCCACACAGACAGGCCTCCGAGACTGGAATCGAAGCCAGCCCCTCATGCTCTGAGGCAGCAGTGCTAAACACTGAGCCACCGTGCGTAGAGAGGCAGTTAATTTGCACTGTGGGTAGCAAGGGATTCAATTACTCACTCGCACGTGTGACAACCCAGTCAGGTGGAATCTGTTTCGCTCAGTTTGATGCTTTGTTCGCTTATAAAGCAGAGTGATGGTCGCAACGTGTTCGAATTCCTATCATTGGTTTGAGGTTAATTTAAAAGTTGTCTATCTCTAAACCTTCTCTGACCTGGTTAAATCACCGAACAGCCCTTTCTTTCTCAAATGAAGGCAGTAGCCTCTACGGAATGGAAAGACGGTAATAGTGCAAACAATTCAGTGAGGCCACATGTGAATGCGATATGGAGTTATTGCATCGAGAATTGAACTGTGTTCATTCTGTCAGCCGGGGTTTACTTCATTGGATGTGTTTACTCTCTTCAATTGATCTGGTGTTTAATTTTTCAGTTTTCAATCACATCAAATTCAAAGATTCTTTTCCCCGAATTTCTGTACAATTAGAGGAGACTGGTAGATATCCATTGACTGCCCTGTTCTTGATCCTTTTCTTCATTGTTAAGTGTGGATTTGTACTAAAAACTATTTCGATGCATTCAGCATTTATGAATGCTCTTCACATCGAAATGAAGACCTTGTGAAGTGTATTCACTTATATCAGAGAAACAACAATCCTGCAGTGAGAGCATAAGATTGTGTTCTCATCAGCGTGAACATGTTTATGGGAGCTCAATTAGTGGAAACTTATAAAGTATTTCCCACACTGCGTCATTAAAACAAATTATTGTCACAGTGAACCCGTTGGTGTATCAGGAGGATGGATGGCTTAAGTGCATCCTTTCCCCAATTCAGTACATATGAATGGCCTCTCGCCAATATCAATTCACTCGTCTTTCAGTAAGTTTGAGAAACGTCAGAGCAGGTGAATGGTCTCTTTCTAGTTGAACTCTCTTGTATTTCAGCAGTTTACCGGAATCAATTAATTACTTCAAATCGCAGCGGACGAATGGTCTCATACGAATGGTATGAACTCACTGGTGTCTCAGCAGATTGAATGACTGACTGAATGCTTTCCCATTCGAAGAACAGGCGAACGGCCTCTGTCCACTGGGTTCGCAGATGTAAAGTGAGATCAAATGACGGCCTGAACCCACTCCCTATCTGAGAACACTTGAATGGTTTCTCATCAACATGAACACATTGATGGTACAGCAGTTCGTGAAAACATTTGAAGCCTTTTCCATACTCTGGACAATTAAATGGTTTCTTCTCCGTGTGAACCCAGTGGTGAGTCAGCAAGTTAGAAAACTGAGTAAATCCCTTTTCACTCTCAGAACAGTTGATTGGCGTTTCCCCGGTATGGTTGCACTGATGAATTTTCAGTACAGACAAGTAATTGAATCGTCACCACATTTACGCACTTTCTCTCAGTTTCCCTCCAATTATGTCTCGATAGTTCAGATATTGAATGCTTTCACTCCACTGTGAATGTAGCTTTCTGCTTTCATTTTCAAAGGCCGGTGAGGTTAAGGCTACATGGAACAAAGCAACTCCATCAAATTCTGGTGTGATGCTCCGTTTCAGTTTCCCAAATACAAATCCTCATCTTTGATACCCCTCAAATAAAACCAGATATGTCTCAGGAAGAGAGAACTCCTCAAAACACCAAAGCGTATGATTTTCATTCTTCGTCGGGTGTAGGTATTCCAGAACAGGTCAGCATTTATTGTTCATTCCTGATTTGACTGGACAAGATGGTGATGAGTTGCTTTCTTGAACCATCGTTTCCGTGTGCTGACGGTAGACCCAAATTATAGGGGAGTGAAATCCACAATTTTGACCCAGTGATTCTGGAGGAACGGCAATATATTTCCAGAGCAGGATGGTAAGTGGGTTGTAGGTCTTTCCTATCTATCTACTAACCTTTTCCTTTTAGATGGAAGTAGTTGTGAGTTTGTAATGTACTGTTTAAGGAGCCTTGGTGAATATCTGCAGCGCATCTTGTGGATGGTGCAGACTGCATGTCTGAGTGTTTGGTTGTGGAGGGAATGGATGTTGGTCGATGTTTTATTAGTTGTGTGTTGCTGCTCAATTCAGCTGCTCTGTTCTGGACGGTGTTGAGCTTTTCAGTTTTGTTGCAAATGCACTAAGGAATCCTCAAGAAGGTTGTGATTTAAATGTCGCTTGCAACTCAGATGCTGACTAATCTGCTGTGCTTCTCCTGTGCATTGTTTCTTTAACACTGCAATCATCCAGGCGAACAGGAACTATCCCATCATGTCTCATTCTGTATTGTAAAGGAGTAAACAGTTGGTCAGGAAAGAACAAAAGAAAGTGAAGAACATTTGGTCAATGAGGTGAATAACGCTCTCGCTCGGAGAGTGAACAGCTGTTAGTGGAGACTGCCGGTGACAAATCATAGGTGGCGTGTCGTCGCAGGCTATGTGTTAGACAGGCTTTCGGGAATCACGGAAATCTCTGACTATGACCTGCTCTAGTGGCCACAATGCTTTTGGCTGCTAAGGTTAGCTTCTCAAAGACATTGTGACTTTCACTGAACCAAACAAGGATTTTGCACACATCTTTCAAATGTCCGTCATGAAGCAACGTTCCATTCTCATCCCATGTTTTTCAGAACATGGTCTGGAACCTTCAGCGCTATGGTACTCCAAGTCATCAACGAAATATTTTCCTAATTCCACCACCTCCAGCGAAATACTATTACCAAACATATATTCCCCTCCCCGCCCTTGTCCGTCTTCCTTAGGAACCATTCCCTCCCCGGGACCGTGGTGCACTGTGCCTTCTCTCTCAACACCTCCCCATGGAAGCTTTCCCTAAAATCCCGGAATTTGTGACACATACATTCATAGAACATGAGAACGAGGAGCAAGACTATGCCATACGGGCCTTAGAGACTGCTTCGCCATTCAATAAGATCATGCCTGATCTTTCCATGGATATGCATCCACTTAACCAACCTGTGAAGGTAATCATTACTTCCTTTATTGTTCAAACAAAAATCAGTCCTAGCTTAAAAAAAACATTTATTGATGTATCATCAACTACTTCGTTGGACAAGTAGTTCCATAGAGTACTGCTCTGGTTGAAGGAATTCCTTCTCAATTCAGTCCAAACTCAGCTCGTCCTAATCTTGAGGATGTGCCCTCTTGTCCTAGTTTCATCCACCAATGGAAGCATGCTCTCTACTTCTATCTCACACATGCTCTTCATAACTTTATATGTTCCCATAAGATCCGGCCTCATTCTTCTGAATTTTCGATACAATCCTATTCCACATAGTCTCTTGTCATCAGTGAACACCTTCAAATCCGGAATTCTATCCGCCAGAATATTGCCCATTAACCCAATATTTCAATGTTCCTCTGCAAATTTTCACTGTCCTCCGCACACTTTGCTCAGCTACTCACCATTGTGTCAACCGCAGACCTTGACACGATGCGCATAGCTCCAAAATCCAAATCATCATATAAGTTGTAAGTAATTGCGGTCCCAGTACCAATCCCTGAGGCACACCGTTGATGGACAATAGAATATCACTGATTTATTCCCGCTCTGCTCTTCCTGTTGGACAAATAATCTTGAATCCATGCTCATACTTTACCCTTAACAGCATGCATCCGTTTGCTGTCAGCCCCTGAAGAAAAATTGTCGATGGCATTTTGAAAATCTAGGTACACCAATTCACTGGGTCCCGTTATACACCATGCTCGTAATGCCATCATAGAACTCGAAAAGATTTTTCAGGCATGACCTGCCCTTCTTTAACCCATGCTGCGTCTGTCCAGTTTCTGTCGAGATGCACTGCTATTTCTTCCTCGATAATAGACTCAAGAAATTTCTGCACTACAGAAGTTAAACAAAGTTCTATAATGGTTGGGGAATGGGTCTGGATGGGTCGCGCTTCGGCAGTCGGTGTGGACTTGTTGGGCCGAAGGGCCTGTTTCGACACTGTAAGTAATCTGATCTAATTCCTCATATTCTGTCTGCCTCCCTTTTTAAACAGTGATGTCATATTTGTGTTTTCTAATCAGCTGGGACTGCCCCAGAGACCAATGAATTTTGGAAAAATACCGTCAGCAAACTTCTTTTTAACACACCATCGCGTTTAACACCCTGCGATGTTAATTAGCTCCAATAATCCAACACAAGCTCTTTTGTTATAATGACTGTTCCCAAAACGTCACCAACCGTCATCACTTTGTCAATTACTGGCATGTAATTAATATTCTCCACTGTGAAGACCGACGCAAATGCCTGTTCAATGTCAAGGCTATTCCGCATATCCCATAAGTAAATGCCCATTCTTATCCACGAAAGTGTCAACGTTTACTTTTGCCACTCTTTTTCATTTTATATTTTAATAGAAACTTCTGCTCTCGATCTTTATATTCTGTGCTAATTTTAATGCCATGCTCTTTCTCACATTTTCTCTGCATTAAATTTCATTTGCCAACTCTCAGCCCAACACTGCAGCATACCCGTGTCCCTATGTAACCTACAATATCCTTCAGCACTATGCACAACTGAACCGAACTTAGTGTCGTCCGCAAATTTACGAACCCATTCTTCTCCGCCCCCATCCAGGTCGTTTATAAAAAATTAGAAAAAGCAGTGAACCCAAAACTGATCGTTGCAGTACACCAAAAGCAACTGAATTCCAGGATGACGTTTTCCCATCAAATAACACCCTCTGTCCTCTTTCAGCTGGCTAATTCCTGGTCCAAAGCACGAAATCCTCCTCAAGCCCATACCTCAGTATTTTGTGCAGTCATCTACCATGGCGAAATGTATCAAACGGCTAACTGAAATCCAAACGTGCATGACATGAATGGCATTATCCTCATCTATCTGTTTAGTCACCTGGCGAGTTTTAACAAGTTTGTAGCTCAGGATTAGCTTCCACATGAAGATTTGCTCGCTGAGCTAGAAGGCTCACTTACATACTTTTCTTTACCCTCTTGGGTAACATCTTCAGTGGGCCTTCGGGAGGCGTACTGTTCAGGCTTTCTGCTTTCTATTGACATGTTTGGGGTTCTTTGGGTTGGTCATGTATTTTCCTGTAGTGATATCATTTCCTGTTATTTTTCTCAGGAGGTTGTAGATGGGGTCCACCTCGATGTGCTTTTTGATAGATTTCCTGTTGGAATGCTATGCTTCTCGGAATTCTTGTGTATGTCTCTGTTTCACTTGTGCTCGGATGGATGCGGTGTCCAAGTCAAAGTGGTGCCTTTCCTTATCTGTACGTAAGGATACCAGTGAGAGAGGGTCACGTCGTTTTGTGGCTAGTTGATGTTCATGTATCCTGGTGGCTCGTTTTCTGCTTATTTGTCCATATGCAAAAACTGATGACATTTACAAAATACCGTGCAAGAACTAGAAACAAACACGACATTCGACAAACACTACAGTCGACTGAGGCAACACATCCATACTAGGACAAGCCAAACAGATACATGCAGAAGAATTCCTCGAAGCATGGCATTCCGACCAGAACTCTTCCAACAAACAATTCGAGCTCGACGTCATCGACTACCCGCTGAGGAAAAATAACAGGAAATGACATCACCACCAGAAATTACATCACCAACCCAAATAACCCCAAACATATAAATTTTAAACAGGAATCATGAACAGTTCTTCGCCTGGAGACCCACTGAAATTGTTACCTCGTAGGGTGATGAAATGTCTGGAAATGAACTTTCCAATTCATTGAGCAAACCGACATCCAGTTTAATGACCTACTCAAATAACTCAATAATGTTTGTGAGTCTCGACCTCCCATTCACAAAGCCGGCTTGACCTTCCGTCAGAAACTAATTCCAATCGAGATAATTACAAACTTTATCTCTCAGATCTTTTTCCAACACTTTACCCACAACCGACGGAAGGGCTAATGGTCTATAATTTCCAGGGTTTTCTCTAATGAGGGATTCTTGAATGAGGGAACAACGTTGACTATCCTGCAGTGTTCTGGCCCTCCACCTTTGGACAATGACAACATAAATATCAAAGTCGAAGGCTCAGAAATCCGATTCTAGGTTTCCCAGAGAATTCTAGGATAAATCCCACCCGGCCCACGGGAATTTATATATTTTCACATTTTCAGAGTTTGTAACACCTCGTCCTTGGGAACTTCAATCCGATCTCGTCTGGTAGACTGTTTCTCAGTATTGTCCTCTACAACATTTTGTTTTTCCAGAGCGAATCCTGACGAAAGATATTGCTTTTGCGCTTCCCCTTTCACTTCTGTCTCCACGCATTACTTACCACGACTGTCCTTCATTGGCCATATTTTATTCCATTCATTCTTTTAGTCCTTACGTAACTATGGAAAGATATAGGATTTTCCCTTATCCTATCTGCCAACAAATTCTCAACTACCATCCTGGCTCATCTTCTGTCGCTCTTCAGGTCTTTCCTGAACTTCCTCAGTAATCATGACTCCTGCACTTGACAATTTCCTCCCTCTCTGACAGTTACATACTTATCAAATACACACAGAACCTGCTCCTTGAATAAGCTCCTCAAGTCTATTCTACCCATTCCCTGCCGTTTCCTTGCCCAACCTGTGCATGCGTGATCTTATCTAATCGCATTACAATTTTCTTTCCCCCAGCAGCAGCGCTTGCCCTCCGGTGTATACCTATCCCTTTGAAAAGCTCAAGTAAACATAATTTAATTTTGGTAACTATCACCAAAGTGCTCACCTAGCACCAAATCCATCACCTTGCCATGTTCATTACCCGGTACCAAATCTAATTTGGCCTCTCCCCTTGTTGGCCTGTTCCATTACACAGTAGTTAAGGAATCTATCGCAGATACTCAATACTCTTCTCATCAAGGCTACCCTGACTGAGCTGCTTCGACCGATCGACATGTTGATTAAAATCCCGCATGATAATTGCCATACCATTTTTTCAGGTGTTGTTTATGTCTTTGTTTCCTGCCCTCCCCAATGTGATCTTAAAATTTGGAGCCGGTAGACTCCGACAGCCAACGACATTTTCTTCTTAGAACTTCTACTTTCCTCCCAAATGGATTCAAACTCCTTCTCCATAGAACGTATATCATCTGTCAGCATCGGTCTGAGGTTGTCCTTGAATGTTTGAGTTAAACCACCTTCCTTACTACCATTTCTGTCCTTCCAAATTGTCTCATGCCCGTGAATATTTACCTCCCAGTCTTGACTATGCTGTCTCCATGTATTTGCAATGTCTACTAAATTGTATTCGTTCGTGATAATTTATGCCGTTATATCCCCAATCTTCTTCCGAAAAGTACGAGCATTCAGGTATAGTTCCTTTATGGTCGCTTTCTTACACATTTATTAACAACATCTCTAATAATATCTTCTAAGCTATCCTTTCTTCTTGCTTCTTACTTCTCCTCACTTGTCCATTTCTGAACTCCCTGCTTAGTACACAAGTGCTCAAATACACCTTCCAGGTGAAGCAACACTTTCCCTACTCTTCACACAATCCAGTCTAATAGATTCACTGCTCATATTGTGGTCGCCATTACCTTGGGAAATGAAGTCTGGATTGAATGACCGTTTTGCAGAATACAAAGTTCTATCGCCAAAAATGTCCCTAAGCTTCCAGTTGACCTCTCCTTTAGCAAAGAACCAAGTTTCCTTGCCAACGTCTCTATCTCACGCTTACTGCAGTGTTCCACCGTAGCTCAGCGCATGCTGAAAAAGTAACAGGCCATTTTCTGCTTGAGCACCCCGCGATCATCCATACCAATTACAATCATTTTAGAGGCCTGAAGTCTCCCATGTCCTGGCCCCCAACACACCCACCAGGCCTAGTTATAGCATAGCAGCCATTACACAATACTTACGGTTAATCATAAACAGTCTCCGTGAACAGTTGTTAATGCTCCAAACAAATCATTATCAATTCCTATGTCCAACTGTTAGTTTGACTCTTTCGGCTCTATCCCGACAGCTCGTTCACTTCTAATTACTGTACCCGCCCCCACATATCTTCTGCATATAGACCAAACTTTTCCTGGAAATAATCAATGCTAAGGACAGCGTCACTGCACCGAAAATGTTAACTCCGATTTCTCTTTCCAGCATCTTTTGTCTTGCCCCTGAGGTAGCTTGATACAGTGCTTGTGTAATGACCCCCTGCACATAAGACACAACTGTGTTAATCCTGAAAAGTTCTCTTGTTGATGAATCCCATTACAATGTGAGGCATTGGCATCGACTTCGTAGGTCAATAAATAAAGAAATCATGTGCTTGGATTTGTGCCGCAGTTCTATTCTGAATATGGAAAACAACAGAGAGCTAAATCTCGGTCATGTCAGATGGGAACAGATAGGAATCTCCACAAGAGATGGAATTAAGTGAATGTTTTTCAGTTAGAGAAAATTCACACCATTTCTCACTGTAATAGACTGTGGCTATCAAAACAAAATATTTTATAACCTCAAAGTCTTAATACAGAATTTTCGAGTTAAAATATCTGAATGTTCTCCTTCCAGTGTGACAGTAGAGTTGTGTCAGCAAATGGGATAACTTAGTAAATCACTTTACTTGTTCAGCAAGCGAACCGTCCTCTTGTGCTAAGATATAGGAACAGAATGCAGGACGTGGGATGGAAAGGTTCTGAAAAAGTTTGATATAGGGACTGATGAAGTGTTCGTGGTTCTGAGTGGCTTGAAGTGGGCATATTCCCAATTCAGGACGGATTTGTATCTTATGTTCCTCTCTGTCTCAATGGAGGAAATGTTTTACTTTCCTCTTTGAGTTTATAGTGGACTGGACTAACGCAGTTCCACTTTTCAGCAGGAAAGGGAGAGATAAACCAGAGAATCACACAGCAGTGAGTCTCACATCAGTTAAAGGGAACCTTTTTGAGCAAACCCTGTAGGAGAGAGTTAACTGCCACTTGTCCAGTCAAGGTTTCATCAGGAAGAGTCATCACGGCTTTGTTACAGAATGTCATGCCTAACAGATTGGATTAAATATATTTTATTGGCAAGTGATCGTGTTTTTTAACGAGGGCAGTAAAGTTGATGTTGTTTGTGTGGATTTCAACATAGCCTTTAACACGACACCACACTGGAGACTGGTAAGAGGATAAAAGTGAAAAGGGTTTTAAGGTCCCCTGGCAAGTTGGATCCAAACTTAATTTGGTGGTGGTTGGAAACAAAGGATGGTGATAGAAGGCTGTTTGTGTGATTGGAACTGGTATTCAATGGTGTAACACAAGGATGAATGCTGGGTCCCATGTCGTTTGTGGATGTGTGTCAAGAATATAGAACAAATTCGGGGGAAATGAGAAGCAGAGTTATCCATGATGCGAATATTAGCAAAATGGTTAATAGTGAGGAAGAAGGTCTTAGGATGGAGGAGCTCAGAGATGGATTTGTCAAATTGTAAATTCAGATAGGGAATGTTGAAATTAACCATGAAAAGCATGAGGTGATGCACATTGGAAGAAACACACCAACGGATTACTCAATGAATGGCAGGACACGAGGAAACCCAGAGGACCAGAGAGACTTTGCATGTTGGACAACATATCCGTCAAGGCAGCAGAACATCGTGACAATCACAACTTTATCAGTCAAGGCAATATTTATAAAAGCAGATAAAGTGGTGTCACAAGTAGACAAGATGGTGAAGAAAGTACTTGGCACGCTTTTTCTCATTTGTCAGAAAGTCGATTATCCAAGTTGGAATGTCATGTTGTGGCGATATAGAGCATTGGCGAGATCACATTCGGAATACTGCTTTCAGTGATGGTCAACTTCTACAAGAAGGATTTTGTGAAAATTGAAACTGTGCACAAATGAGTTACAAGGATGTTGTGGGGACCTGAGGGCTTGAGTTAAGCGAGGAGATGGGGTAGGCAGGGGCTTTTTCGCTGGAATGTTCCAGGCAGCGTGTAGGTTCTCACGGTTTATAAAATTATGAGGGGCATGGATAGGCAACTGGACTAAATCGTTTACGCAGGTTGGTGAAGTTCAGAACTGGAGGGCACAGGTTTAAGGTGACAGGCACTGAGACACACTAAATAAGGTATAGAGAGTGAGAGAATGATGGTTGATTTCCAACAGGCATTGCTTCAGCTCAGTGTTCGGTTTTAAAAATAAGCATTTTTTTCGTGAAAGTAGTTTAGTAGTTAAGTCGTGAATGGAACGTTAGGGATACTAAAATTGAGTGATGTACCAATGAATAAGTGAGTGGGTACAATATTGTCCAATGCACAATGAAATGGAGCATGCCATATTTATAAGGAACAATCAATAAAGATCTTTTAAATAAAATGTGATGTTGCAGGACTCTGAAATGCACATCGAACTGGCTGTGCTGGGTTTATGAGTCACATTGACTTTTCTGCAGGAGCATCAACTGATTTGGAAGGCAAAATGATATTTTTCATCTGTTCAGCAGTGGCGAAGCAAATATATATTCCTCCATTCCTATCAGCAGTTGGCAAGGTGAGCATGCATTGCCTGATCGAAACATTCCAGTCCATGAAATTCTTTTTATCTTTTGAGAAACAGACCGTAGCAGTTATTGAACTGCAGCTTTCTCTTTTTCTTTACCAATTTTAATATCCAAACATTCAGTTGAACTGACAGGATGCTGAATTCTACAACAATTATTTCTTTTCTCTCAGATATTCAGCCTCTGCATTTTTCTTTTCTTTAGTGATCTGAATGACCTGATATTTATGGGGAAATGAATGTTGCAGTTTGTCTCGCATGCGATAGAAGAATCAACTGAGTGGTGACAGGTGCATCTTAATTTTCCTATGCAGTTGAGCTGAGGTGGTGTCGAGTTAAAAGTGTGGATCCGGAAAAGTACACCTGGGAAGGCAGCATCCATGGAGTAGGAAAGTCGATGTTTCGAGCATAGGTTCTTCGTCAGGAATGTTGGAAACATTGACATTCCTGGCCCTCCGATGTTGCCTAACCGCTGTGCTTTCTAGCGGTATCCTTCCTGACTCTGATCTCTCGCATTTGCAATCCTCGCTTTCTCCTCAGGCGGGTTGGTGATAGATACTGTTCCGAAGATGTAACAACATGTTCATAATGATAGTTTGGATATGCAGTTAGAAGCTGATCACTGATGAAATTCATTTTCCGCCTCTCAATCTGCCAAGCACATGCAGGTCCTGCGCCTCCTTCATTGACATTCCCTTAACACCTGATGCCTGAAAGAAGAAGGTTTCATCTTCCTCTTGGGCCCTTGATGCCACATGGGAGCACCAGTTTCCTCATTCGCCCTTCCCTCACATTATTCTAGTTTCATGATTCCGACTCAGCATTGCCTTCATGACCTGCACATCACCTTTCCAACCTACCCGCTCCACCTCCTGTCAGAACTAGTATCTTATTCTCCACATTTATCTACTCCTCGCATTCACAGCTATCACGCCCCCAAACCCCCGAACCTCCCATTTATCTATCAGTCCCCACGGCCACAAACCTCATTCCTGTTGAAGGGTTTATGCCCGAATCATCAACTCACCCGCTCTCGCATGCTGCCTGACCTATTGTGTTTTCTATCACACACTGTCGGCTCTAAGTTCTCACATCTGACTGTCTCCACGGGGGAAGCATTGTGTAAAAGTCACATTATTGGAAACGTGCAGTTTCTGTGGCTTTCTAAGTTGTTAGTTTCATTTGCTCAATCGGCTCTAGCTGGAGTACTGTGTGTCTTTCTGCAATTATCATTATAGCAGGGATGTGATAGCATTGGAAACGGTGCAAAACAGATTTACCAGGATATTGGCTGTTCGAAGAGTTTCACTTATGAAGAAAGTTTGAAGGGACTGGGCTCTCACAAAGACGTTCTCTTTTTAAAAAAGAAACGGAACTGTACTTTTTCTCAAGGTTAATGTCTCTTGATATCTTTTTTATCAAAGGCATTTTAAAACAGTTCAGGCTCCGAATCGGATGAAGTGTTACAGAGATGAAAGTGTTCACTGTGAGGCCTTTCGTTTCTCCGTAAACAGCTGAGGCTTAAGCCCAAAGATTTAATGTTTTAGAAATGAACTGTATAATGGAAAAAGAGTGGTCATTTTGGAAAGTTAAATTCCGGTTTTTAGATCCTGCAGCAGTGGTGCTCTAACTAATAACCTCTCCCCTTCTGCCCTTCTAATTTTTACCTGTAAGCTTCTGTTTCATTTTTACTGTTTTTAAGGTGTTCTTTTTAGGATTGTTGTATATTTTCAGAACAGCATAAGTAAGTCTACTTTGGATAGACTAAGTCTGTGGGTATCCAATATTCTGTTTTTTGTTTTTCAATCCGTCATTTTGTGAATAATCTTTGTACCTAGCTTACTCGGGTAATTTTCACTGTACGCTTAACGAAATAAATATAACGTTACGGTCTAGGTTGTCAGCTTAATAACGTTGGAATTGTTTAGCCTCGTCCATAACAAATTGGAAGGTAGTTGATGGATTAAAAGAGCAACTGATAGGTGCTTGCGTCTTTATTTCGGGTGAAAGTGAGGTCTGCAGATGCTGGAGATCAGAGCTGAAAATGTGCAGGGCTTATGCCCAAAACCTGTTCTCCTGTTCCCTGGATGCTGCCTGACCTGCTGCGCTTTTCCAGCAACACATTTTCATCTCTTTACTTCCGGTGTTCATTTGGATTGGGGTAGGCAATGCTTGGGAAAGCAATGTCTCATTTAGGTACAAAGAGTTGTCTTGCTATGGACGATGTCAAGTTGGTAGTTTTACAAAAAATAATTCAGGCCGGGCTTCTGGAATTAGCAGGCATACTGGGGTTGTATTTGCCTCTTTCTGTGAGGAAAGGATAGATCATTCCCGCAGTAGCTCAGCATTTAACTAAGCTGAAAAAATCATGAGAATTTGTAAAGATGGTTAAAATTTATTTGAAAATGAAGCAGCTTGAGTTAGACTCGAGAGATAAGGAAATGACACCAGATTTGAGGCAGTTTGAGATACGATTCGAAGTAGAAATAGGGAAGAAGAGAGAGCAGCAGAGCAGAGAGAAAGGGAGACAGGGTTTGAACTTCAGAAATTGGCAATTATTAAAGGAATTCACATTAAAAGGCTGGAAATAAAGGCTGAAGATAAGCTTACTCTGGAAGAGCATATTGTTAAAACGACAAGGTTAGCAGCTGAAATGGATGATTGTTATGAAGTGGTCCATAAAACAAGGATGGGCTTCCAGAATCATTTTAAGTCTGAGGGATCGAAATTGGGGCAAAGAGAAATCCTCACGTGGAAAGGGAAGGTGAAATCTCTGTGAAAATCATTAGGATAACTTATCACAGGTTAAATAGGGAACTCTTGAAGGGAACAAGATCTGAGGATTTCATTACAATAAAGTAGGCCACATGAAGTCTGTGTTGGAGAGCGAGGGAAAGCACTGGAAAGTCAGATGCAGGGAAACGAAACAAGCCTGGATGTTTTGTTGGCATGGCAATAGAAAGCACAGTGGAGGGTGGAAAGCTGCATCAGAGTGCACAAGCCGATCAGAGGTTGGTAAGAGGGAAGTGCCACATCTGCTTTAATAATATACCTGCAAAGTTAAAGTTCATTTACCTTGGCCAGGGGTAGCAGATAGAGAGGTAACAATATTCAGGGACACAGGATCGTGCCTGTCTGTGATTCAGAAGGAGTGGAAAAAATGTACTCCTGAAGAACTATGTATACGGGAATTCATGGTGGGACGAAAAATTGCTGAGTTATGTACAGTGAGGCTAGAGTGGGCAGAAAGAGTGGGGAATTTCTGGGAATTGCAAATGATATAGCTCAATCACCGGTAAGCGTGCTGCCTACTCCAGTTGAAAAGCCAGTCGAGATGCAGGCAAGTGCAGCAATGCAGGATGTTTATCAAGGAATTTTCCCAGATTGTGTCTTAACGCGATCACAGAGTCACAAGCTGAAGCAGAACAAATCAAAAGGCACGGCTAAGGAAGCTGAAATATGATTACAATTTTGTTTATCAGGTAAGTGGGACACAGCAGGGGACGAGCGTTAATAATGCAAGTATATTCAGCTCTGCTATGCTACTGAGTTACAGCAGAAAGATGAAAAATTAAAGCAGTTGGATCAGAAGACATGTACTTGGAAGGACAGTGAATGCATCCCCGTGTGATATTACTTAGCAAATGATATATTAAGGAAGAAATGGAGAGCAACACATATTCAAGCAAGTAAGATTGGGCAGAGTTTATTTTTCCAGTAGGTACAGAAAAGTGGTGCTGCGAGTGCTGCATGTGCCACAAATTGGAGGGTGCGTAGGCATGATGAAAACGGAGGCTAAAATACAAAGACATTTTTACGGCCTGGCTTGCAGGGGAATGCCTTTGAATTTTGCCAGACGTGTCATACATTTCAACTAATAGGAAAACCATTGGAAATAATAAAGCCTGCACCTTTAATATCTATCACAGCGTTCGAGGAATCTTTCTTAAGTGTCTTCATTCATTGTGTAGGATCGCTACATCCAATAAAAGATGGGAATAAGTATTAATTAACAGAAAAAGGATGTCTTGACGAGATTTCCAAATGCTGTTCAATCGTGCAATATGACAGCTAAAAGGATAGTGGACGAATTACAGTTTTTTTAAAAGAACTAGATTAAGACTACCATCAGAGATACAATTAGCTCAAGGGTCAAACTTCACGTCAAAACTTTTCAAGGAGTGCATAGATAGATTGGAAATAAAACGATTCAAATCTACTGTGTACAATCCAGAAGCACAGAGTGCACTGGAAAGGTGACGTCAATTATTAAAGACTATATTGAGGTTTTATGGTTCGGAGTAGCCAGATTATTTCCATAAGGGAGTTGCGTCAGTGCTGTTTGCGATCTGAGATGCACCAAAAGAATCCACCAAACTAAGTCCATCTGAAACCAGTTTTGGGCATAAAGTAAGAGGACCATTAAAATTTATTAAGGAAAAACTAATAAGTCAGATTACAGAGACCATGCATTTGGATGATGTGTCAAATTTTAGAGTTGAACTAAATAATGTTGGGGAGTTGTCGAGAGTGTATTTAAAAGGATCACAGCAAATGGTGAAGCAGGAAGTGTATGAGAAATAAATAAAAATCACAATTTTGCCGCTGGGAATAATGCAATTATTTAAAATTCATTTGTTGGTGAAACTTTAAAGTAAGGTTTAAAATACCTTATCAAATTGAGAGGAAATTGAGTGAGGTTAGTTACTTGATAGGGACTCCAGTCATGAAAGAATCTCACAGAATGTGCGATGGGAATATGCTCTAACAGTATTTTGGCAGAGAACGAACGGAAGATGAGAATGCATTATTGACTACGACACACTGGGAAGAACCAATGTCAGGGAATTCTGCATTGGACGTTCCTGAAATAAAATTGGATAATGCAAAAGTTGTCCAAAATTGGTAAAGTTATTCAGTTATCTTCCAGAAGAAAATCGAAAGAGTTATTACTCTTGCATGGGGAGATCTGCTGAAATATACAGGGAATTAATAATCTAATTGTAGACGATATAAATATAGGAGATGCTGTTCTGACTCTGGAACATCCTTGCAGGCATAACCCTTTAAAGTTGTACAAGTTCATAAGGAGATATCACGTATGCACCAAAATGGCATAACCGAAGTGAGTTTCAATGAATAGAGTTCACCCAGCATCATGGTGCCAAAGCCAGAAAAGACCCAACAGTTATGTGTGGACTACCACAAAATCAATGTTGTTAGAAAGACTGATGCGTATACATATCTGCAGTTGGAGGACTGTGTGGAAAAGATTGGAGGAGCAACTTGCATTTCTTAGTTAAACTTCCTCAAAGGTTACTGGTAGGGAACTTTGTCAGAAAGATCAAAGGCAATTTTTTAACGCCAACTGGCCTGCAGAAATTTAAAGTAATGCCGTTTGTACGAAAAACACTTCAGCCACATGTCGGAGGTTAACTGACAGGGTAATTGCCGAATACGCAACTGATTGGTGTATATTGTGCCTGGTGACTTTCAGACTCTCGTGGATTGAATATTTACAGCATTTATCGGGGTTTTTTGATCGAATTCGGAAGTCAAACTGGTTTGTAAACCTAGCTGAAAGTGAATCTGCCAAAGCCAAAGTGACCTTCCTGGGAAACGTCGTTGAACACGGACAAATAGCCCCACGGGATGCGAAATCGAAAGTTACAGGGGACTTTTACACATTGTTGACGAAAAGAGCAGTACTAAGGTTCTCCGCATTGTGTGGTTTTTGCTGAAAGTTTGTGCTGAATGTTAGCAGTGGGACTACTCCATTCACCGAACTGTTAAAAACAGACAAGAAATTTCAGTGAACACAAGACTTTCAAAATGTTGTTTTTCTCAGAGCAGATCTGATTGTGAGGAGACATGATTGACGTGTACGAAATAATGAGGATCAAGGAATTACAGATTGAAGGAAACATTTGCTCTTGATCGATCACCAGGGTTTGTAGATTTCAGATAAGATGCAGAAAGCTTTGAATAGACTGGTAGGAAAACTTTATCAGTCAGCATGTAGGAGACTCGAGAAATCACACTCTATAAAGATCAGTTGGACAGTTAACCCTTCATTCTTCTCTGATTCCACTGGCCAAAGAGTTTCGAAAAATGCTCAAAGCAGAGCATCACCGCGAGCAACAGTTATTCGATCGGTGGCTTTATGAAATGGAAAAGTGCCCATAAGTCACCTGCGCGACTATTCGGCTTCCCTCCTGTGATGATGCTGGGACATTGACTCTCATGTTCTCAGGTACATTTAATGAAGGCATTCTCGTTCCTGCAGATGAGGAGCTCACACCTTATTTCGGGTTTTGAAAAATCAGTTTTTAAGCGTGATTAAAATCTACCCTGCCTGCGAGCCAGGTAGGATTCGAACCTACAGTCTCCTGATTCGTAGTCAGGCGCGTTACCCATTGCGCTAATAGCCCGATGCACGGCCTTAAGAGCCGTGATGTTAATACGGACACGGTTAATAGCAGTCATATTCACCAGTTGAACAAGCAATAAAGATAATCACTGTCACTGCTTCGGTCTAATCTTCATCACCTTTCAAAGCAACGAATTTTCCCAAAACAAAACACATATGTCCTCATGAAGCTTCCATTCACACTCTGTCTGCTCAGTCATTTAATGGAATGTGATGTGATGAATTTCGAATCCACTTCTTCAGCATCACTGACGGGAATGTGAGCCTAATCACCACATTGTATATACCAGTTAATTTTCAGACGTTTCGAGTACAGTAGCGACTTTTGCGAATATGCAGGAAAGTGAATACTGTGAACCGAGCAAAAAATCCCTTCATGGAAATTAATCCAGTGCAAAGTCAAACATATTAGAACGGCAGATGACGTAAACATTCCTCTGCATCTCTCTGCACAGATGCTTCTCTAAGAATTGACTCTTTGCAGAATTCTTCTTTGTAATTTAGACTGTCCCAGTTGTAGATATTCTTTCAATCCACAAACAAGTATCCTGCTGAAAACTACTTACTTAAGAATAAAATAGTTGACTATCTATTCTACCAGCTGATGTCCCAAAGTTCCGTGTTCCATGTGAATACAAGTTCTTTCAGGTGAAATTGGAGCTCCCAGCCTGAAGTCCCACTGCTTCTTGATGCGTGGGAATTGAAGCCGTTGTCGTTAAGGCGGGTGCTTTTAGCCTCGATATTTCACGCGCCTCTGTATCATCAGAGAATGGCATTACGCTCACCAATTGCATTTTCGCAGCCACATGCTCGCGCTGATCGCCATTACCATTTCCAATTAGTTTTGGGTGCACTGCAAATCAATTTCTCTGATTCCACGCCCTTGAACTGGGATTATATGGCATGCCATTATATGATTATGTCAATAAGTGAGGAAATTGGTGAAGTAACCGATGTTAAAATACACTGTTATTGAGAAATACATTTCAGCGATACCCTGCAGTATCCCATGACCCTTTGAAGTTTTGTAGATATCTCGCAAACGTAACATCCTACAATCTCAGTGTTGCAATTTCTACAGTCTCTCCGGACATAGAAGCTATATATATGCAACCGAATCTGAGTTCCCACATCTCAGTCACTGTTTGACAAGTATTCCTTTGTGCGTGTGTTTCTGTTCTTGGCATAACCTCTGCCCCGATCCTTATTGCTTTTTGCATCGTGCTTTTCCATGTGGCGCCAGGATAATGAAATGGTTCTTCCTTGGCATTATAAACACAGCAAGTTCTGCTCGAATCACAGTGACAGCAATCGGCATTTCCCGTTTTACTCCATGTAATATGTGCTTAGCAAACGCTGAGAAAATCAATCTTTGTTTTACATGAAAATACGTGGTGATAAGTTTCCTTCTTCAAACACCCGCTATCTCACATCTTTGCGTTTCACATATCATAACCACCCTTTATCGGAGAAATCTCTCCCTCCCACAAGAACTAATTCGCCTAAACGTCCACCCTCCCATTTCATTGTGGTATTGCACAATATAATACTCACATTTACACTGTTCATTCTGCACTGCTGCGGTCACTGTTTTGGGTGAAAATGCTCAATCCCGTGGTCGACATCTTCAAGCAATTCAATCCATTTCGATGCAGCTGTTCTGTAATTAATCCTCATGGAGCAGCTTTTACTGACACGGACAATAGATTACTGGAACATCAGGCTCAGGATAAGTGCACAGCGCAGGATTGAGCAAAAGATGTTTTATTGGAAACGACAAGTTTCTGTGGCTTTCTCCAGTCAATTATTTCATTTGTTCATTCGGTTCCCCCCAAATATTGCGTGCAGTTCTGCAATTCACATTACAGGAGTCATGTGATCGCACTGGAAACCTTGCAGAAATTTACCAAGTTGAAAAGTTTAGGTTATGAAGACAGATTGTTTTGACTGGGGTTGTTTTCTTAAGGCAGAGGAAACTGTGAGGATACATGTTTCATATGCACTAAATAATGAGCGACATGGACAATGCAGACTAAAAGAAACGTTTTCTCTTGACCGATCAGCAGGGGCGTAGACTGAAGTTAAGAGGTGGAAAGGATTGAGGAGATATGCAGAAAAATCTCATCAGCAAGCGGATGGTTGAATCTGGATTCACTGTCTGAAGGGATGCGCAGAGGCGAACCCACATAACCTTCAGAAATACACGGATCTGAACTTGAGTTGTTAATGCATACAAGGCCAAGTGATGAAAATGAATAAAGATAGTCAAGCGATTGCATCTGACGAAAGCATGTACAACGACCTTGAGGGCTGTCATTCTACACATACGTGGTATTCGTGTAGCTGTCCATGGTGGGCTAGCAGGTCCACTTTTTTCGCTTTCTTCGCTGTCACCCGGCTTTGATTCTCAGTCCGGGAGTTGGGTTTGTTTTGATCATTTCGGCTTCAGAACAGTCAGTTTTAAGTGCAGTAAAGTCAGCGCTGCCCGCAAGCCAGGTTGGAATCGAAGCTCCACACAGTAGATCTGTAGTTAGGTATGTTATCCATTGCGCCACTGGCCCGTTGTATGTGCTACATTGTGCGGTAAATTAAATTGTATGTGAATTTGAAGCCTGCCAGTCTTGCTCTTGAACCAAGTCGAAACTTTAACTACAATCTCTGGACCGTAACCAAGCGCATTATCCATTGTGACACTGTGCTCGCACGTGCTTGAGGTTGGCATTCTGCAGAGTTGTGATCTAAACACAGACATGACCAATCGGACTCATGTTCAAAGTTGAATAACCAGGAAAAATAACCACCGTTACTGCTTCACTCCAATGATCCACTCTTTGTGCAGCGGGAGGTTTTGTAACGAAAAGTCATTCATCCTCATGAAACTTCCATTCACTTTGTGTCTACTCAGCCATTCAATGGGATCTCCGCTCATGTGATGAATTTCAAATTCACTGCACTGATTTTGCTCCATCACTTTTGATCAACTAATGCCTAATCACAACATCGTATTCAAGCTAATTTTCGAAGTCTGAAAGTATTTTAACGGCCTGTGCGAGTTTACAAGAAATTCAATAAAATGAAATTAGCAAAAAAATTCTCTTTCTGCCCAGAGCATAGTTAGCCATATGGGATAGCTCAGAGAGCGAAAACATTACCTCCATTTCTCTCAGTGCAGATGTCAATAGTATCTGCTCCAGATACAGTTGGAACTTCCAGCTTGATATCCCAGTGCTCCCTGCTTCGTGTCAATGGAAGCTGCTGCAGTTCAGGTTGGAGCTCCCAGCCTGATGCGACGTATGCTACGTCAATAGAAACTGCTCCACGAAATGTTGGAACTCCCAGTCCCCGGCATTTCAATTCACTCTGTACTTTCGGTGAAATATTTCACACTCAAAGATTTCATTTCTGAACTCATATCCGCTACCTCATCCCCATCCGCATTTCCAGTTTGATCTTCGCTGCTGCACCACACAGTTTCTCGTATTCCAGGTCTGAAACCTGGCACTATATGATATTCCACAGCAATGGTTTCTTCCTTGCATGACGAAATTGCTAAAGCAACCGATGGTAAACTACATTTCTTTTGCAGAAATATATTCCAGCAATTCCCTGCGCTATTCCCTGATGCTTTCATTTTCTGGAGGACTATATCAATCTTCGCCTTCAACAAACTAAGTGATGAAATATCCATCGGCTCTAGAGATACCGAAGTTAACCATTCAGCCAACCATGAGTTTGCATTTCTCAGTCACTGTTTGTCAATATTCCTACTGTTCATGTAGTCCTGTTCCTAACATATCCTCTGCCACTATCTTTACTGCTTTTTGCATCATGCTATTCCATGCGGTGCCGGTATCGTGCAGTGGTTAGTGCTTTGCGTAGTGGCAGCAGAAAGCTCGTCTCCAATTTGACTTCCAGTATTGTCACTTGTTACCGTTTTATGCAGAGTAAGACATGCTTCACAAAAGCAGGAGCGAATCAATCTTTTTTGACATGAAAATATTCGTCGAGGTGATGATTTTGCTCCTTCAAACCCTGGCCCTTTCACATCTCTGCTGTCTATGTATCAGGATTTAAACGCACCACTTCTCGGAGATTTCTCCCCATCCCCCGATCACTAACCCTGCTTTAGGTTCCTTCTCCAATTTCCCTGAGGCATTTGGCTATCAAGCACTCGCATTGACATTGTTCAGTCTGTGCAGCTGCAGTCAATGTTGTTGGGCGAACGTGACCCAATCCCACAATTAGGACCTTAAAACCAATCGATCCATTTACATACTGCCGTTGTAAGTTACATCAGTGCTCATGTAGCAATTTTTACTGACATGTTCCGGAGATCACTGGAACATCAGGCTCAGGAAAATGACACAATGCATATTTAGCAAAGGGTGATTTTTTTTGGAAACGATCAATTTTTCTGTTCTACTTTCAATGGAGAAGAGGAGATTGTGAGGAAACATGATTGAAATGTGCAGAACAATGAGAGATAAAGGCATGTTCGGCTGAAAGAAATGTTTCCTCTCGGACAAACGCCAAGTGGAGTCGATAAATGTACGAGGCAGAACGTTTTCAGTAGATAAGCAGGAAAACCTTTATCCACCAGTGGTGATGGATAAATCTGCAACTCATTGTGATGAAATCAACACAACCTTCAGAGATATTCAATCTGTATTTGTGATGTTAAGGCATACAAGGCAAAGAGATGGAAAATGGAATGAGGATAGTGAAGCGGTTGTTTCTGCAGTGAACGCGTCCAACACATTTGAGGGCTGTCACACTACGTGCCTCTGACCGCTGTACTCGTCCCTGGTCATGTCGTGGTTCTGAATTGGCACTTTTACCACTGCAGCCCTGGTTTAATTCCCAGTAAGGGCTGTTTTGTTCAGCATCAACAGCGTGGGCATCTGTGATAGGATTCCTTTCAATGCTTCGAATCAATCAATGTCTCCACGAACATCAGAGTTAATGTTCCAGCCTCTTAAAGAAGGAGAAGGTGCCTCGGCACTCCATGAACCAACATGAGACTGAGATATTTATTTTGTTTCCTTGCCATTACTATGAGCCGCAGCGATTGGGTCGATGGCTCTGTGAAATTGAAAAGTGCCGATTCGCAGTGTGTGGGACTATTTGGTCTTCCTCACTTGTGATGACGCTGCGACGTTGACTGTGATGTTCTCCGGGATGTGTACTCAAAGGGATTCTCGTGTCTGCATATCAGGAGCTCAAGCTTCATCTCGGCTTCAGAACAATGAGGAAGATTAGGTTGTGAGTGTAATGAATACCTGTGTTAACCTCGAGCTAGAGCGGAGTGAAAACTACAATGTTCTGATCTTGAGTCAGGCACGTTAGACTTTGAGCCACTTGCCCCATATGTTCTTCACGCTTTCATGCTTCAGAGTTTTGATGTTAACAAGGACAGGAGAAATAGCAGTCATATTCAAAAATTTAACCAGGAAAGAAAATCACCACCACTGCTTCAGTCCAATCCTCCCCACGTTGTGTTTCAGCGCGCTTCATAATGAAAACATATCTGTCATGGTGAAGCTTCTATTCAGCCTCTTGTCTGTTCAGTCATTGAATGGGATCATCGTTGATCCTGTAAATTTCAACATTAGTTTCCAGCTTTTCCTCCATAAATCAAGATAAACTAGAGCATAATGGCAACATCAAATAGAGTCATAGAGTCAGAGAGATGCACAGCATGGAAACAGACCCTTTGGTCCTACTCGTCCATGCTGACTAGATATCCGAACCCAATCTAGTCCCCTCTGCTATCACCCCGTCCATATCCCTCCAAACCCTTTCTATTCGTATATCGATCCAAATGCCTCTTAAATGTTGCAATTGTACCAGCCTCCACCACTTCCTCTGGCAGCACATTCCATACACTTATTACTCTCTGTGTGAAAACGTTGCCCAGTGGGTCTCATGTATATCCTTCCCCTTTCACCGTAAAACTATGCCCTCTAATTTTGGACCCACAGACCCCAGGGAAAAGACTCTTTCTATTTTCCATATCTTTGACCCTTATAATTTTGAAAACCTCTAACAAGTCATGCCTCAGCCTCCGACGCGTCAGCTAAAACAGTCCCAGCCAATTAAGCCACTCCCTCTTTAGCAAATCCTCCAACATTGACAGAATCCTCATTTCTTTCTGAACCCTTTCAAATTTCGTAACATCTTTCCGATACGAAGGAGACCAGATATGCACGCAATATTCCAACAGTGGCCTACCGAATGTCTTGTACAGCTGCAACATGACCTCTCAACTCATGTACTCAATACTCTGTACAATAAAGGAAAGCATACCAAACGCCTTCTTCACTATCCTATCTACCTGCGACTCCACTTTCAAGTTAAATTTCAAACATCAGGATGCTATGAACGTGCACTCCAAGGTCTGTATGTTCAGCAACACTCCCTCAGACATTGCCATTAAGTGTTGAAGTCCTGTTATGATTTGCTTTCCCAAAATGCAGCACCTCACATTTATCTGAATTAAAATCCATCTGCTATTTCTCAGCTGATTGGCCAAATTGGTCAAGATCCTGTTCTGTGGTAACTCTCTTCGCTGTCCACCACAACTCCAGTTAAATGACAAAAAGTAGAGGACCCAGCACGGATCCTTCTAGCACTCCACTGGTCACGGGACTCCAGTCTGAAAAACAACCCTCCAGCACCACCCTCTGTCCTCTCCCTTTGATCTAGTTATATACCGTTAATTTTTGGAAGTTTAGTTCGCTTTAATGACTTGTATGGGTTTTCAGGAAATACAATATCATGGCACGAGCTGAAAATCACTTCTGCAATTTAACCAAATACGCAGTCAGTCTTATGATAAAGGCAGAAAAAGAAAATATTACCTGCGTTTCTTTCTGCACAGATTCTCCTCCACGAGCTGAATCTTTGCCACATTTTTCCTTCTTTTTGCGAGATTTCCCTGGGACAGATATTCACTCAATCTACAAACATGGGTTCTGCTAAATACTAATTTAATTCAGATTAAAATAACTGAGTATCCTTTCTCCAACTTTACGTCTCATCGGTCCGTGCTCCTTATCAATACAATCTGCTCCAGGTGAGGTTGGAACTTCCAGCCTGCTGCCACAATGCCCCCTGCTTTATGCCAACAGAAGCCGCTCCATATAAATTGGAGGTCCCAATCTGATATCACAATGCTCCTTGCTCCATGTCAAGAGAAGGTACGACAGGTGAGGTTGGAGTCCCAGCCCCGGCGTTTCATGCACCTTTATACCGTCACAGTGGGCTCATCCTCATGCCAATTTCCAGTTTGATCTTCACTATTGCGCCACTCAGTCTCTCTTAGTTTAGCCCTGGGAACACGAGATTATATGATATTCCGCAACACTGGTTACTTATGCGGAATATCACACTTCTCCATTTCATAAATCAGAATTCAAACCCACGCACTTTCAGAGATTTCCCTCCCTTGCATGGTCACTAACCCTCCTTTACATCGCTCCTGCCATTTCACTGAGGCATTCCATAATCTAACGTGCACATCGGCACCATTATGTCTGTGTTGCTGCTGTCAGTCTTGATGGGTAAACGTGTCCCATCCCATGATTGGGAACAGGAAACCATTCGATCCATTTCAATCCCGGTGGTTGTGAAATCAATCATCATGTCGGAGCCTTTACTGGCATGGACCAGAGATTACCTGTTAACAATTCGTCTTGATTTCCTGCCACTAAGCCAGTATGGCACCTTACTTGCTACGTTTCCATTAATGCCACAGACGTTTATCTTTTAACCAGTTTGCCATGGTGAAATGAACACATACCTTGTCAACCATACTACTCTAATACTTGTGGTCTGTGGCTTTCAGTCTGACGTTAAGCTGACTGGTTTGTGATCTCTACGACCAAGATGCTCTCCCGACGCCATTCCTCCTATTGTGCCTCTCTTGTTTGTCTTGCCATGACTGATCAAAACAGTGCTCTTGAAATCACTTCAAAAATCATTTCGCATTACAATGACACACTACATTGGAGTTGTGAAAATCCACTGTTATTTCTACCCTTTTATTTGATCATTATTGAGAGATTAACTGCCATTAGCTCCACTATACCACTAAGTTTTTCTGGTCTCTGTGGCACTCTTCCACCAGTGTCACTACATTTTTTGTTCCTTCGCTGAATTTTTACAGTCGCGTTTGATGTTCATTTAAAACATCATTCCTCAGAACTGCAATTTTTCAATCGAGCAAAATTGCCAGCCGTTTCATTTAAAGTCCCCTTTAATGATATCAAAGGGGCAAAAAATGAGAGTTTCAGCAGCAGATGAACTGAGATTCTGCGGAGTTATCAATTGTCAGCGTGTGGGGCACATGTGATCGTTGTGATGATAAGATCCAACAGCGCAATCCAGCAGCTTTCATGCAAGCATTTGTTTGGTGTTAGCTGCACAAATTGCCAGAGTCATTTCCCTTCATTTCGCAATCGATCTTTTTGTTTTTGGCTTTTCTTTTCCTCCTGTAGTTCTCCCTTGATGGTAGTAACTCTGTCTGACGTTCAAAATGCCTACCTTTCTTATACCCCCAAATCGGATTATCTCATTTGTTCGATGTTGGCAGAATAATAAATTCGAAATCGATTGGCCTTTAATTTACAGAGACGTAAATGAATCTCGTTGGTTAAATTTGAATTGTCGTCAAAACAGTAACCAACTCAGGTACCGATTTCACAGCCAAATGTTATATATTTTCAACTTTCCAGTAAACTCTGAGACTGCTCTCGTAAGCTCTCAGTGCAGAACAACATTCTCCCTCTCTTAAAGATACAGCACACACTTTCACCTTCATAACAATTTGGAATTGCACATCAGGCTGTCACTGGCCCATCGCACACAAAACTAGAAGTACAGACGTCAAACAAAGAACAGTTATAAGTGGATAAAGGAGCAGTAAAATGTGCCATGTCACAGTCAAAGTGAAACAGGGGATAGAGAAAGATACTGTACTTGCCAGCACACAGAAAATAGTCAAGTATTTTGCAGGAATCTACATCATATCATGAGAATGAATTGATCTATTTTTTTTAGATAACATGGTGATGAGGTAGAACTCCATATTACCGCCAAGAGCAGTAGCCTGTAGTGTTTAGTGCAATGCAACACTGCTTCAGACTCTCTCATTCAGTGTAAAATCCATATTTGGCAGTGGGGGAGTAAGGAGCGTTCGAATACAGAGAGCAGAAGTAGAGGAGTGGGAAGAGCACAGAGGAATGTTGGGCTGGCAGCAGTGGTGGATTCATGGGGTGTAAGACCATGGATGGATTTGAAAACAAATATGAGAATTATAAAATCAGTGGAGAGTCATCGTGGGAACCAATGCAGATCTGAACATGTGTTACTGGAAAAGCGCAGCAGGTCAGGCAGCATCCAGGGAACAGGAGAATCGATGTTTCGGGCATAAGCCCTTCTTCAGGAAGCCCTTCTTCGGGCTTATGCCCGAAACGTCGATTCTCCTGTTCCCTGGATGCTGCCTGACCTGCTGCGCTTTTCCAGCAACACATTTTCAGGTCTGATCTCCAGCATCTGCAGTCCTCAATTTCTCCAACCCATGCAGATCAGTGAGTTTTATTTAGTCAGAACAGAAGGGAAGTCAAGGAGGAAATGACAAGTAGTTAGCTTAACATCTGTCACATGAAAGCTTCTCAATGTTTTTTTAATAAAGTTGTTGAGCAAGGCACTTGGAGAAAGAAAATCAAGGATATGATGAAAATTCAAGATACTTTGCGAAAAGGTAGTCAGATTTAACCAGATTATTGATATTCTTTTGTGGAGCTATCGTGTGTTATGGATAAACTGCCATTTACTGACTCATTCTTGAGGCTCTCAAACTTCACTTGAAGGCTCCCACCTTCCTCCTTACAATGTACATTCCGATCCAGTTGGTGTCATCAACAAGTTTGGAAAAAATTACAAGAGGTCCAAATGTCCAAATCATGTATAATGGTTGGGAACAATTTGGTTCAAGCATTGAACCATAGAATCTCTGCAATGCAGTCACTGCAATGAGGCCCTACACTCTCCCTATAATGCTGCATTTCGCATGCCCAATTCACCTAGCCTGTACATTCCTGGATATAATGGGCAATTCACTTAAACCGTGAATATTTGTACTGTGTGCAGAAACAGCAGCATCCGCAGGAATCCCACGCAGACACTATGAATGTGCACAATTCATGTTGGCAATCGCGTGACGATGGAATTGAACCCCGGTCTCTAGCACTGTGAGGCAGCAATGCTGTCACTGATCCTTGTGGTACTTCACCCGTAACAGAACACCAACGTGAGAAAAGTGCCCTTATTCCTACTCTATGCTTTCCAGCTGGTAAACAATCCTTAATGAATGCTGGCACGTTTTCTCCAACCCCATTGTGTTTTGTGATGTTGTGTGGGACCCGATAAAAAGCTTCCCGAACAATCAAAACAGTGGGGTTCCAACGTGAATTCCACTCCACAGGAGACTTTGCAGAGATCACATAACTTGAAAGATGACTCCCAGCGCATCCACATTCTCTCATTGTTTTCCTCTTTCTTCAACATTTTGGGATGAAGCCTGTCTGGTCTAATTGACTCAAACTTTAGTCCAGTTAACTTTTGAAGTACGACCTCTTTCCTGTTCTTATTTTTTTTGTCCCTTGTTTCGTATTTTTGGGACATTTAATCTTCCGATGAAGGGCTTCTGATTGGATGATTACTGACGGGCTGTGTTTTTCCAGTACCACATTCTTCGACACTGATTGCAAGCATTTGCGATGCTCACTTTCTCCTTTTCCATAATCTTTACATTTGCATAGTATCTCACTGTGCTGATTCACTTTGCGTCTTGCCAGGCCAGATGATCAGCTGAAGCCTCGCCCACACACACGTGCACTGTTTCTCCCGACTTTGAACGAAGTTTGTACCTTTACTGTTCAGAACACCATACTATTCAGGTTAGGATAAATGATGTGACTCCGTCAGACTCTGCTGTGATCTTTGATCCAAATTTGCTGGGTGCAAATCAATCCTTCTAATACCCTGTAAAATTGATTTGAAGAATATAATTGAGAGAGAACCCATTCAAAAATGCTCGGTCAAGTGTCTAAACAACTCTTTATGTGGCTCAGTGTCAAGTGCTGCCTTTTCACATTCCTGTGAATCATTTTGGACATTTTGACAGATGGAAGACGGGGTAGAATTATAATCTTATGTTGTTGATTTGGATATCCATTGCAATTCCTTCATCATTTCCAGGTGTTTAACCTGTAACTCCTCACCTGCCAGTAATCTGGGACCAAGTGCACTACGTGGACTGCAGCAGTTCAAGAAGATCATTTATCGACGTCTACACAGGCAATTGGAGATTGACAATATCAGCCAGTCTTGCTCATGAAAGGGCGGGAGAGTGGGGTGAACTAATCTGATCAGGGAACCAGCATTGGCACGATGCGCCAAATTATCTTGTGTTGCAATCATTCAGTAATTGCGACTAAAATTAAAGAAAAAAAGACTCACACAGGCTGCCATGGATCTGTTTCTGCATCCACCACTCAGTAAGAAAGCAGCTAATCGTTGGAACATCTGTACTTTTAGACTCAGTGCTGTGAGAAACACCTGCAAGAAAATAATAGCAAAATACTGCAGCAGCTGAAATATTTTTTTAATAAAACAGGCTATGCTGTACTAACTTAGCTGGTCGGGTTTGTGCAGGGAAATAAGGTAGATGAATGTTTTAGCGTGCGCAGACAGACATCAGGAAATAAAAATGAAGCAGATTTTCTTCATCCTTATGATCTGAGAAGCAGAAGGAAAATGGAGTAGATTTGTGACAGTCACAGGCTCTGGGGATGGTAATTGGTGGGAAAACTCATAAAGACAGTCGACAAGAGTTATGGCAAAATAACAAAAAGGGGTATCTAAAATTCATCACTGTCAATCCAGGTAAGAAGTTCAGAAGACACAAATATACCTTGTTTTGGGTTTGGTGTGTGTAAATACTCTCCTCTGAACTCACTGTAAATGCAGTTTCGTAAACCCTTCTCTACCAGTCCAGGAGAGAAATTCACAATCATTGTGTCCTGGTCACAGTCTTGTTCCATGTACTGTGCTATACTGTAGAAGTTGGCGGACGTTATCTCAAGTCCAAATGGCACTCCGTCAGCGCCTCGTAACACCGGATCCATTGCTCACGCCACCTGAACATGCTTAAGAGAGGATAAAGCAAACATGACTGACAAGAGAAGACAGGGAGAGCACAGAAACAAAAGAAAAACACCATCTGGTGTAGATTAGTGAAACTTAGAGCATTTGGAAGGGTTCAATAACGAGCAGAGAACAACCGAAATGGCAAGATGAGTTATTAAGATTTAGTACGTAAGCGTGTGAACTTGAAATATAAAGAATGGTGCAAGAGTTTGTTCACATATTTAAAAGGTTACAGAGAGAATAGTAAGGTAAAACAATGGCTGCAGATGCTGGAATCCAGATTTTCGAGTAGATTGGTGCTGGAAAAGCACAGCAGTTCAGGCATCTTCCGAGGAGCAGGAAAATCCGACGTTTCGGGCAAAAGCCCTTCATCAGCAATACAGGCAGAGCGCCTGAATGGTGGAGAGACAACAGAGAGAAGAGTGCAAATTGGTGCACTGGAGAAGACGTAATGGGGAACAACGAAATGGTGCAGGTGAACACGTACTTTGCATCAGTTTTCACAATGGAAGACAACAACAAAATATGTGAATTAATAGACACGTAGGGAAGAAGTGAATGAAATGCCAACAATAACCAGAAGATGCCAGGGAAGCTGCAAGGTCTGAAGGGATTAAGTCACTGAGACCAGATGGACTGCATTCCTGATTTCTGAAGGAGATTGCTGAGGAGATTGTGGACGCGTTGGTCCTGATCAGTCAGGAGTCATCGGCGTCAGGGTGGGTCACAGATGACTGGAATTTTTTAAATGCAGCACCCCTGCTGAAAGAAAGGGGAGAGGCAGACACAGCCTACAGTCGGCCATGCTAACGACAGTGTTGCACAGCACTTGGAAATGGATGGTAAAATACAGCAAAGTCTGCATGTCTTCATCAAGTGGACGTCATGTCCGACAGCTATGCTAGATCTCTTTGTGGAAGTACCAAGTAAGTTAGGCAAAGCAGAGCCAGTGGACGTGATCTAATTCAATACCCATAAATCCTGTGATAAGGTCCCATAGGGCATACTGCTAAATAAGGTAAAAGCATGCTGTTAGTGACAAGGAGTGGATTGGCTGACTGGCTGAGTGAGAACAGAGGGGTCTTTTACAGGATGGCAGCTACTGATTTTTTAAGACTTGCACAGCCATCGGTGTTGAGAGCATGACTATTCAAGTTACACGTTAAACATCTGGACAAAGGAACAGAGTGCATTTTCGCTACAGTTGCACTTGACACAAACGTAGTTTGAGAGACAGGTCGTGTCAAGAAAGCTGGGAAACTTCATAAGATGCTAGGCAGGCGCAGAGAGGGGGCAAATAAGTGGCAAATGCAATACAAAATGGGATGTGTCAGGTTATGCAGTATGAGAGGAAGAAGGCAGGCTTCGACTAATTTCTGTTCACGGAAAGACTTTAGAAATCCGAAGCGCAATGTGATTTGGGAGCCCGAGATCAGGCAGGTTCAGTTGGAATTCAGGAAGGAAAATTCAATTTTATAACTTATATCAAGGGGCCTCAAATACAAGAGCAGAGATGTCCAGTTGAGCATTTATATAGTCGTGGTCAGACTGCATTTGGAATATTGCAGGAAGTTAGGTTCGATATCTAAGGGTATTTCAGAGTCACACAGCAGTTCAGCAGACCATTCACTCCATATATACCATGCAGAACTCATTGCCAAATTAAAATAGACCCGCCTGCCTGCCGTTGACCCAAAAACTTCCAAAACATTCTTGATCAGTTACTTATCCAAATGACTTTTAAATAATTTAACTATAGTTGCATCCATCACTTCCTCTAGCGGTTTATTGCACACAGTGACCAAAGGGTGTAAAACAAAAGCTGCCACTCATGTCCTTTATAAATGTTCCTTTTCGTACTTTCAACATATGCCCCTGGATGCGATCTCCCTCACCTTTGATGGTAATCTTATTTATGCTCCTCTCGATTTCACAAATCTCTAGAAGGCCAAACATCGAAGTCCTCTGCTCCAGTGAAAAAGAAACCGCAGCTTATTTTTATAACAGAAGACTTCTATTCATGACATCATTCTGGTAAATACTTTCTGAACGCTCTCCAATATAATAAAATCCTTCTCCTAACGAGGAAACAAGAACTGTACACAATACTCCAGAAGTTATGATGACATTGGATAGGGTCCGAAGAAGGTTTAAAAGAATGATCCTGGGGGCAAGAAATGCTTGTCATAAAATGTTGAAAACTCGGGGGCTGTACTTGATGCAGTTTAGAAGTTTGAGGAGAATCTGATTGAAACTTAAACAATAAAGAGAGGGGCAATTAAAGTGGCTGTGGAGAAGTTTTTTAACTAGCACGAGAGACCAGGAGCCGACTGCACAGTATAGAGAGAAAGGATGACCATTTTGAAGTGAGATGCGGAGGAATGTCTTCAGCAAGAGGCGAGTCATCCTTTGGAACTCTGCCGTAGAGGGCTTAGTGGTCAAGTCATTGCAATTTTTCAAGACAGACATAGATAGGTCCCTGATTGATAAGAGGATCAACAGTTACAGAAGATGGTAGGAAGCCGAAGAATGAGGTTGAGAAACATATCAACCATGACCAAATATTGGAGAGGTCTCGATGGGTTGAATGGCCGAATGCTGCTCCTTTATCTTGTGGCCTTCTCGCTATTGCGTGTGACTTCAACCTGCCCATAGACTGAGCAAGTCAGATCAGTAACAATACTATGGAGGAGACTTACGTGGTGTATGTATGAGATTGTTTTCTGAGTCGGTACATTAAGGACACAAATGGAGGACAGAGCATCCTTGATTACGTACTGTTTAATGGCTATTGGTGAGCTAGCTTAGTTGGCTGGTCGACGAGATTTCGATGAAGAATGACAGCAGCAGCATGTGCACAGTTCTCGTACTGGTCTCATGAAGTCCCCACATTTTCACCTTGTGCCTGAGGCACAACTACTCTCAGGTTCAAGCACCAACAGTCAAATCGCGCGATCTCTCTCTCTCTCTCTCTTTCTCTCTCTCTCTCTGTCTCTAATGAGTCAGTAGGCCTGGGAATATGTCAACTTTGATTTCAAAGCTTTATTTGTATATATGTCAAGGAATAATTGACAATCTATCTCTATGCTGTCCCTCAGGAAGAGTGAATAAGTCAGTGAGAGAACTCTTCATTCAGGTGGAGAGTGATAGAGCTGACTCAGATTATGAGCCGAAATCTAAATAGAAGAAATGATACTGATATGAAGCGTGAGCAGGGTACAACGAATTGGGGAACAGAACTTAAAGGGATGACAAGCACTTCAAAAACATTTGCAGGAACTGCAACTGCTTCTCACTCCTGTCTGACACAAAGAAACCGGGAAACGTGGCCATGTCATGGCTAACAAGCGATATTAGGCATAGTATTGCACTCAAGGAGCCTTACAAATTGGCTGAAAATAGCAGCAAACATCAGACATCAGCAGACGATGAAGAAAGAATTAATACAGAACGAAAATTTCGTTTAACAGTAAGCATATAATGAATTGTTAAACTCCTGAAGGTATATGAATTGAGAAAACAAAAAACGATTATTGAAAACAAATCCCTTACAATGAGAAACAGAGGATGTTATAATGCGGGATATATATATAGCACACCAAATAAACATGTATATTGGTTCTGTCATCACAGATGATAAAAGTAATATTACTAAAGTGCTGGGAAGAAAAGGAGAGAGAGGAACTGAAAGAAATCAATATTATCAGGGAGATAGTGTTGTGGAAATTGATGAGATTAAAGACAGTAAATTCCACCAACTGCGAATCAAACAGCAATGTACATGAAGTCACCCTAAATGCAGTGAATGCGTTCTGTAAATAGAGTGTGGAGTCTACATAGAGTAAATTAATTGTCATATTTCAATATTCTATCGACTCTGAAACAATATCTAGGGCTTGGAGGTCAGTTAATGTGACGCCACGATTTATAAAAGGAAGTAGCGAGAAAACATGGAATGACAGAAAAGTTAGCCTAACACTGGAAAACAGTAATTGGATGGGACAGAGCCAGCATGAATTTACGAAACTAAAATAGGAAAGGCGATCTCGTCTTCTTGTACACAAATCGCTGAACGTAAGCATGCAGGAGCAGCAGCAGGTGAGGAAGCCAAACGGGGTGTTTGCCTTTGTACTGAGAGGATTTGAACACAGGAGCAGGGAAGACTTGCTGAAATTGTGCAGGGTCTTGTTGACAGCACAACCGAGAGTGCAGTTTAGTGATCCTTATCTAATAAAGGATGTTCTGCATTCGGAGATGGCACAATAAACGTTTACCAGACTAATTCATGGGATGACAGGACTGACGTATGAGGATTCGTTTGGATGAAAATCACTCAAGTTTAGAATGAAGAAGTAGGATGTCACCGAAACGAGTAAAATTCTAAAAGGTACGTACAAGGTAAATGCAGGAAGGATGCTTTCAATGACCAGGGCGTCCAAAACATAGAGGGTTGGGAGGTGGCGTCATTTCTAAGAATATGGGTAGCCCATTTAAGACTGAGATGACGATTTTATTCATTAATCAAAGACTGGTCACTAAGTGAAATTTGATGCCACGGAACGTAATTGAAGCCAGAATGTGGAATGTTGACAAGATGAAGATATCTAAAGTGGTTGAGGCAAGAGGGATCATAAGGTGTAGGCCTAAAGAAGGAGCAGGTTACTGTGCGGAATGATCATATAAGATCATATTGAATTATAGAGAAGGATCAAACATCACAACAAGCCAGGCCAGTTCTAATATTTCATATTTCCATTCTGTTAAAGGTGGGATATGAAAACCAATTGTTTTAACTGACACGGATATCAGTAACATATTGTCTAGATTTAAAAAAAATAATTCTGTAAGTACTTATCAAACAGTAATCGGGGAGCAATTTTAGCATACGAACTTTAGCAATTCGAGGAGGTGCAAAGTAACTTTTGAGATTCGTACACTGGCTGTTCTATATCTCAATTTCAATTCAGTTCTCAAATTGCTGAATGTTCTGACAAAAGCGAGACAGAATGTAAGAATTAAGTAAACGTCTTTAAAATGTTGCTAATGCTGGGTGGAGGGAGTGGTAGGAAAGTATGGGGAAGGGGAGCAGTGAGAAAAACAATGGGTCGGGTTTTTGTTGAGGGATTGGCCACGGATGACCCCAAATTCCAAAACTCCCGCGACCCGCTATCCTGCTCAGGAGTCTTGTCTCTCCACTTCCTGCTCCATTCTTTCCGTCTCTGACAAATTTACAGCAAGGTCAGTGATAGAGGTGTTCATGGGGTACACTTTCCCACCAATTCCAGTCACTAATACACTCCCAAGCGTCTCCCAACAACATTACATCCTCATGGACCACCGCAATCATTTCAAACAATATCACTTATTTTCAGCTCTTCACACTAAAGATAGATCAACCCACCGTAACCTGATAAATTTTTAAAAATAAAACTGAAACAGGAATAGCGGTCGCTGACGGGGGCCTGTTTCTGAGAAGAAGACTCATGCTCTCTGTGGCTTAATTGGCGATCCCAGATAAACTATGTTTGGTTCCAGAATCATTTCATGACCAAACCTGTAACCTCTAACTGGGCTATAGCATCTGGCGCTTCCCTCCCCTTTAGCCTTAATTAACGATTGTCGATTGGAGACAACAAGATTTCGTTCCATTGAGCACTCGCCGCGAGCATGCTCACAGTTCATGTTAACCCTATGCATCCTGCAGGATCCATCCCAAGTGATGACGTTTAATGTTCAACAGCGAAGAAGAGGCAGTCCTACAGGACCAAGCTGGAGACACTGGTCCTCCAACCAATCAGAGAATCTCATGGGCTCGCTGGGCGGTCTGATAAATCAGAGAATGCTGTTTGTCTAAAATAATCTAACCAGAACTTCCACACACCAATGCTCAATCAAAGTTCGCTTGAAAAATTCTTCCAGTTCAAAACACAATTGTTAATGATGACTCTGTTCCCTTTCCCGCAGACGAAAGTGAGGACTGCAAATGCTAGAGATCAGAGTCAGCATTAGAGTCGTGCTCAGAAAGCACAGCAGGTCACGCAGCATCCGAGGATCATGAAAATCGAAGTTTCAGGCAGGCACCCTTCATCAGTAACCTTTCACGCAGCCAATTTATGATCAATATTGCTACTATCCCTTCTATTCCTTCATCCCCAGGTTTCATTCACAGCGGTCTCAAAGACAAAAAAGAACTTTTGTCTTTTGTTTTGCAAATCTACATTTATCTGATCGCTTTGGATTAGCATCATCAAGACTTCTTCTTGTCTCATCAAAAAAATCGACAGAACGTTCACCACAATTTTCCATGAACTATTCTATTTTAACTTTCCTGAATGAAACACATATTTCTTCACGGGGCACCTCATCTTGTCTGATATTACCGTTTGCAACATCTTTCATACAGCTTTAAATGGTTATCCTGTCAGTACTGAATTAATTGACAACACGTTTCTCATGGTAAACTGAAAGCGTGCATACATTTTAAAGATGAAGAAATGTGTCTGAATGAGTTGTGACTTGGACATTAGTTATCGTGAATACAAAGTAATGACAATCAGGTTGTGATGGTGTTAACCTCTACCACACTTTCAGAAGCTGCCAGACAAGCTGAATACTTCCAGCATTTTCTGTGTTTTTTAAAAATATATATCAGATTGCCAGTATTTGGATTCTGCACTTGAACTTGGGACAAAAGGGATGAAAAGTGGGTCGGAAGCAGGAGCAGTCACCTCCTTCAGTCATGTAACTCCCAGCTCTTCCTCTGGTTTTGTAGTTTTGTGACAACACTAACTGGCTTGAATACTGGATATTAATGATCATCTAAGTATTTACATGTTACACTTTTAGCCCAAACATGGAAGAAAAAAAACATCAATTTATATCAATTTCACAATTTATTTGTGCATGTCCAGGTCATAATTCTACTTTTAAGGGGAAGGCAGCATTTCATATTGGTAACAATAAATGCTAACGATTCGCAGGCCATGGCTGTGAGAGCACGGAATCCAAATGACTGGACCTCCAGGGACAGTCGCTGTTTCTATCAACATGGACCCTGTCTGATTCGGCATTACAGTCTCCCATCCTTCTGCTCATGATGCCTTCAGTTCTGTCTTGGTTTTTTTCCGACTGGGTTCTAATGCACGGGCTATCCAATCATCTATTATGTTGCTTTTTCTAAAGAGTGAGGATCCTTCTCTCAGAGCACACTGCCTCCGTAGTTCACTGTTTAGATAGGGGAGGAACACGGACAGGGGAATGGCTGAATGCTTCCTTTCTTTGCTGCAACCAACCTCTGGTGTTGAAATTTGAAATGGGACAAAATAAGCCAATTGAGTGCAATCCTATTTTCTGGCTGATCTCTCCTGAGGCCACAGTCATTTCGCCAGAATGTGTCTGTGTGTTTGCCTCTGTAAGTGAAATGGGGTTTAGATCACCGAGGGGGTGTAAACACAGGTTATCCATCTTAAACTTCAGTCGGATACATTGCAAAACGTGCCTGGATGATAGTATTACGACGAGTGCTTGAAACATTTGAGAACACAACGGGAGAGGCCAAGAGCTGAAAACTTGGATGATGGGCCTCTTTCCATTCTGTAACCAGTCGATGACTTGCTCAAACTTATGTACTGATAAATTAAACGCCATATGCTTTGGCATTAAAAAGCAGTTCAACAGCTTGCAAGAAGCACTGGCGGTGTATTGGTTAACAGTTGGTGTTTTGTTCACTGCGGGCAGGGTTGGGTGCCTGGTCAGGGAATCAGGTTATATTGTTGCTGAGAGTGACAACAACGACAGTGGAGCAGCTCTGATGGGAATGCTTCAATAACTCAGATCAGTTCATGCCTCGAGAACATCAGAGTTCATGTCCCTGCTCCTTCAAAGTCTCTGCTCATTCGGTCAGTTCATCCTTCATTCCCCTAAAGATTCACAGAGTTGAAACGGGGCTCTTTTTAATTGTTTCCTTAAAACTCCCACGGGTTGCAGGTATTGGATAGATTTGAAATTGATAATGTGCACAAGAGCAGCGTGCGAGACGCTCCTATCTTCCCCTCCTCTGACAGCGCTGTGAGGTTGACTCTGATATTCTCGGTTGCATTCATCGATCGGAGACATTAATCGGTATATTAAAAAGTGCCACAAATAATTCAAACAGAATGAAATTCTTTCAAATGTTCTGGCTACAAAGTATTCAGTAACAGCTCATTTTTGAGAGATATTTAGGAAAACCGAGTTTAAGAAGATAAACAACTTGCTTTGCAAGATGCTTCCAATGAAGACGTCAATTCTTTTGAACGATTCGGTGGAATTTTAATTCTTTCTATTACCACAGACACATCTTGCGAGAGTGACAAATGCGTCAGTAGTGTCCGACTTTCAGAAAATTAGGAATTTAACCATTTGGCTACTTCTTCCTTCACTTTAGACTTGAAAACCAGAGCCTGTTTATGTAAGCAAAGATGTAAACAGGCAGCAGGCTTCCATTCGAGGACAGGCCAACCCGTTTAGAATTGATACACGCTGAACGTATCCCTCCTGAGGCAGCCTGGCTTCTTGTAATCTCCCATCATCGTGCCTGTTTACTTTGGATTCCTCTAGTTTGTTGTTGTTACATAGGAAGAGAAGCATTAAGCCGCTTCCCGTAAGTCTCGTCCCCAACTCTTTCCCCGTTACTCTATGGCTTCTACTCTCTCATGTTGCTCTTCCTGCCAAACTGGAGCATTTTTCGCGTCAGCTGCTTGTTATCCACATGTCCCTCGAAGGAGAAACACAGAAGTGGAATTTCAAACTCAAACAGCTCAGCCCTGGAGAAAACTACTTCACGCTTTTTCATCAGAAATAATTACCACCCTATCTAACCCTATGATTATCTTATATGTCTCTATTAAGTCACCACTCAACCTTCTTCTCGCCTACGTAAACAGCGTCAAGTCCCTCAGCCTTTCCTCGTAAGATCTTCCCTTCATACCAGGCAACATCCGAGGAAATCGGCACGCTTTCCAAAGTTTCCACACCCTTCTTATAATGTGGTGAACAGAACTGTACACGATACTCCAAGTGCGGCCGCACCAGAGTTTTGTACAGCTGTCGCATAACCTCATGGTTCCGAAACTCGATCCCTCTATTAATGAAAGATAAAACACTGTCTGCCTTTTTAACAACCCTGTCAACCTGGGTAGCAAATTTCAAGGATCTCTGTTCCTGAACATCTCCACTTCCAAGAAACTTACCATTAGCACAATACTTTGCACTCCGGTTACTCTGACCAATAAGAATCACCTCACACTTTTCCGCATTAAACTCTATTTGCCACCTCTCAGCCCAGCTCTGTAGCTTATCACTGTCTCTCTGTAAACTACAACATCCGTCGTCACTATCCACAACTCCAGCGACCTTAGTGTCGTCTACAAATTTACTAACCCACCCTTCTATGCCCTCATCCAGGTCGTTTATTAAAATGAAGAGCAGCAGTGGACCCAACACCGACCCTTGCGGTACACCACTCGGTACTGGTGCCTAGGATTAACATTTCCCATCAACCACCGCCTTCTGTCTTCTTTCGGCAAGCCAATTACTGATCCAAACTGTTATATCTCCCATAATCCCATTCCCCCGCATTTTGTAAAACACCCTACTCTGGGGAATCTTATCGAACGTCTTGCTGAAAACCAGATACACTAAGTGAACCGGTTTACTCTCATCTACCTGTTTGGTCATCCTCTCAAAGATCTCAATAAAAGTTGCGAGGCACGACCTACCCTTCACAAAACTGTGCTGACTATCCCTAATCAAATTAATATTTTCCAGATGATTATAACTCCTGTCTCTTATAACCTTTTCCAACATTTTACGAGCAACTGAAGTAAGGCTCACTGGTCTGTAATTACCAGGGTTGTCTCTACTCCCCTTCCTGAACAGGTGAACCACATTTGCTATCCTCCAGTTTCCGGCACTCTTCCTGTGGACAATGACGATTTAAAGATCAATGTCAAAGGCTCGACAATCTCCTCTCTGGCTCCCCAGAGGATCCTAGGATAAATCCCATCCGGCCCAGGGGACTTATCTACATTCACACTCTGCAGGATTTCTAATACCTCTTCCTTGTGAACCTCAATCCCACCTAGTCTAGTAGTCTGTATCTCAATATTCTCCTCGACAACATGGCCGTTTTCGAGGAGATTAATGTCGAAAGATATTCATTTAGTGCTTCCCCTGTGCCCTCTTCTCCACACACATCTTCCCATTACTATCATTGATTGGCGCTAATCTTTCTCTTATGTTTAACATGCAGGTTCTGCTGGCCGTTAGGAGAGTAAATGCAATGTTGGCATTCATTCAAGCGAGTTAAGAACCAACTGCAGAGGTTTGCAACTGACGCGAGAAGAGGCTCCCGTCAGACGCATTTGGATTGTCTGGAATAGCTTTTGCCCTCATGTCTAAGGGGAGATACATTATGAGTGGTGGATAGGAGGTTTACAATGGCTGACACAATGGTGGCACTGCTGTCTTCCAGCCTCAGCAACGCTGGTTCAATTTCTTCATCGGGCGACTCTCTGCAGTTTGCACGTTCTTTCCGTGTCTCCGTGAGTTTTCTCCACAGAAGGAAAATACGTCGTTGATGTCATTTGGCCATGGGAAATGCAGAGTTACAGGAATCGGGTAGAGGTGTGAGCTTATGTGCAATGATCTTCGAATGTTTCATGGGTTCTTCTTGGGCTGATTTGCTTTTTCGCATATTGTCAGGATTCTATTAGAACAACGTTGATCACAGGGATGAAGGACTTGTCGTCGAAGAATTTATTATTTTAAAAAATCACAGTTTCCATGTAAACATGCGATCTCAAGTCAATCTCTTGAACAATATGAGGAGTGGAGGGGCATTCTTCAAAGGAAATCATGAAGGCAAAGCGAGCATATTAGATAGCCTTAGCACATAAATTTAAGGATAAAGTAAAGATATTTTATAAGTACATTCAGTGCTCGAGACCAAATCGGATCCCAGGAAGATGCAAGAGCTAACATTTGTCTTGTACCTCAGCAGATGGGAGAGACACTAAATGTTCATTTCACGTTAGTGAACGAAATGGAGGCTACAAACATTTATGTTTTGAAAGTAGTTTACATTGAAAAGAGGAAGTTCCGGAAGACTTGGAAAATATAAAGTTGGATATTTCTCTGGGATCTGATCTCGTGCAGCAAGGGCTTTGTAGGAAAACAGGGAAATAAACTGTTGGGCCCTTGGTAGAAATATTTGCATCACCTATTACTGCGAGTGATGTGCCCAATAAATAGAGTGTAGTTTTGTTGAGGAAGGGATGAATGGAGAAAACTGAAAATGATATACTTGTGACGCTTGCTAAGGTCGTGGGTAAGTTGTTGGAAGCAATTCTGAGCAATCGGATTTATATGTATTTTGAGAGACGAGTAATGAATAGGGCTAATCAGTTTGGTTTTGTGCGAGGGAATTTCTGTCCCAGAAACATGGTTGGGTTATTTGAGGACGTAACCAAGACTATTGATGATGACTAAGTGGTAAGCACTGTTCAGTTGGAATTTAATAAATCCTTTTAAAAGGTTCCACAAGGTTGATTAATTTTTAACATAGAATTCAACGTAAGCTTTACAATTAGATATAAAATTAATTTAATGGTAGAAGGCATGAACGGGGATGGAAGGTAGTGTTCTGACTGGAGGACTGTTACCAGCTGTGTTCCACAGGGTTCAATACTGAGCCCACTTTCGTTTTTCATTCATACAAATGATTTAGATAAAAATGTATAAAACATGGTCAGTGAGTTTGCAGATGAGATCAAGATTGGTAGTAGAGTGGACAGTACAAAAGATTTGGTCAGATTGTAACAGTAGATTCTCAGTAAAAACTACAGAAGTAATTTATTTGATTTATTTGATTTCCTCTTGCTAATCAAATGTTGGACCCGGCAGCTCGAACGAAATCAGAAGCACTGTGGTCAAAGCAAACGTTCACACTTGAGGAAATACCCGGGAATCAGGGTGATGTTACTGAGCAATTGCCTGTGTGTGATGACATCACCCACATGAATACACAGCATTTGGGCTTGCGCAAACAGGTGATCTCGACAAAGAATGTGAATGTCTGTGGAGAAATCGAAAAGGAGATTTATCAGAACAGTCAAAGAAATACGGAATATTATATCTAAGTTCAGGGTGGAGGAGTTGAAGTTGTTCTAAAGAGATCAAAAACGATTCAAATGTGATTTGTTCAATATACCAAGGTTTTAATACGTTTAGGAATTTAGAGGAAGAGCAGCTGTTCCCGTTTCATGGGAAACAAATTTATGATATTGTGCAAGAATTACTGCGAGTCAGAAGGTAAAACTTCCATGTTGCTTTTGTCTTAGCAAATAAAGTGGCATGATTTAATCTTGATACATAATTTGATTTCCGTGTTCGAATCTGTAAATCCTCCCCTGACATGGTGTAAAATAATTTTGCAAAGGTCATCTTAGTCCGGGACTGAAGTTCAGAAAAGAAGAAATATTTCTGTTTTTTTTGGAGCTTGCTGTGTTTACATTCTCCCTGCCTCACTCTGTGTAGAAGGACTTATACACTCCATTCCTGTCAGTGCAGGTGAGACATTCACAAAACCAGCAAATATTATCACCCACAATGCTTGACTTCAATTGTCACCACTTTGTGACGCGGTACGTTTCGTTGGCAAAGAAAGCACATTTATCCCCATGAAGTTTCCTTTCACCCTTTGTCTGCCCGTCCACTCAATTTGATCACTGCTGTTCTGATAAATTTCACCTCTACTCTCCCGTTGTTCGACGGGACCTCGAACGGAAACCTAACTTCATGCTAATTTCTGGTTGTTTATTTTACATCAATGACCAGACCAGATCAAGCTTGCAGGAAATTGAATAACACAAAAAAAATTTAAAAATATCCTTCCAGAAAATTAACCGACTGCAGTGTCAGAATATGAGAAATGTCAGAGTGCAATGATATTTAGTCCATTTCATAATGCACAGATTCTCCCACACGAGCTGAGTCTTTGCAAAATGTTTATTTACAGTTGTGACAATTCCCTGGGGAAGATCCTCCCTCAATCCACAAAAATGTATGCTGCCGAAAACTATTTCAGTTCAGATTGAAATGGCTCAGGGTACTTTCCATCAACCCAATGTTTCCTGCACCATGTCAATTGAAGTGTATCCAGATGAGGTTAGAACTCCCAGCCTCTTCTCCCAATGCTCCCTATTCCATGTCAACAGAAGTTGCTCCAGCCGAGTTTGGAGCTCCCAGCCTGTGCGTTTCACGCGCCTCTCTGCCTTCATAGAAGGAATGCATGCTCACGGACTTTGTCACTTGCAGATGGAGGAGAGATCCATGCGTTCATTCCACTCCCAATTTCCGATCGGATCCTCGCCACTGCGCCACTAAATTTCTCTGATTCCAGACCTGGGAACCGGTGTGATGTGAGTGTTCAACAGTTGTTACTACGTTGTACCGCTGCACTGATAAAGTAACGATGTGAAACTTCGTTGTTTTTGAGACTTACATTTCAACAATTTGTGTACTATCGCCTGTACATTTAATCTTTGCTAGAAATCTATTGAACTCAGTCTTCAACATTCTCAATGATGGAATCTCCACAGCCAATGAGGGCATCGAAGATGACGATTCATTCCAATCTCAGTTCGTTGTCCTCTTGTGTATGTGGTGCGGTTCCTCGCCAATCTCAGCCATTGCATTTATTGCTTTTACTGTTGAGCTTTTCATGTGATCGTATAGTGGCTCGTCCTCTGCATTGTGGCCGAAGCAACCTCCATTCAAATCCGAGTATCAGTAAAGCGCATTTGTTCCATGTTACTTCACATAACCATTGCAAAACAAACGCAGAAAAGAAACAATCAATTTTAATGTGAAAATACTCTCTAAGGTGATGATTTATTTGCTTCAAACTTTATCTGCATCGAATCTCGGAGAATTTTCTCCCTTTCACAATCACTATTCTTCCTTTCCATCCCTCCTCCCATGTCTCTGGGGCATTGCACAAATTGACATTCACTTTCACATTGATACCGGTAGGTTAGTGTTGCAGCTGTCACTCTTGTTAGGTGAACATGTCCGAATACCACCATGAGGACCTTTAAGCCACTTTATGCAATCGGATAATGTGGTTGGTTATCAGTGCTCATGTACAGTGTTTGATTTGCATGGACCAGAGTTCATTGGAGCACTGGGTTCATGAAAGGACACAGAACAATTTCGAGGGAAAGAGACTTTATTGGAAAATACCCATGTTTGTGAATTCCCCATATTTATTTCAAGTCTTTATTCGTCTCTCACTAGAGTATTATATACAATGCTGCAATTCACATAAAAGATGCGATATGACAGCTGTGGAAACGGTGCAGAAGTGATTTGCCAATATATTGTCTGGATTGAAGAACTTCAGCTATGATAGAGTTCATTTAGACTGGCCTTGCTTTTCTGCGAGCTGTAGAGGTTGAGAGGAGACAGTATTGAGATGTAGGAAATAATGAGTGGAATGGGTTGGGTACACTTAACGAAAACTTTCCCTATGATGCAGCGATCAATCAAACGGTAGCCATAGATTTAAGATAAGAGTCATAAATGTTCGAGTAGCTGTACATAGAAAACTTTATCAGCTGGGGAGTGGTTGGAATCTGGACATCACTGTTTGTATGTGTCAAAGCGGCAGAAATTCTCACAATTTTTAGAGATACTTAACTGTGAATTTGTAATGCTTAAGGCACACAACGTTAAATGATGGAAAATGGGATGAGGATAATCAAGCAGGTGTTATTGACAAGAGCATGCACAAGTAGCTTGCAGGCTCAGTTAGCTCTGACATCCACCGTGTGGCGTTTGGTAACCTCCGTTGTCACGTGGGAGGCCAGGATTCATTTTCCCGCTGGGGTGGCTCTGACTGTTTCAGGTTTTCAAGGTTTGTGTAAAGATCTGCAGTTCCAGTGAAGGATGCAGATGGTGTGGGAATGTGTGGTCGATTTGGGAAGTTGGTTTGCAGCCGTTTCCTTCCCTTTCTCGGTGATATCCTCAATGCAGATGAAACTCGTATGAAGCGCTGCTGTCCTGAAGCGTTTCGAATTGGTTTGATTTCCTTCCCACAGCGTTCAGTTCCTGGTTCTTGTCGTCCTTTGCATGTCCCAGTATGTTGGGTCCAGATCAACTGTTTTTTGATGGAGTCATTGGATGAGTCTCGTCATTATAGAAGTTCTCTGGCTGCACTTTATTTAGCTTGTCCTATTATTTTTGTGTTGATCCAGTCGAATTTGCTGTCCTCGTCATCGCTGTGCATTGCTACTCGGAACAGCTGGTTGTGTTGTTTACTGGATCCTCCAGAAATACTTTGCAACAGTAGATATTGCCGCAGATCCCTTACCAAAATCAACGCGAGGAGGACATGCCATGACCCAACACACCAGTCACTCTACATTATAGGTTAAAATGTCTCGGCACGTACAGGCAGACACCTCTGACCACTCGGATTTATGAGACAACATAAACCGAAAGCCACGTTTGACAACAATTCACCAAAAAATGGACCCATCATCCGCAGGACACATTTGGACAAACAATGTTGCACGTAGTAACTACAGGAAACATTATAAAGAACAGACAACTCACGATACGCATTCATGAAGATCAACTTGACACAAAACACCACTGCCAGGTGTCCTCAGTAGGTTGACTGATGACACTGAGTGTCGCTGATTCCGTGGCTCGAAGCTCGGATTGGGTGATAGTCTGCAGAAATGGAGAGTGCGTTGCTGAAAAAGTACAGCAGGTTAGGCAGCATCCAAGAAGCAGGAGAATGGACGTTTCTGACAAGAGTACTTCATCAGGCATTCGGCCAAAACGTCGATTATCATGCTTCTCAGATGCTGCCTGACCTTCTGTGTTTTCCAGCACCACACTCTCGAATCTGACCTCCATTATCTACAGTCCTCAGTTTCTCCTCCGTCTGCAGCAATAATTAGTTCATTGTGAGAGGGAACTGTTGAGATCACCAATGTAAAATCCGTTTGCTGATTGAGATATACAACCAGGTACGTAACCCAAAAGAGTGTTTCTGTTGTTTTGAGTTTCCTGGCTGTACAATGTGTGCTTCTGTGATCGCACAGTTTGCAGTAGTCTGGGGAGCGGCTGCAGTTGTCTGCATTTGGAACCGAGATGCTATTGGTGCTGTTTGATTTGTTCTTGATTTGTGAAACAGTAACACAGTGACGGATCAACTGATATTGTAAGAAGGCAGACAGGCGTGGAAAGTATCCAGGTACTGGTGACATTTGATTAGAGATCACCGAAATCAAGGAGAAAAGAATTTTGAATTCTTTCGGGTCGTGATGAAGAACAACCAGGGAAATAAGTCACCAGCGGGTACAGTTTACAAGGGCACTCACAGGAACCAAAATGCGAAATAAAACGTACAAAATGACGTAGACAGATGAAGGATGACAGTAATCATGGGTAACCAGACTTCCACTCCCCAGGTTCCCTAACTCCCACTCCCAGCCCCATTGGAAACAAATGTTAGCGAGCCATAAACATCGACGTCGTCCATTGGAACGATCCAAGTCTTTTCTAAATTTTCGATTAGGCTATTAGTTTCAATTATTTTTCTTTCCTGGGAAACAATCTTTTTCATTGTCAGCATTCGGAAAGGAAGCCATCCTTTTTGTCAGGGAAAGAATATGATACTAAACTTTGTGCCGTGTATAATATTCTTCTGCGTCACATGTTTCTTCTACTTTCTCTCGATTTTAATAGTAATCTGTCTTTTGACTCTTCCGACCAAAGTGCATGACCTCATAATCCGGACATGAAACTGCACCTGAGTAGTCTGTCCGCACTCACCCAACCTATCTATATGCCTATGCATATTGCCATGATCTTATCATAACATGCGCTCCCACGAGTGTGTATTGTCAGCAAATGTGGACACATTTCACACTGCCACTTGCTCCATGCTATTAACAGAGAGATAATTGAAGCCTTGAACATACTCAGTCTTGACAGGCCTTGGCTGTGATTACTTCTACATACTTGCTACACACTGAATGTGAGAACATCCTCCTCATTTGTTTCTTAAGAGGGTAACGCCTTCCCCTGAGATTGGGATCACTGGTCCTGCACAATTCTGGATATAAACAAGAGCAGGACAAACTTTTAAAGTAAAACATAATCTCACTGGCGTTTCCAGTGCCAGTTCTGAGTTTTCTTTTTTGACCTCTGTTTGAACAAACTGCCCTGATGAGCACATTATTATTGACAATGACACATCTGCTTCAAAGGTGCTTCAGTGCCTGTGATTAAAGTGGAGCTGAAAAGCGCGATAAAAATGCATCTTTATTCCTCGAACATTGCCGTGTTATTAATCTCTCTGCTCATGAAAAGGGATCCTTCATATTCATTCTATTTCTCATCAATACCGAGCATGTTTCCCTCACAGTTGATTTTAAATGTTTTCTTGTTGGAAGAGTTATCGCTGCAACTCCAGAAAACCCGCCGAAACAACTCGATATGTTCTCAGGTCTACTCATTTCTGGACATGCAGGAAACTTGCGTTCTGAACAAGAAACGGACCTGATTCAAAACGGACCTGTTTCTCTATCCACAGATGATAAAAAAACGCATGGGACATATGTAGGTTTCACTGAGTTTATTTGAAACAAGTCGTCTTTTTCCATTAAACGTCTTCACTCCTCGTTCTCTGGTCAATTACCCTGGTCAGAGGCAGCAGTTCCTCCTGACCATTAAACCGCCCATCCACAGCTCTTTCTCGCACATCATTATAAACGTCCCCAAGAAATTTCACATTAATCTTCTTTGCTCCAAACAAAACATTCCCAGGGTCGTGAATCGCTGTATATGGCGCAAAGCAGAGGATTGTGAAAAGATTCTGGGAAAATGTTGCCAATTGTCACGTGGAAAAACTGTCAACAAGAAAAACAGAAATCCCAGACTCGAGCTTTCGGAATCTGGGCAGAGACAGTTTAGAAATCTTTCCGTTCTTTTGGACGCCGGTACTTTGACTCTGATGTTCTCTGGACATGAAATGATCTATGATGGTGAAGGATTCTCGTTCCTGTACGTCAGGATGTCAAATCTCATCTCAGCTCCAGGGCAATTCGAAAACGCAGGACACTGAAAGGCTGGAAGTGAGACAATCCCAGTTGGAGGATAACTGATTCCGGTGTCATGGGTGCGTCTATAGAGGGTGGGATCAGACTATTCCCATGTCTTCAACGTCAATTTCCCTGGATTTATTTAGGAAAAATGCTAATTAAGGATGATTGTCAATATGGGAGGGGCAGGCTGCAGCTTGCATTCGGGGGTCATTGAAGCCGTTGGCTCATTAGTCAGTGCGTTCGGCTCTTCACTGACAGGTTGCTGTTCTCCTACGACCCAGGAACAGAGCGACAGCTGTTCTCACACCATCTTTTCTTTTTGTCCGCACAGTTTTGGGTTTTTACCAAGGTCAGAAAAATGTTCCTCAGAAGGCTCAAAGGGAGAAGTTCCCCGTTTTAGGAGAGCTGTTTCCCGGTGACATGTATGTATTCGCAAAGCATGAAATCAGACTGTTCCTATTGTCCAAAATGAATGCCCCAGGATTCATTTTGGAAACTTTAACCAATTGAGGACACTTTTCATTCTGCGAAGGGCAGGTGAAAGCTTGAATTCACTGACAGTCTGCTTTAGGAGACCCTGCAAGGGGCCTGCTACAAGGGACTACCAAATCTCTGTGGAGCAATTAGTCCTCTCGTTTGGCTGTTAACCGAGAAAGTGTACACACGCATGGAGCGGCCGGTGTTCTTATCCATCCGACTCATTTGCTGTGCACTTTCTGGTTTTTAATAGGGTCAGGGATATGCACCCAAACGGAAACCAAATCCAGTGAGGAACCACAAATGCGTTACTGTATTGTTGACTGGCTAGTTGTGGACACTCGGAATCTAAAACAAAAACAGAAACTGATGAAGGAACTCGGCAGGTTTGCCAGTACCTGTCGGAGAAAACAGAGTTCGGAGAAACTCCTGAAGAAGTTCTGAGTCGTTGTCTCTATTTGTCTCTCCCCAGATGCTGCCAGATCTGTTTAGTTTCTCCTGCAATCTCTACTTTTCTTTTTAACTGAATGACCATTTCAACCATCGAGATTGATTACACAGACCAAACATGTCCTGACATTTAACCCTATCGAAACTGTGGTGATTGAATTCAAACAAACCGAACAATGATTGCCTGTCCCTCAGCTCCACAGGGGGGGAGTACTGGAAACCAGTTTAGTAGCACGCTTCTGCAGATGTGGCCATGTAGTTTAGGCGATGGGCGTTAAATGCAATGTGGATTCCTCATTCTGTTTTGCATTTTGCTGACTGTGATTGAAAGCCGCGAGTGAACTTGAAGAATGCTTGTTCCCTGCTTTCTTGTTTGAAGTTCAAATCGCAGGATTAAGTGAAATGCGTAAAACTCAAATAAGGAACGTTGGGAATCTGCAACTAACTGCCTGTCAGGATGGAAAAGACAGAAAACTCCAGAGCAGGTAAGACCCATTTTGTTGTACACTTCCATGACTGAATACATTTGTCCCTCTGAATCAATTGACGCCAAATGAGATAAGAACAGTGGAGGGGATTGTGTTGGACTGGTGCAGACATATGGGCCAAAGGATATTATTGCGCTATACACTTCCATGGCCAGCTTCGAGGAGGTCATTTTGTCAAGTAACAGGACATTCTTTACAAAATGTCCCTCGGCGAGAAAGGGGTCGAAGCTACTCTCCCCTGATCTTTCTGTCACCAATGGTATTCATTGGGACATTTCAATTGGTAATAACTGTTGCGTTGCATATTTGTGGAATCAGTCTATATGATAATGAGGACATCGAGACCGTGATGTTTCGTTACCCAGCAGAGAGCAAGCCCTTGCAGCTTACAATGCCTGGCTCTGCTTTTGAAATAGAGATTACTTTCTCGATGTGCCTGTGTTTATATCAAACAGCTCATTGACATTGGGACTAGACGTTCAGAGGAAGCTAGAGGTGTGACAGCGACAGAAAAAGAAGAAGACGAGACATAAAAGTGTTTAGATTTTGCCGTGTGTCCGTTGTTTTTAGGGAGGAATGTCTGCTGGGCGCTAACCTGTCAGGTCCCAGGAGCCAGAGGGCTTGTTGTGGTGCGATTTGTGTTATTGAAAGTTTCACATGAGAAGCGTTTGGGACCATTTCAGCTCAGTATCCATTTCATATCGCGGCTCACAGCAACGGTGCACATTTTCTGGCGAAGTGCCTTGCCAATCAGGTGGATAGTGCTTGTAAGAAGGCCTATGGTGTATTAGCGTTCATTAGCAGAGGGATTGAATTCAAGAGTCGTGAAGTGATGTTGCAACTGTACAGGGCTTAGGTTAGGCCACATTTGGAGAACTGTGTGCAGTTCTGGTCGCCTCACTTTAGGAAAGATGTGGAAGCTTTGGAGAGGGTGCAGAAAAGATTTACCAGGATGTTGCCTGGAATGGAGAATAGGTCGTACGAGGATAGGTTGAGAGTGCTAGGCCTTTTCTCGTTGGAACGGCGAAGGATGAGGGATGACTTAATAGAGGTTTATAAGATGATCAGAGGAATAGATAGAGTAGACAGTCAGAAGCTTTTCCCCCGGGTAAAACAGAGTGTTACAAGGGGACATAAATTTAAGGTGAAGGGTGGAAGGTATGGGGAGATGTCAAGGGTGGGTTCTTTACCCAGAGAGTGGTGGGGACATGGAATGCACTGCCTGTGGGAGTGGTAGAGTCAGAATCTTTGGTGACCTTTAAGCGGCAATTGGATAGGTACATGGATGGGTGCTTAAGCTCGGACAAATGTTCGGCACAACATCGTGGGCCGAAGGGCCTGTTCTGTGCTGTATTGTTCTATGTTCTATTCCACTTAAAGCCGCCTTTCTCCGGAGATACTTGTAGACATAAAGCACATGGAATGGGTATAATCCTGAGGAATCTGTCACTCTCAGGTAATGTGCCTGCTTGACTACCTCTGTATTTGAATATGAGAATACGTTCCTCAGAGGGGTTACAACAGTGTGACCAGGTCAACGTTCAGTACCATTGTTATGTCAGATCACATAGACAATCTCATTGCTGCAAACTGGGACGAGACTAGATGGATCCCTGATAACGTACGCTTCACGATGGACGAATGGCCCTTCACAACTCCTCCCCCACACGCTTTTTAAACTCGAGGCCAGAGAGAAACTGACCTGACGAGAAAATCGCTTCACAACCTTCCAGAATCTTATTATTGTCCATTCTACTACCAATTTTGCAAACTTACTTACCATGCTTTCTATCTTCCCATCTACATCATTTATTTAAATGAAAAATAAAATGAATGTGCGCTCAGCCAATGAGATACCATTGGTAAAAGTCCTCCAGTCTGAAAATTACCTTCCACCACCATTCTCAGCATCCTGCTATCGAACTAATTTTATATCGAATTGGAATCCTTACATTTAACTTATGCGATTTAACTTTATGAATTAGTCAACCATGTGGAACAGTGTAAAAGCTTTTATTAAAGCCCAAGTGAGCAAACTCTACCACTATGTCCTCATTGATCTTCTTGGTTACGCCCTCAACAAACTCAATCAATTTTTTGCGAAACCATGCTGATTATCCCGATTCATTCCTTGTATCTAAAAATTCAAATAAATCCTATCGTTTAGAATTGCATTCAACAACTTACCCACGACCATAACAAGACACACAGGTCTATCGATCCCAGACTTCTCCATGAATTCCTTTCTAAACCAAGGCACAACATTAGCCATCCCCCAGTCATTCGGCGCCTCACTCGTAATAATACATGATAAAAATATTTCTACGAAGGGCCCAACAGTTTCATTCCCTAACTTCCCACAAGTTTCCTGGATACAGGAAATCAGATCCCAGAGAAATATCCAACTTTATATTTTCCAGGTCCTCCAGCACTTCCCCTTTTCAATGTGAACTACTTTCAAAACATCAGTATTTAGGTGTACCAGCCATTTCGTTCTCCACAGTGTAAACTGACGCGAAATGAACATTATATGTTTCTCCATCTGCTGAGGATCAAGACATAGGTGAGCTTTTTCATCTTAAAGTGGTCCTATTTGGTCTCAATTTCTTAATGTACTTGCAGAATCTCTTTAGATTATGCTTAACTTAATTATCTGAGGCTATTTAATATTCTCCATTGACCTTCATGATGTCCTCCTCAAATATGTCCCTCCACTCCTTATATCGTTCAAGACGTTCACTTAAAACCATGTATTTAAAAAGAAGGTGTCACCTCCGTTAAAAAAAAAACTTATGACAAGGCCTAAATCCCTGCGATCAACGTTGTTCTAACGGAATACCTAAAATGTGCAAACCGGACATTTGGACCAAGAAACCCCCACGAATCATGCGAAGGGAATCGCACCCAACTCACACCTCTACCCAAATCCTGTAACTCTAAATTTCCCATGACGAAAGAACGTCAGCCATACATCTTTAGTCTGGGGAGGAAACGCAGGCTGAAACGGACAGGATGTGCCAACTCCAAATTCACATTCGTCCAAAGTAGATATTGAACAAACATCGCGGAGGCTGCAAGACATTAGTACTCACCACTGAGTCAGCCATTATAAAACTCCTATCCACCACTCAAAACATACCATCACTTAGATATGGGGCCAAAACCTACTCTCAATGTTCCAAGTGCAATGGTCCAGAGCCTCCTATTGACTGAGGCCTAAACCTCTGCCCGTGCTTTTTAATTTACTTGAACTGAACGCCGACATTGTATTTGCCTTCCTAAACACCAACTGAAATTGCATGCTAAACTTAAGAGAAAATTGAACTTGGAATTCTTTCTGCTTTCAGAAAATTGTCTATGCCTCTACTCTTTCCACCAAACATATAAGCTCATATTTTCCACAAAGTATGGCAACTACAACGTTTTTCGAAGCACTCACTCCGTTCAAGTCATTCTGCAGCATGCCCGCTTCATCAATAAGATCTGGCCTTCCACCTATCATTGTGTCTTCTTCAAATGGAGCAACAACACCCTCAGTTCCTTTGAATGGACCATTCATACATAATGTGAATAGCTGTGGTGCAAACCCTGACTCATTTGAACTCCACTAGTCACGGGCTGCCATCCTGGAAGAAACCTCTTTACCCAACGGTCTGCCTTCTGACAGTCATCCAAGCCTCAATCCATGGCCTCTTATTTAGCAGTTTGCCATACTGCACCTTGACCTATGTCTATGGAAATTCAAGCCGGTCACCTCCACAGGCTTGACTTCGTCTCGCTTGCTCATTACCTCCTCAAAAATTCTAATATATTTGTCAAATGTGATTTCTCCTTGACAACCTGTGCTGATGCTTCACGTACTCTATAATCCCATCCTTCCAATGACCTTCGATACTGTGTTTAACACAAAGCTGATTTGATTGTTATCTAGAATATTAAAACTTTGCTTTCAGACCTGAATGAGAAGATCAAAGTTCAATCAGTGTTGAGATATGTAAACTCTACGCTGTCTCTTTAGGGTCGATGAGTGAGTGAATTCCCTCCCTCAGTGGGATCCCTCTCCTCTCTCAGCAGGTTCGATGAGTGACCTAACTGTTTCTCTCACATGGAGCAGGTACATGCTTGCTGACAACTGCAAAACAGATGGTGTACTGAGAGTTTAGATGAATGCTTGAACCTATTCCTGGAATAAATACACTTTAAACGTCTCTCACAATTCGAAAATATCGATGGGACATCAGTTCTACAGAGACTAGAGAGCACATCCCACAGACTACATGTTTGAAAGGTCTCCCCTCAATGTGAAGACGTTCATGATATACTGTCCCCAGGAACGTTTATTGTGATTAATGTCTATCTTCAGTGTGAACACGTTGATGACACGTTAGTATTCAGGAAATAGTGCAGCAACTCCCGCAGTCAGGGCATTTAGAAAGACCTGTTAATACTGTGTGAAAGGTGATGAGCCATCCGGTCGCTGGGACGTTACAGCACGTCCCACAGATTTGGAACTGGAGATGTCTCTCCTCCGGGTGAGCACGTGGATCACACGTCAGGTCTCTATGATTCTTAATGGACTCTTATTTAGGTGAGCATATTTCTCAAAGATGAAGCACATAGAGGGTTGATAACATTTTCCAAAATTCGGAGAGATAAAAGGTTCCTCATTAGTATGAGCGAGGTGTTCGGTTCTCCAATCGCTGGACGTTTTAAAGCATTTTCCGCAGTTCAGACATTGAAATAGTTTCTCATCATTTTGAACGGGTAGGTGTCGCAGCAGGTCAGAGAGAGAGTGAATTCCTTCCCACACTCTGAGCAGGTGACTGGCTTGTTCCTGGTATCATTGCTTCCACGGGAATTCAGCTCAGACAGGGAGTGGATCCCCACCTTTCCCCAGTCTTTCCTCAGTATGTTTACAATTGAGGTGTGTAAGGTCTGATGACAGGTAGAAGCCTCGTCCACACACACAATAAGTGAACGATTTATTTCCTACTGCAACCAGAGCTTTTTCATTTCATGTTCGAAATCTGATCAATTTGTATTCAGGATAAACTGCGCAGCTTCATCAGATTATGGTGGAGAGGTTGGTTTGTAAATCTTCCCCTTCTAAAATCCTGCGAAACTGATGATACCCAAAAATGAAAGTGTGAAACCGTCTTTCACAAGACTCTAGATTCTGTCTGAAGATAAGGTCTGAAGGTAAGGGATTTTCGACACGAAGAATTTGAAGAGAATTTTGTCAGAATCTTTCATGCACACAGCCTCCACCACAGAGACGAGCGGGTCAGCAGGTGGATATGAACACGATCACCTCCCTGTTCCCTCCAGGTCAAACACTGTCTTGACTTGTCTGACATCCAGTCCTGACGGAGAACATTTCTTAGAATTGAATCATTGCAAAACTGAGGCATCTGACTTCTGTCCCTAACTCAAAATCCACTGCTTCGCCACTGAGTTGGAAGTGTGTTATTGGAAGAACACAGCAGGGCAGGCAGCATCCAATGAGCAAGACAATCGACGTTTCGGGCACGAGCCTTCATCAGGAAAGAGGTTTATGAAGCGAGCGGGTAGAGAGACAAATGGGAGCGTGTGTGGCTGGGACAAAGTAACTGAGAGTGTGATAGGAGGATGGAGGTGGGGGTAATGATTATAGGTCGCAGCGCAGGGTAGAGCAGATAGGTGGGAAGGAAGATGGACAGACAGGACAGTTCATGAGAGCGGCAGAAGCCCTGGACATGAATGAACTTGGCTGTGTGGGAGGGAGAGTTGACATGTTCGGCCAGGGGCCAGTGGTGTTGTTTGGTGCGGGTGTCCCAGAGAAGTTTTCCGAAGTGGTCTGTAATTAGGCTTCCGATCTCCTCAGTGTCGAGGAGACTGCAAAGGGAACAATGGATACAGTAAATGACATGCATGGAAATGCAGGTGAAACTCTGATGGACATGGAAGGGTTCTTTGGGGCCTTGGACAGAGTTGAGGGCGGACGTGTGGATGGCTGTTTTGCAAATCCCGTGTTGGAATGCGAAGTTTGCTGGGAGCAGATGGGAGGGTGGTTGGTGGGGGCGTGCACCACCAGGAAGTCGAAGAGGGAATGATATTTACAGAAAGTAGGTAGGGGTGGGGAGGGAAACACATCTTCGTTAGTGGGTTTCATTTGCAGCTGACGGAAATGCCGAAGGATGACATGATGTCTACAGAGGTTGCTGGATTTTAAAGTGATGTAGAAGGGAGTTCCGTCCTCGTCTCAGTTGGAGGGATGAGTTTTGGGAGCGGAGTTGAGGGAAGTGGATGAGATGAGCTGGAAGGCATCATCGACCAAGTCCTAGGAGAAAATGCCTCGCCACTGATTCAATCTCCTCCCTGGTAATTGTCTGAGTCTGAACAGGCACATCATAACCATGGTAACATACTTCACTTCCTGATGCGTTTTTAACCACATATCCCCAACATCACCATGTCAGCCAACTTGCACTTCATTAACATAATTAACTCTTCGACGTCTCTGCTCTTCTGCAGCTCAAACTCTAATCCATTCGTTTGGAAGTCACGGTCATAATACACTTCCATCCGTCCTTTCAAATTCCCTCCCTGTTGTTGTGGTCGTGATGCGAGGAATAGGGAGAGAGTGGAGTTGAACACGTGGCTACAGGGATGGTGCAGGAGGGAGGGTTTTGGATTCTTGGATAATTAGGGATCTTTCTGGGGTAGGTGGGACCTGTACAAGCAGGATGGTCTTCATCTGAACCAGAGGGGTACCAATATCCTGGGGGGCAATTCGCTAAGACTATTGGGGTGTGTTTAAACTAATCCAGCAGAGGGATGGGAACCAAAGTTGTAGTTCAAGTGTCGAAAAGTTTGAGAGTAGAGAGGTCCAAAACAAGTTTTAGGGTCGCAAGATTGCACCGGTAAGCAAGACATTGGTTTGGAGTATGTCTACTTCAACGCGAGGAGCATCTGGAGTAAGGTCGATGACCTTACAGGATTGGTTGGTACCTGGGAATTCGGTGTTGTGGCAATTTCGTAGACATGAATAGAACAGGGACATGAATGGTTGCTGCAGATTCCAGGATTTAGATGTTTCAGTAAGAACAGAGAAGAAGGTAAAAGAGGGGGGACCTGTGGCAGTGTTGGTCAAAGACAGTATTACAGTTGCAGAAAAGATGTTTGGGGACTCGTCAACGGACGTAACATGGGCTGAAGTTAGAAACCGGAAATGAGATGTCACCCTGTTGGTAGTTTTCTATAGGCCTCCGAATAGTTCCAGAGTTGTAGAGGAAAGGATAGCAAAGATGATTCTCGATAGCAGTGAGAATGACAGGGTAGTTGTTACGGGGGATTTCAACTTTCCAAATATTGACTGGGAACACTATAGTGCGAGTACTATAGATGGGTCAGTTTTTGTCCAATGTGTGCAGGAGGACTTTTTCACACAGTATGTAGACAGGCCAACAGGGGCGAGGCTACATTAGATTTGGTACTGGGTAATGAGCTCGGCCAGTTGTTAGACTTGGAAGTAGGTGAGCACTTTGGATAAGAGCGATCACAATTCTGTTATGTTTACTTTTGACATAGAAATGGATAGATGTATACCACTGGGCAAGAGTTACAGCTGGGGGAAAGGCAATTATGATGCGATTCGGCCAGATTTAGGAAGCACTGGATGGAGAAGGAAACTGCAGTGGATAGGCACATTAGAAATGTGGAGGTTATTCAAGGAAACGCTACTGTGTTTCCGAGATAAGTATGTACCTGTCAGGCAGAGTGAAAGCTGTCCAGAGCGGGAGCGGTGTTTTCCGATGGAAGTAGACTGTCTGGTCAATAGGAAGAAGAAGGCTTATGTTAGGATGAGAGGCGAAGGCTCAGTTAGGGCGCTTGAGGGTTACAATGTAGCCAGGAAAGACCGAAAGAGAGAGCTCAGATGATTCAGGAAGAGACATGAGAAGTTTTTGGTGGATAGGATCAGGCTAAACACTGAGGCTTTCTATTGGTATTTAAGGAATAAATGAATGACGAGAGTAAGATATTGGCCAATCAGCAATAGCAGTGCAAAGTTGTGTGTGGAGTCAGAGGAGATGGGGGAAGCACGAAATGAATACTTTTCTACAGTATTCAGTCTAGAAAATGACAATGATGTCGAGGGGATTACTGAGATACAGGCTACTACACTAGGTGGGATTGAGGTTCACAAGGAGGAGGTATTAGAAATCCTGCAGAGTGTGAAAATAGATAAGCCCCCTAGGCGGGATGAGCTTTATCCTATGATCTTCTGGGAAGCCGGGGGGAGATTGCCGAGGATTTGGCATTGAACTTTAAATCGTCATTGTCTACAGGAATAGTGCCATGAGTCCTGAGGATAGCAAATATGGTTCCCATGTTCAAGAAGGGGAGTAGGGACAATCCTGTTAATTTTAGATCAGTGAGCCTCACTTCAGTTGTTGGTAAATTGTTGGAAAAGTTTATAAGAGGTAGGCTTTATAACCATCTGGAAAGGAATCATTTGTTCAGGGATAGTCAGCATGGTTTTGTGAAGGGTAGGTCGTGCCTCACAAACCTAACTGGTTTCTTTGAGAAGGTGACCAAGCAGGTTGATTAGAGTAAACCGGGTGATGTTGTGTATATGGATTTCAGCAAGGTGTTCGATAGGGTTCCCCACAGTCGGCTATTGCACAAAATGCGGAGGAATGGGATTTTGGGAGATGTAGCAGTTTGTATCAGTTATTGGCTTGCTGAAAGAAGACAGAGGGTGGTGGTTGATGGGAAATGTTCATCCTGAAGTCCAATTGCCAGTGGTATACCGCCAGGGTCGGTGTTGGGTCCACTGCTGTTCGTTATATTTTATAAACGACCTGATTGAGGGCGTTGAAGGGTGGGTTAGTAGATTTGAAGACGATACTAAGGTCGGTGGAGTTGTGGATAGTGATGAAGGATGTTGTAGTTTACAGAGAGACATAGATAAGCTACCGAGCTGGGCTGAGAGGTGGCAAATGGAGTTTAATGCAGACAAGTGAGAGGTGATTCCTTTTGATCGGAACAACCGGAATGCAAAGTATTGTGTTAATGGTAAGTTTCTTGGTAGTGTAGGTGAGCAGAGAGATCTCGGTGTTCAGGTAGAGAGATCCTTGAAATTTGCCACCCAGGTTTACAAGTTTGTTAAGAAGGCAGACAGTGTTTTAGCTTTTATTAATTGAGGGATCGAGATCTGGAACCATGAGGTTATGCTGAACAAAACTCTAATGCGGCCGCACTTGGACTATTGTATACAGTTCTGGTCACAACATTATAAGAAGGATGATGAAGCTTTGGAAAAGGTGCAGAGGAGATTTACTCGTATGTTGCATGGTATGAAGGAAAGGTCTTACGAGGAAAGGGTGAGGGACTTCTGGTTGTTTTCGTCAGAGAGAAGAAGGTTGAGAGGTGACTTAATAGAGACATATAATATAATCAGAGGGTTTAGATAGGGTGGACAGGGAGAGCCTTCTTCCAAGAATGGTGACGGCGAGCACGAGGGGGCATAGAATTAAATTGAGGGGTGATAGATATAGGACAGATGTCAGAGATAGTTTCTTTACTCAGAGAGTAGTAAGGGTATGGAATGCTTTGCCTGCAACGGTAGTAGATTCGCCAACAGTAAGTACATTTAAGTCGTCATTGGACAAACATATGGACGTACATGGAATAGTGTAGGTTAGATGGACTTCAGATTGGGATGACAGGTTGCCGCAACATCGAGGGCCGAAGGGACTGTACTGCGCTGTAATGTTCTATGTTCTATGTTCTATGGTCTAACTCCCACTGCTTCTATTCAAAGGTGTACTTGCGTTCTGTTCACAGTTTCATTGTGCATTATCTGAATGGCATTTTTACGAACGCCCATTTTCCCAAACGTGCACTGCGGCCTTCGCAGCTTTATCTTTCCACAAGGTCTCCCACATGGTGGAAGGGAAGGAGTTGCAGGTTATTCACCCAATGATGTAATCCTGAGGTCTGACAATACCTCTCCAGCATGTGGGAGTACTCACAACACTGGTTGCTCACCCATCACCGGGTGGCAAAATTTCAAATTTTTCATCATTTTCTACAAATCTCTTGACTGTCTTCCCTCTAACTATCACTGTCGTCCTCCAGCCCACTCAAGAGCAAATAGAGCTGGTCAATAGTATTCCAACCCAGCCAGCGGACACGACACCCAAGATTATGTTTTAAAGTGCACTCTCAGATATTCTGCATTCCCTCGAATTCCAACCTCCGGAGCATGTTCGATTTGAACTGTTTCAAGTTTGGTGCCTAAAAGTCACCTACCAAGGCCATAAATTACGAATTCCTGTGGCAACGTAAATCGCACCAGGCAAAAGGAAAGGAATTACTCACCAAGTGATTAAGAAAAACTGTAATACATGCTGAAATCAAGGGTAATGAGCTGGTATCAATACTACATCGTGCCTTTTATATAAAAGAAGCTTCAAAGCTTTTACTTTGTGTGAGTTTAAACAAATGTTGATCCCTGACACATTATGAGATATTGGGAAGCTGACAAAGTGTTATATCAAACAAGTGATCAAAGAAGTGGGTTTCAAGTCGTATTTTGTCACACAAAACGAAGCTTGTATCACAAAACTGAGATGACCGAAGTTTTTCTGCTAGAGGTCATCATCTTTTGTCAGTCTCAAAACGCTTCATATGTTAGTGCTGCCATAGCTTAGTGGTTCGAGCTCGGGGTTGTAACCTCGATTCACACTACAGCCTTGCTGAATTTTCTTGCAACTATTGCAGCAAGCATCCGAAGGTGCGTTCTCCATGTTGTTAGTATTATTTTTGAAGGAATATCTGGAAGTCATTTTATAGACAGAACTCCCCCCCCCCCCAACCTCCCCGCCCCCGCCCCAGGCCCCAATTGTTTCAGTTTGGAAGTCCACATACGTGTTTTCCCTTCGAGGAACATGAGGATGACAAGCTTCTGATGCGAAGAATACCTTCGTTTGGCAGGAAGAACAACGTGATCCATGAAAAGCAGAAAAGTAACGGTGAAACAATGGGGGACGAAAACGTACAGGGATGCGATTGAATACTTCTGTTCCTTATGTAGAGACAGGAATCTGCTGGAATCCATTTAAACAGGCAGGAAGTTGGAAGACCACAGCTCGCCAGGCTGCCTCAGAATTGGAGAAGTCAACGTTTAGCAGGTACCAATTATTTCCGATTGGGACAGTCCTTGAGGGATAGACTCCCGCCTGTTTACTCCTCTGCTTATGTAAACAGAATCGGTTTTAAAGCGAGTCATGAAGAAAGAAGTGCCAAACGGGTCAATTCCTCATTTTACGGAAGTTGGGCTCTCCTGAGGCCTTTGTCACTTTCAAAAGATGTGTCTGTCTAGTTCCCTCTATGGGTCATAATGAGGTTCAGTTCTCCCGCAGTTCATGAACAAATTTGACGGTATCTGACTTCAGACTCATTCACTGGTTCATTGGAGATTAAAACTTTGCAGGGAAAGTCTCATTCAGATGAACACTTCAGACGTCAGGCTGTGGGCAATTAGTGGAAATTGGAAACGAGAATATTTGGATGTTTGATGACTGGCACTGACATAATGTATTATTCTGTGCTCTAAAAGCACGATGTCACAAACACTCTTTTTTGGAAGGAATTTCTCATCGCAGGAAAAGAAACCTATGCTGTTAAGAGAAGGCGCAATTGCAAATGCCTTCCTTCCTGGTCGACCAGTGGCTACCATAAAGCGCTTTCACCGCTGTGGTTTGGGTTAATTTCTTGGTCAGGGAATCTGGATTTATTGTTCCTGATAAGGGTAACAACACAAGTCGAGCGTCTTTGACATTTCAAACGCGTCCGAATGTGCCTTGCATAATTGTGCAGGGCCGCAAGGTGGCTCACTGGTTATCACTGCTGCCTCACAGCGCCAGAGATATGATTTGCCGACAACTGGGTCGACTGTCAGTAAGTTGCCTTATTCAGGAGCAAATGAAGAGAAAAAGGGTAAGGAATTGTTCTGTGAGGGTTAATCCCAGGAGGATTGGTGTGCATTTGTTGTATCAAATCGGTAATTTCTGAACTGTCGGCATTCCATGTTCCCTTATTTGTTGCTTTAGCACATGTTGAGACAGGCGAGAAAAGTGAGGAAAAACAGTCACGACCCAATCAGTGATTGATCCATTGTGCAACAACCAACGGATTCACTTTTGACTGAACTAGCTCCCATTTTCCCTACATTGGTAATTGTAGTATACAGCATTACAGCGGGTTTTCATGTGTTGTTTTGGCCCCAGCATCCTTTCTCAACATGGACTATACTGGGACATAAAGAGATGATAACTGAGATGGATGGCAATGACTGGAATGAAAAGACGTCAGGAAGAATGGACAGCGTTTACTTGGAAACAGAAAAATGGAAAGGAAGCCAACGATGTAGTGGGGGATAATGCCATTTGAAAAGACAAAGCAGGGTATCATGGGATGGTGGAAAAGACGAATAGATCATGTGGCGTGACACCAGGTAAACTGAGTTGTGTCCGTATAGAAGGTTTCTAGGCGATGTGAATTTGGTGAGAGTAAACAGGAGGGAAATACCCTCATTCGGATGGATCTATATCTAGAGTACAGAACTTGAAAACCAGCGATGAATGATAAAGAGAAGTTTGGAGCTCGCATTCTTTTTCTTTCTACAGCTATTGAATTCGAAAATGCTTACTTTTTCTCAGGAAAAATTATTCAGAAGCTGATTCTAAAATATTTTTAAAGATGCGTGCAGACACACAAGGAGTGAATTTCACCGGGACAGGGAGTCTGGGCGGCCAGAATGGGGACACGTTACGTGCACACTCTCTAATTGCTTAACGTTAATTGGAAAGAAGCCTCATAACACCTGCAACTGAGCACGACTAAGTGTAGAATGAGCTGATTGTGAGGAAAGCTTTAGCAGCTTGTTCTATGTGAACTTCTATAAATTGTAAAAGAACTGAGCTGTTTGTGATAGCGTAGCATTAAAGGGAAGCCGGTTAGCACCGTCTGCTGCATAACTGATTTATGATATAAAGTGATGCCAACAGTGTGGGAATAATTCGCGCAATGTCTCAGCATACCTTCAGGATCCTGATCTCCCCATTCAGCTAATACTTTAGGAGATGGCGAGAATCAAAGTGAAACTACACTATCGTGAGTTGAAACTGACCTGCCGATGTGTTGCACCTTTGTTCTTTCATCTGTTGCATTAGAAAATTTGACTGCAATCACAGAGAAGGGAGTGAGTTCATTTGATGCTCACTCATCTCCCGCAACCATATCTAGTGACAAGACACGAAAATAATTCCTGTTTGAATTCTGTAATCTTCATTGCAGTACTTAAAAACAGCTTTGTCATTTCTATTCCAGTTTTTCTGATAACAGGCAAAATGTCCAATGAGATAAACCTAATAACTTTTGGATTGCTTTAATGGACTGTGCGAGTTTGCAGCAAAATTAGTAATATGATACGAGCTAAACGTCCTTTCCAGAATTTAACACAGCGCAGGATCAGCGACATTGCAAACGTCATCGACTTCAAAAATCACCTCTGTATCTCTAGTGAGTGATGGATATTCACTCAGGGAGTCTATGGCTGGTCTTAAGTAACTGAGGTATTTCCCAAGGACAGAACACTCCACAAAATCAGATATTTTTTTGAATAAATACTGTTTTACTCAATGTTCTTTTGCAACTTTTAAATATATATGCATACAAACACATACATGCACGCCCACACACATTGAAACATATGTGTACATACACATATGTATATACATATAGCTCGCACATTCGACGGGAAGAACATTCGACGAGGAGGTTGAACAGTTCAACCACTTTACAAGGAGGTTGAACAGTTCAACCACTTTATATCGGAGCTGCCTCGTGCTCCCACCAGGAGGTTAAACAGTTCATCCACTTTATATCGGCGCTGCCTCGTGCTCCCACGAGGAGGTTGAACAGTTCTTCCACTTGACCAACACCTTCCACCCCGATCTCAAATTCACCTGGACCGTCTCAGACTCCTCCCTCCCCTTCCTAGACCTTTCCATTTCTATCTCGGGTGACCGAATCGACACGGACATTTACTCTAAACCGACCGACTCCCACCCTGCCCCCTGTAAAAACGCCATCCCATATTCCCAATTCCTTCGTCTCCGGCGCATCTGCTCCCAGGAGGACCAGTTCCAAAACCATACAACCCAGATGGCCTCCTTCTTCAAGGACCGCAATTTCCAGCCAGACGTAGTCGACGATGCCCTCCACCGCATCTCTTCCACTTCCCGCTCCTCCGCCCTTGAGCCCCGCCCCTCCAACCGCCACTAGGACAGAACCCCACTGGTCCTCACCTACCACCCCACCAACCTCCATGTACAACGTTTCATCCGTCGTTATTTCCGCCACCTCCAAACGGACCCCACCACCAGGGATATATTTCCCTCCCATCCCCTATCAGCGATCCGAAAAGACCACTCCCTCCATGACTCCCTCGTCAGGTCCACAACCCACACCAACCCAACCTCCACTCCCGGCACCTTCCCCTGCAACCGCAAGAAATGCAAAATTTGCGCCCACACCTCCCCCCTTACTTCCCTCCAAGGCCCCAAGGGACATTTCCATATCCACCCCAAATTCACCTGCACCTCCACACACATCATCTATTGCATCCCCTACACCCGATGTGGCCTCCTCTATATTGGGGAGACAGGCCACCTACTTGCGGAAGGTTTCAGAGAACACATCTGGGACACCCGGAACAACCAACCCAACCACCCATAGCCCAACACTTTAACTCCCCCTCCCACTCCACCAAGGACATGCAGGTGCTTGAACTCCTCCATCGCCAGACCATGGCAACACGACGGTTGGAGGAAGAGCGCCTCATCTTCTGCTTGGGAACCCTCCAAACACAAGGGATGAACTCATGTTTCTCCAGTTTACTCATTTCCCCTCCCCCCACCTTGTCTCAGTCAAATCCCTCGAACTCAGCACCGCCTTCCTCACCTGCAATATTCTTCCTGACCTCTCCTCCCCCACCGCACTCCTGCCTATCACCCTCACCTTGACCTCCCTCCACCTATCGCATTTCCAACGCCCCTCACCCAAGTCCCTCCTCCTTACCTTTTATCTTAGCCTGCTGGACACACCTTCCTCATTCCTGAAGAAGGGCTTATGCCCGAAACGTCGATTCTCCTGTTCCTTGGATGCTGCCTGACCTGATGCGCTTTTCCAGCAACACATTTTCAGCTCTGACCTCCAGCATCTCCAGTCCTCAATTTCTCCTAGCACATTCAAATGGCCGACCAACCAATTCCAAATATTCTGAATTCACGCACGTGTGTGTGTGTGTGTGTGTGTGTGTGTGTGTGTGTGAATTCAGAACTTTAGAAATTGATGGTCGGCCATTTGAATGTTCTTCCTGTAGAACGTGAGAGCTTAGAGTTTACTGTAATGTCCCTGACATTTGAATCTATGGGAATTGCACCCAACTCCATCTCCCTGGCAACAGCTTTAGGGATCTGGAGCTGAACATTGGAACTTTGGGTAGTCTGAGGTGAATTGAGAGGACTTATATGGAGGCAGTTACACTTCAGGTACAAGAAAAAGGTCGATGGTATACAGTCGGGAGACGAAAAGGGAACAGGCAGCCAGTGCAGGCATCCACTTTGGCTATGCCCATCTGTAATAAGCATACCGTATTTGTTACTTTTTGGGGGGATGTCTTACGAGGGGTAAGCTATGGGGTACAGATCTCTGGCACAGTGTTTGTCCCTGTGATCAGAAGGGTAGGGGAGAGGGGAGGAGCGCAATAGTTATTGGGGACTACATGGTGAGGGGGACAGATTGCAGTTTCTGTGGGTACAGGGCAGGCTCATGATTGATGTGATACCTCCACGTTACCAAGGTTTGTGATGTCTCGCAGCGTGTTTTCATGGGTTGTTAGCTGGGACTTCAATATTGTGGCCATTTCAGAGACATGAATGGAGCACTGAAATGAATGGTTGTTCCTTGCACCTCAGTTTCGATTTTTCAGTAAGAACAGGGAAGTCGTTAAAGAGGGAAGATGTGGCATTTTTAGTCAAAGACAGTGTTATGGTAGCAGAAAGGATATTTGGTGAGGTCCCGACTCAATCTGCTGAACTAGAATGGGCTGAGATTAAAATCAGGCAAGTGGAGGTCACCATCAAAATGTTCTAGAGATATGGAGGAAAAGATTGCAAAGATGATTCTGGATAGGAACGGAAGTAACAAGGTAGTTGTAGTGGGGAAGTTTAACTTTCCAAATATTGATTGGAAATGTTATTGTTTGAGGAGCTCTGATTGGTCAGTCTTTGTCCAATGTGTGCAGGAGGGTTTCGTGGCGCAGCATGTAGACAGGCCAACAAGAATCAAAAACATATTGGATTTGGTACTGCACATTGAAGCAAGTCAACTGTTCGATTTGGAGATAATTGAGCACTTTGGTGATAGTGACCACAATTCGGTATGTTTATTTAGTGATGGATAGGAATATATATATATATATCGCAGAGCATGAGGGCTGGGAGAAAGGCCAGTATGATGCGATCAGCAAGAGTTAGGATGCACCAGATGGGAAAGTAAACGCAGGGGTTTTGCAAACCTGAAATATGGAGCTTGTTCAGGTAAGCGCTCATGCATGTCCTTGATAAGTGTGTGTGCGTCATGCAGGGAATATGAGGTTGAGACAGGGAGCCATTTTTACTCAAAAAGTTGAATTTCTTGTCAAGATGGAGAAGGCGGTGCATGTAAACATGTAATATGAAAGCTACGTTAGGGCACTTGAAAATTAAAAGCTAGCAAGTAATGGCCAAAAGAGAGAGCTACTAAGAGCAAAGAGGGGGCATTAAAAGTCTTTAGCTAGCAGGGTCATTTAAAACTCGAAAGCTTTCTCTTGTCATTTCAAGAATAAAAGAATATCTAGGATATGATTCGGGCCTGCCAAGAACAGTAGGAGGACGTCGTCAACAGAGTCCGAGGATAGGAGAGGCGCCGAATGTATATTTTTAATCATATCTCAAATGAAAAAGACAATGCTGTCGAAGAGAATTTTGAGATGCAATCTGTTAGAATAAACGAAATTGATATTCATAAAGACGAGTTGTTAGCAATTCTTGAAAGCCTGAGAATAGATTTGTCCCCTGGGCTTGATGGGATGTATCATAGGATTCTCTGGGAATCGTGGGAGGAGATTGCAGAACTTTTGACAACCAACTTTATTTCGTCAGTGTCTATGTGATTAGTGCGAGAAGACTCGAGTTCAGCAAATAGTGTCCCCTTCTTCACGAAGAGTAGTAGGAAGAACGCTGGAAATTATAGAACAGTGAGCCGTATTTCCTTGAATGTGAAGTTTTGGGAAAGGTTATGAGAGATATGATTTATGATCACCTCAGCAGGAAGAAGTTGATTCGCTACAGTCAACACGATTTTGCGAATAGCAGGTTGTGGCTCACAAACTTTATTGAGCTCTTTGAAAAGGTCAACAAACAAGTGGATGAGAGTAAAGTGGTTAACATGGTGGATATCATTTTCACGAATGCACGGTTGGCCGTTGCATAAAATACAGAGACGTGGGATTGAGGGTGATTTCGCGGTTTAGATCAGTAATTGGCTCGCTGAAAGAACACAGAGTGTGGTAGTTAATGGAAAATATTCATCCTGGAGTTCAGTTATTCATGGTGTACCAAAAGGTTCCTTTTAGGGTCCACTGCTGTTTGTCACCTTTATAAATGACCTGGGTTCGAGCATGGGATGATGGATGAGTAAACTCGCAGAACACACTAAGTCGATGGAGTTGTCAACAGTGCCGAAGTCTGCTGCAGGTTACAGACGGACATGAATAATCTGCAGATCGGGGCTCAGAGGTGGCATATGGAGGTTATTGTGGAAAAGTGTGAGGTGATTTACTTTGGAATGAACAACAAGAATAAAATGTTCTGGGCTAATTGTAATATTCTTGGAAGTTTAGATGAGCAGAGCGATCTCGGCGTCTATGTATATAAAACTCTGAAAGTTAACACACACGTTGATGGATTTGTTTGCAATGAGCACAGTGTGTTAGTTTTTATTGGGAGAGGGATTGAATTTCAGGGCCAAACGATCTCTTTGCAGCTCCAGAAATTTGTCTGGTATGGCCAAACTTGTCGAGTTCTGGTCGCCACATTATAGGACGGATGTGAAAGCATTGGAAAGGTTGTAGACGAAATTTCCTCGGATGTTGCCTTCTGTGAAGGGAAGGTCTTACGACGAAAGGCTGAGGGACTTGAGGCTGTTTTTGATAGAGATAAGAAGTTTGAGAAGTGAATTAATAGAGACATAAAAGATGATCAGAGTTTGCCGTAAGGTGGACAGTGAAGGCATTTTCTTCAAATGGCGATGGTTGGCACAAGGGCATATCGATGTAATTTGAGGGTGATAGATGCCGAGGTAGCTGCCTTTCTCAGAGAGTAGTAAGAGTGCATAACGCCTTGTCTTCAACAGTCGTAGACACACCAACCTTCAGGGCAAATAAATGATCATTGGATAAACTTACGGTTTATAATGTCAAAATACTGGTCAGATGGACTTCAGACTGGTCTTACAGGTCATTGCAACATTAGTGCCAAAAGCACTTTATTGCAATGTCATATTCCGGGTTTAAACTGTTCTTCAGCTTGAAGTTGCAATCATCTCTGGTCAGTATCAGTAAAACAAACACCTGGCGAGAATCCAATGCACAACTTTGGCAGTTCATGTGCTGCCATTCTGTCATGCAAGTACAGCAAGTTAACTAACTGCACCACTGGATCTGCCGTCTAAAGGTGACGAACGGCTCCTGATCTTACCACTGGGCCCCTCAACCCAATTACTCATTTTTTTTTTCTGTGTATCTGAAATGAAACGCAGTGCAGAGGTGGTTATACTCATAATGGATCATCGATTATGAAGCATCAGCTTCAGGAAAATGGCATAGATAAATGTGGTGAAAATCGGTTTTATTGAATACTGCGTACATTTACCTTGGCTTCCTGCGTTGGTCACAGGCAATGTTATGTGGCCATTGTCCTGGGATTTTCCTTCTATCGGCTTCAATTCATCAGACAATTCGATTCACTGATATTTCACCAACTTCCTTTGGCATGTACATTTGAGACATCGACCCACACTGCACACAATATCAACAATGTTCAACATACTATGTGCACGAGCATGTGGCATGGTTTTTATGCACAGTGAAGATTAAATAATGTTCTGCAAGGGCAAATTAAATTCAGTTTAATTCGTAAAGTCGCAAGAATCCAGAGTAAGATTCAAAATGTCAGAAATTCACATTCATTATCTTGGCCAGAATTCCATCCCAGCAAAGGGGAAATCTGCCCCTGAATCCCCTGAATCCATGCAATTGCTTGCTCCATGTGTCCACTTGGAAACCTATATGAAGGAACATTCAGCCTGAAGGAGAACTTGTGAGAATCTTCCGCTGTATGATCTAAAGCTGAAACAAGAGCTGTCTATTCCAGCTGGGAGGGAAGCGAAGTGGAGATGAGACCAAAATATTATTTGGCGTTTAATTCATATTGTCCTCATTGTGATTATTTAAAAACCTTGGCCAGAAATGGCACAGACACAAAGGAGCAGAAGGAGGCCATTCTTAACACCGATCCTGTCCTGCCACGTAATTTGATATCATCATGGCTCACAGAACAATTTTATGTCTTTTTCCAGTCCATCCACAACATCGTACTGGCTAACAGGTATTTATCGGTCTCTACCATAAATAGACATCGATAATGTAAAACTGTGGGAGGAAAATGTTCCGTTTCGAGACAGTTAGGTTTATGCACGAATATTACTGGTTTCTGGTCTGACCACTTTGCAAAACATAAATTAAAACTCGACTCTGATGGGATTCGAACCCACAACCTTTGAATAGCAACCTGAATAGAGATGTAAAAGTCCAACGCGCTTTCCATTGCGCCACAGAGCCGCGCCAGCCGTTACCTTTAAGCACACTAGTTTGCCTTTGACGCATTGCATTCAGGACACCCATCTCGCGCCTTTCTGTCCTCGTCACACTTTCTGGTCCTTATCCACTCGTGCTCTGGCTCATCAAGTGTTTGGCTACAGACTGCTGAAACGTTCTCATGACACTTACCTTTCCCACATATTCAGATAATGATTTCCAGATAATTAATACTCTATAGGTGAAAGTATTCTTCCTAAATCTCCTTCTTGTCTCCTGTCTTTCATTTATGTTACTCTGTTCCTTCCCAATACAGGCTTATCCCTGTCACACATATCTATCCTCTTCATAAAATGAGCACGTTAATCGGTTTCTTATTCAGCCTTCTCTGCACTTAGAGCAACATCCCCAGCCTAGCTCGCGTACCTTCACAATGGGAGTGGTCAAACCCTTTCCATTCTTTTCATCTCCTGTGAAATTCTCCTCCTGCATTCAGACGCTTCCAGTATCTGGCGATTACAACAGAAAAACAAAGTTCTCAGAAGAAAACCCAAAAGGTCTGAACAAAATCAGCAGCTCTTGTCTATCTCTGATGAGGAAGGAAAGTTAACGCTTCGAGTCCAACGAACCGTCTTCAGAACTAATGGGATGGGAGGGTAGGTGAAGAATGTGTAAGAGGGCGGACGGTTTCTAAAATGATTGAACTTGATGTTTGGTCCTAAAGTTTTCATGGTCTGTCAGTAGAAAATGAGTTGCGTGTCTTCCAGCTTGTGTTGTGTCTTGAAGGAGCACTGCAGCAAACCAGAGACTGAAATGATGGCCTGGGAACACGGTGTCTAGATTTGAGTGGTGCTGGAAAAGCACAGCAGTTCAGGCAGCATCCGAGAAGCAGTGAAATCGACGTTTCGGGCAACAGCCCTTCATCAGGAATACAAGCAGAGAGCCTGAAGGGTGGGAACACAGTGTAATGTTGAAGTTATAGGAGACTGGAAGATCGGGATAGTTTTTCTTGATTCTGAACAGAACGTAAGTGATCTCAGCTTTGTCACAGACTTTATTTTCCTCTCTCCATTTGAGAGAGATCACATTCTGAGCAGGAAATACAGTTGCCTCGATGAACTGAAGTGCAGACAAATCTCTGGAACATGCGACCGGGAGCTCCCAGAGTGAGGAGAGATATCTGAAACCAGCAGGAAATGTAACTGACAACATCGAACGTTACGATGCAGTACAGGCACTTCGGCCCTCGCTGTTGCCGCAAGCTGTAAAATAATGTGATGTCCATTGTAATGGTAAATTAACATTTATTTCGAATCCAATAAAAGCACAGGGAAACAAATAAGTAATTAGCTGACTTTGCAGAGGCATGAGTTGCAGACAGACAGAAAAAAATGTAAAGTTAAACCGAAATAATAGCAGACATACAAGGCCAGTAAACTACCATATCAGGGACTAACAGTCAAGGAATGAGAAAAAAAAATCCTTTTGATGTGGAAGGCACCTTTCCTCACGTACCATTGGCGAAGGCATCCAGCGAGAGGTGGCAGGATTTGAGACGATGCATACTGCAGGCACAAAAAAAACGAAAGATTGTATGTTCAACGACGATGTGCGTGCCTGATTCAATGCACACATAAGGACAGATATGAAGAAACTAAATTAGCTAACTCAGGCAGATGGAGCAGTCCAGGTAACCCCCGCCAAGAGGGTAGCCTGGCGATTAGGTATGGTAGATGTCTTGGACCCAAGATTAAGAAGGGTCCCTACTGAGTGCAGGGCAAAAGGCAAACTTGATGTGGGGTTCATAGGAAGCTGTGAACCCATAAGAATAGCCCGGAAGTCTGAGTATCGTCCATGCAGAGCACGAGACCCGTTAAAACATGAGACTGCCAAAGGATACTACTTTGCATCCCTCCTGAAAGCTTTAGTGATAATTCCCTGTGGATAATCACCGGTGAGAGCCCCCATTTTTCTGGTCAAAAAGGCAAACATTCCAGGTGAATCGGGGAAGCGGAGCTTTGTTCAAGACCTGCAGGTAGTCAATTATGCTGTTGTTCTGCCCGCCCCAAATGTTCCTAATCCTTGTACTATATGAGTTCAAATTCCACCTGACAGTAAATGGTTCTCTGCTATGGATTTATCAAATGTCTTCTTTAGTGTACCGGTACACCCAGAAAGTCAATTCTGGTTCACTTTTCCACTCAAAGGTAAATCATATACATTCAAGCGACTTTGTCAAGATGACTGTGAGTCCCCCACCATACTTAATGAGGCTCGACGCTGGAGTCTGGAGATTCTTGTTTTAACCCCGGGGTCAGCGCTTCTGCAGTATGTAGACGAATGCTTAATAGCAGCACCAACAGAGGAACAATGTGAGAAAGATAGGCTTGTGTTGCTCTGCCATCTAGCCAGGAATGGGCACCAAGCTTGTTTCGCAAATCTACAATTTGTGCAACAACAGGTGAAGTTCTTTGGCCATTTCTTGTCTGAACAAGGGAAGAGCATTGGTCAAGACAAAGTTCAAGCAATCCAGCAAATTCCAAAGCCTCACACGAAGTAACAATTGCTATTCTTTTTGGTCATGCACTCCTACTGTCGGTTTTTTATCCCACATTACACAACCCTTGACGCGCCCCTAAATGAAATTTCCAATGGCTTAGAGTTGCAGAACCAGAGACCGTTGCAGTTGAATTAAAAAGGCGCTCCAAACCACACCTACACTGGGGGTCCGAATCCAAACAAGCCTTTTGTACAAACGGTAGATGCATGACATCTGAGCTGATGCAGGAGAATGTGAGAAAATTGAGGCAGGTAGCTTACATTTTGGCTAAAGCTAGACCCCGTAGCGGCAGGATTGCCTCTCTGCCTGCAAGCCGTGGCTGCAGCTGAAAAAGTTTGTTGTAGCGTCCAGGGACACAGTCAGCTTTGGAGAATTAACCCTCCTGGTCCCACATGCATCCTTACTGTTTTCCGAGCAAAACACAGCACACATGTCTGCAGCACGTTGGCTCAGAAACAATACTGTACTATTGGAGATGCCTAACATTACAATATCGAGATGTAACGTCCGTAATGCTACCAGCCTTCTCGTCACAACAGGAGACAGAGACCCACATGACTGTGTCGCTGTAACTCACCAAGACCGGACGTGCAGGATTCACAAACTCAGAATCAGGATAGTGCATTTTTTTGTGAATGGGTCCGCATTCAGGGGCAAACGGACAGGCCAGAATTGTGTTTGGTATGCTGTAGTAACTACCCACGAGGTAGTCAAAGCGGAATCACTCCCTTGTCATCTGTCAGCTCAAGCAGCAGAGCTGATTGCCTTGACTGAGGCATGTCAATTGGCTGAGTGAATGATAGTGAATATTTAAACAGACAGCAGATAAGCATTCGGGGTTGTACATAATTGTGGAAATTTGTGGAAACACAAGGGCTTCTTGATCTACACTGGAAAGCCCAAAATACACCGTGGCCTGACTTCTGACCTCCTGGAAGCGGTCCTACCGCCTAAATCATTCGTTGTCTGTAAATGTGAAGAAGGGCATGCGCCTGAAACGTCGATTCTTCTGTTCCCTTGATGCTGCCTGACCTGCTGTGCTGTTCCAGCAATAAAGTTTCAGCTTTGATCTCCAGCGTCTGCAGACCTCACTTTCTCCTTGTAAATGTGAAGCCCACACGAAAAAGTACGATTCCCTTTCTCAAGGCAATACGAATGCAAACTCACCGGGAAGGACAGCAGCCCAGCAGCCGCCAAGTGATCAGTTGACATGTGTATGTCAAATATTTGTAATCCAAAGCAGACTTATCGGAGGTCGAGTCGCAGTCCACGCCGAAGGACAAGCGGGAATGGACAATGGCAGCGAGCAGAATGAGGGAATGGGTGTGGTGTGGCCCCATTGGTAAACCCTGTCAACGCGATCATTATTCCCATTCCATGCCAATTAACACACAGCGAGGACCAGGGATCAAAAGGGGGGATGTAGCGAATAAAGTGGTATGATTTTATCTTGATATTTAATTTGGTTTCCGTGGTCGAATCTGTAAGTTCTCTTCGGACATTGTGCAAAATAATTTTCCAAATGTCATCTTAGTCAGTCCGGAACTGAGGTTCAGAAAAGAACAAATGTTCCTGTTTTTTTTTGGAGCTGGCTGTGTTTACATTCTCCCCGCCTCACTCAATGTAGAAGAACGTATAAACTTTATTTCTGTCAGTCCAGGTGACACTTTGTGACGCGGGTAGTTTCATTGGCAAAGAAAAGACACTTATCCCATGAAGCTTCCTTTCATCATCTGTCTGCCCATTCATTCAATTTGATCACTGCTGTTTTGATAAATTTCACCTCTGCTCTCCTGTTGTTCTTCCGTAATTCGAGGGAACATCGAACCGAATCCGAAAATCATATTAATGTTCGGTTGTTCATTTTACATCAATGACCAGACCAGAACAAGCTAGCAGGAAATTGAATAACACAAAAAATATTTTTAAAATTCCTTCCAGAAAATTAATCGACTGCAAAGTCAGAATATGAGAAATGTCAGAGTGCACTGATATTTAGCCCATTTCACAATGCACAGATACACCTAGACGAGTTCAGTCTTTGCGAAATTTTATTTATAATTGTGACAATTCCCTGGGGCAGATCCTCCCTGAATCCACAAAAATGTACGCTGCCAAAAACTATTTCAGTTCAGATTAAAATGGCTCAGGATACTTTCCATCAACCCAAAGGTTACTGCGCCATGTCAATTGAAGTGTATCCAGATAAGGTTAGAACTCCCAGCCTTTTCTCCCACAGCTCCCTATTCCAGTTGCTCCAGCCTAGTTTGGAGCTCCCATCCTGGGCGTTTCACGCGCCTCTCTGCCTTCATAGAAGAACTGCATGCTCACGGAATTGGTCAACTGGCAGAAAGAGTAGAGATTCACGCGTTCATTCCGCTCTCAAATTCCGATCGTATCTTCGCCACTGCGTCGCTAAATTTCTGTGATTCCAGACCTGGAAGCCAGTGTGATTGAAGTGTGCAACCTTAGTTACAACCTTGTCTCGAGGCACTGGTAAAGTAACGATGAGAAACTTCGTTGTTATTTAAACCAACATTTCAACAATTTGTTTGCTAAGCCTGCACATTTCATCTTTTCTCGAAATCTAACGAAATCAGTCTTCAACATTCTCAATGATGGACTCTCCACAGCCACTGAGGACATCGAAGATGACGATACAACCCAATCTCAGTAGGTTATCCTCTTGTGCATGTGGTGCTGTTCCTCGCCGATCTTAGCCATTGCATTAATTGCTTTTACTGTTGGTTATTTTTTCATGTGATCGTTTAGTGGCACGTACTCTGCATTTTGGCCGAAGCAACCTCCATTCAAATCCGAGTGTCAGTAATGCGCATTTGTTCCATGTTACTCCACATAACCTTTGCAAAACAAACCCAGAAAGAAAGAAATCAATTTTTACGATTAAAATGCTCTCGAAGGTGATGGTTTTTGGCTTCAAACTTTATCTGCACCTAATCTCGGAGATGTTTCTCCCTTTCCCAATCACTATTCTTCCATTCTATCCTTTATCACATGCCACTGAGGCATTGCACAAAATAACATTCACTTTCACATTGACACCGTTAAGTTAGTGCTGCAGCTGTCGCTCTTGTTAGGTGAACTTGCACCAATACCACCATGAGAAGCTTTAAGCCACTTAATGCAATCAGATAATGTGGTTGGGTTATCAATCTTCATGTAAAGTGTTTGATTTTCATGGACCAGATATCGTTGGAGCACTGGGTTCATGAAAAGGACGCAGAACACAATCGAGGAAAAGAGACTTTATTGGAAAAGACCAATGTTTGTGAATTTCCCACATTTATTTCAAGTCTTTATTCGTCTCTCGCTAGAGTGTTATGTATAATTCTGCAATTCACATAAAATAAGCAATATGACAGCTGTGGAAATGGTGCAGAAGTGATTTGCCAATATATTCTCTGGATTGAAGAACGTCAGCTATGAAAGAGTTTAGACAGACTGGCTTTGCTTTTGTGAGAGCAGGAGAGATTGAGAGGAGACAGTATTGAGATGTAGGAAATAATGAGGGGCATGGATTTGGTACACTTAACGAAAGATTTCTCGATGATGGATGGATCAATCAATCATAGATTTAAGATAAGAGTCATAAACGGTCGAGTAGCTCTACATAAAAAAAGTTTATTAGCATGCGAGTCATTGGAATCTGGACATCACTGTCCCAATGAGTCAGAGCGGCAGAAATTCTAATAATCTTCAGAGATACTTAACTGTGAATTTGTAATGCTTAAGGCACACAACGTTAAATGATGGAAATGGGATGAGGATAATCAAGCAGGTGTCATTGACAAGAGCATGCACAAGTAGCTTGCAGCCTCAGTTAGCTCCGACATCCACCGTGACAACACAAATGCATTGGGGCCAGCTAAACAGAGTGAAGCCAGAGAATTTCTAGAATGATGAGACTCATCCAATGACTCCATTAAAAAACAAGTTGATCTGGACTCAACATTCTGGGACATGCAAAGTAACGACAAGAAACAGCAACTGAAAGCAGTGGGAAATAAATCAATTCAATTCGAAACGCTGCAGGATAGCAGAGCTTCGCATGAGTTTCATCTGCTTTGAAGATATCACCGAGAAAGGGGAGGAAACGGCCGCAAACCAACTTCCCAAAGCCACCGAACTTCCCCACACCATCTGCATCTTTCACCTGAACAACAAATCTTTACACAAACCTTGAAATCCTGAAATAGTCAGAGCCGCCCCAGCGGGAAAATGAACACGAGCATCTCACGTGACAACTGAGGTTACCTCACCGAGGTGTGGGGAAGTTCGGTGGCTTTGGGAAGTTGGTTTGCGGCCGTTTCCTCCCCTTTCTCGGTGAAATCTTCAAGGCAGATGAAACGCATGTGAAGCTCTGCTATCCTGCAACGTTTCGAAATGAATTGATTTATTTCCCACTGCTTTCAGTTGCTGTTTCTTGTCGTTACTTTGCATGTCCCAGAATGTTGAGTCCAGATCAACTTGTTTTTTAATGGAGTCATTGGATGAGTCTCATCATTCTAGAAATTCTCTGGCTTCACTCTGTTTAGCTGGCCCCAATGCATTTGTGTTGTCACAGTCGAATTTGTTGTCCTCGTCATCGCTGTGCATTGCTACTCAGAAGAGCTGGTTGTGTTGTTTAGTGGATCTTCCAGAAATATTTTGCAACAATAGATATTCCCGCAGATTCATTGTCAAAACCAACGCCGGGAGGACATGCCATTACCCAACAAACCAAGCTCTCTAAATTATTGGTCAAAGTATGTCTCGGCACGTACAGCCAGACTCCTCTGACCACTCGGAGTTATGAGACAGCATAAATCGAAAGACATATTTGACAACAACTCACCAAAAAATGGACCAAATACCCATCATAGGCAAGACAAATTTGGAAAAAAAATATTGCATGTCGTGACTGCAGGAAACATTATACAGGACAGACAACTCACGATACGCATTCTTGAAGATCAACTTGACATGAAACACCACTGCCAGGTGTCCGCAGCAGGTTGACCCATGACACTGAGTGTCGCTGATTCCGTGGCTGGAATCTCGGATTGTGTGACAGTCTGCAGCAATGGAGAATGTGTTGCTGAAAAAGTACAGCAGGTTAGGCAAAATCCAAGAAACAGGAGAATGGATGTTTCTGACATGAATACTTCATCAGATATTCGGCCAAAACGTCGATTCTGCTACTCCTCAGTTGCTGCCTGATCTGCTGTGTTTTCCAGCACCGCACTCTTGACTCTGATCTCCAGTATCTACAGTCCACACTTTATCCTCCGTCTGCAACATTAGTTAGTTCCTTGTGTGAGGGAACTGTTGATATTACCAATGTAAAATTCGATTGCTGATTGAGAAAAAAAAAACAGGTCCGCAGCCCAAAAGAGTGTTTCTGTTGTTTTGAGTTTCCTGGCTGTAAAATGTATGCTTCTGTGATCGCACAGTTGGCAGTACTCTGGGGAGCGGCTGCAGTTATCTGCATTTACATCCGAGATGCTATTGGTGCGGTTTGATTTGTTCTTGATTTGTGCAACAGTAACACAGTGACGGATCAATTAATATTTCAAGAAGGCAGACCGACGTGGAAAATGTCGAGGTGCTGGTGACATGTGATCAGAGATTATCGAGATCGAGGAGAAACGAATGTTGATTTCTTTCGGGTCGTGATGAAGAACAACCAGGGAAATAAGTCACCAGCGGGTACAGTTTACAAGGGCACTCATAGGAAGCAAAATGCGAAATAAAACGTACAAAATGACGAAGACAGATGAAGGATGACAGTAATCATGGGTAATCTGACTTCCACTCCGCAGCTCCCCTAATTCCCACACCCAGCCCCATTGTAAACAAATGTTAGAGAACCATAAACATCAACGTCGTCCATTGGAACGATCCAAGTCTTTTCGAAATTTTCGATTCGGCTATTAGTTTCAGTTATTTTTTTCTTTCCTGGGAATTCATCTCTTTCATTGTTAGCAATCGTAAAGGGAGCCATCCTTTTTGTCATGGAAATAATATGATACTAAACTTTGTTTGTGGCGTGTATAAGACTCCACTGTGTCACACGTTTCTTCTACTTTCTCTCGATTTTAATGGTACTCTGTCTTTTGAATCTTCCGCCCAACGTGCATGACCTCATAATCTGGACATGTAACTGCATCTGACAAGTTTTTGCCCACTCACCCAATCTATTTATATGCCAATTCATATTGCCACGATCTCATCATAACATGCTCTCCCAAGCGTGTGTATTGTCAGCAAATTTGGACACATTTCACACTGCCCCTTTCTCCATGCTATTAACAGAGAGATAATTGAAGCCTTGAATATACCCAGTCTTGAAAGGCCTCTGCTGTAAATGTTTCTACATACTTGCTACCCTCTGAATGTGAGAAAATCCGCCTCATTTATTTCTTATGTGGGTAACCCCTTCCCCTGAGATTGGGATCTCCGGTCCTTCACTATTCTGGATATGAATTAGAACAGAACAAACTTTTATAGTAAAACACAATCTCACTGCTGTCTCCAGTGCCAGTTCTGATTTTTTAACCTCTGCTTGAACAAACTGCCCTGATGAGCACATTATTACTGACAATGACACATCTGCTTCACAGGTGCTTCAGTGTCTGTGATTGGAGTGAAGCTGAAAGGCGCGATAAAAGTGCATCTTTTTTCACTCGACCATTGCCATATTATTAATCTCTCTGCTCATAAAAATGGATCCGTTGTATGCATTCAATCTCTCATCAATACCGAGCATGTTTCACTCACAGTTGATTTTAAATGATTTCTTGTTGGATGAGTTATCTCTGCAACTCCAGAAAAAACCGTCTCAACAACTCGGTATGTTCTCAGGTCTGCTCATTTCTTGACATACAGGAAACTTGCTCCAAAGAAAACCTTTCCAGAGTCGTGAATCACTCCACAAAATAAGTTTTATTTATCTCTGTACATGGTGCAAAGCAGAGGATTGTGAAAAGATTCTGGGAAAATGTTGCCAATTGTCAAGTGGGAAACCTTTCAGCAAGCAAAACAGAAATCCCAGCGTCGAGCTTTGTGAATCTTTAGATATTCCTTGGGACGCGGATTCAGTGGAAAATGAAGGGTGAACTGGCTGGCTGGGCAGAGACAGTTTAGAAATCTTTCTGTTCTTTCGGAGGCCGGTATTTTGACTCTGGTGTACTCCGGACTTGAATTGATCTGTGACATTGAAGGATTCTGTTCCTGAACGTCAGGAAGTCAAATCTCATCTCAGCTCCGGGGCAATTAGAAAATGCGGGAACAGATAGGTCACTGAAAGGCTAGAAATGAGGCGATCTCTGAAGGAGGATAACTGATTTCCGGTGTCATGCATGTGACTGTAAAGGGTGGGATCAGCCTATTCCCATGTCTTCACCGTGAATTGCCCAGGATTTATTTCGGAAACGACATACTAATTAAAGATGTTTGTCAATATGGGAGGAGCAGGCTGCAGCTTGCATTCGGGGATCATTGAAGCCATTGGCTCAACTGTCTCTGTGGCGATGTTAGTCAGTGCGTTCGGCTCTTCACTGACAGGTTGCTGTTCTCCCACGACCCAGGAACAGAGCGACAGCTGTTCTCACACAATCTGTTTTTTTTTTTGTCCGCACAGTTCCGGGATTTTACCGAGTTCAGAAAAATATTCCTCAAAAGGTTCGAAGGGAGAAGGTTCCGCTTTTAGGAGAACTGGTTCCCGGTGACATGTATGTGTCTGCAAAGTGTGAGATCAAACTGTTCCCATTGTTCATAATGAATGCTCCAGGATTAATTTTGGAAACGTCAAACCAATTGAAGACAATTTTCATTTTGCGAAGGACAGGCAAAAGCTTGAATTCACTAACAGTCTGCTTTCGGAGATCCTGCAAGGGGCCTCCTACAAGGGACTCCCCAGCCTCCGTGAAGCAATTAGTCCTATCGTTTGGCTGTTAACCGAGAGGGTGTACCCACGCATGGAGCGGTCGCTGCTCTTATCCATCCAACTCCTTTGCTGTGCACTTTCTGGTTTTTAATAGGGTCTGTAATATGTAGCCAAACGGAAACCAAATCAGTGAGGAAACACAAATGCGTTTCTGTATTGTTGAATGGCTCGTGAAGGGTTGTGGACACTCGGACTCTCAAACAAAAACCGAAACTGCTCAAGGAACTCGGCAGGTATGACATACCTGTGAGAGAAAATGGAGTTCTGAAAAACTCCTGGAAAAGCTCCGAATCGTTGTCTCTGTTTATCTCTCCCCAGATGCTGCCAGATCTGTTTAGTTTTTCCTGCAATCTCTCCCTTTCTTTTTAAATGAATGACCATTTCAACCATCGAGATTGTTTACACAGTCCAAACATGCCCTGACATTTAACCCTATCGAAACTGTAGTGATTGAATTCAAACAAATAATCTTGAAACAAGTTTAGTAGTGCGCTTCTGCAGTTGTGGCCAAGTGGTTGACGCGATGGGCGTTAATTCCACTGTGGATTCCTCATGCAGTTAAGTATTTTCTGACTGTAATTGAGAGCCGAGAGTGAACTTGGAGAGTGCTTGTTCTCTGCTTTCTTGTTTCAAATTCAAATCGCAGGATAAGGTGAAATGCGTATAACTCAGGCAAGGAACGTTAGTAATCTGCAATCAACCGCCTGTCAGGATGGAAAAGGCAGAAAACCCCAAAGCAGGTAAGATCCATTTAATTGTGCACTTCCATTACTGAATACGTTTGCCCCTCTGACAAAAGTGACGCCAAATGAGATAAGAAACGTTCAGGGGATTATGTTGGACTGGTGCAGACTTAGTGGGCCAAAGGGCATTTTTATGCTAGACACTTCCATGGCCAGCTGCGAGGTGGTCAGTTTGTGAAGTAACAGGACATCCTTTGCAAAATGTCCCTCGGCGAGGAAGAGGTCGAAGCTACTCTCCCCGATAGTTCTGACAGTCACGGTATTCATTGGCACATTTCAATTGATAATAACTATTACGGTGCATATTTGTGGAATCAGTCTATCTGATAATCAGGACGATGAGACCGTGATGTCTCATTAACCAGGCGAGAGCAAGCCCTTGCAGCTTACATTCCCTGGCTCTGCTTTTTAGATAAAGATTACTTTCTCGATGTGCCTGTGTTTATATCAAACAGCTCATTAATATCGGGACTGGACGTTCAGGGGAAAGTGGAGGTGTGACAGAGGCAGAAATAGAACAAGATGAGACGTGAAAGTGTTTAGATTTTGCCGTGGGTCCGTTGCTTTTTGTGAGGAATGTCTGCTGAGCGCTATCCTGTCAGGCCCCAGGAGCCAGACGGCTTGTTTTGGTGGGGTTTGTGTTATTGAAAGTTACACATGAGAAGCATGTTCGATTATTTCAGCTCAGTATCCATTTCCTATCGCGGCTCACCACAACAGTGCACATTTTCTGGCGAAGTGCCTTGTATTCCACTTCAAGCCGCCTTTTTCTGGAGAAACTTACAGACGTAAAGCACATGGAGTGGGGAGAATGCTGAGGACACTGTCACTGTCGGGGAATGTGCCTGTGTGACTGCTTCTGTATGTGAACATGAGAATACGCTCCTCAAAGGTGTTACAACAGTGTGACCAGGTCAACCTTCAGTACCATTGTTATGTCATTTAAGATCACAGGGAGAATGTAACTGCAGCAAACCGGGACGAGAATAGATGTATGCCTGATATCGTGAGCTTCACGATGGACGAATGACCCTTCTCCACTCCTCTCCCACACGATTTTTAAACTCGAGGTCAGAGAGAAACTGACCTGACGACAAAATCGCTTCACAACCTTCTACTACCAATTTTGCAAATTTATTTCTATCTTGCCACCTAAAACCTTTAATTAAATGTAAAGAAAATGAATGTGCGCTCAGCCAATGGGACGCCTTTGGTTACAGTCCTTCAGCCTGAAACGACCCTACACCACCATTCTCAGCAGACTGCTGTTAAACTCATTTTATATCTAAATGGAAAACTTACATTTAACTCCATGCGATCTAACTTTATGAATTAGTCAACCATGTGGAACCGTGTAAAATATTTTATTAAAGTCCAAGTGAGCAAAGTCTGTTACTTTGTCCTCATTGATCTTCTTGGTTACGCCCTCAAAAAACTCAATCAACTCTGTGCAAAACCATGCTGATTATCCCGATTCATTCCTTGTATCTAAACATTCATATAAATCCTATCGTTTAGAATTCCACCAAACAACTTACCCACGACCATAACCAGACACAATCATCTATCGCTCCCAGGCTTCTGCGTGAAGTTCTTTCTAAACAAAGGCACAATAGCCATCCCCTGTTCATTCGGCGCCCCACTCGTCATAATAGATGATAAAAATATTTCTACGAAAGTTTCAAAGGTTTCTTTCCCGAACTTCCCACAAGTTTCCGGGATACAGGAGATCAGATCCCAGAGAAATATCCAACTTTATATTTTCCAGGTCCTCCAGTCCTTCCCCTTTTCAATGTGAACGACTTTCAAAACATCAATATTTAATTGTACCCGTTATGTCGTTCTCCATGGTGTAAACTGACGCGAAGTGAACATTATATGTCTCTCCATCTGCTGAGATTCAAGACAAATGTGAGCTCTTTCATCTTAAAGTCCTATTTGGTCTCAAGTTCTTAATTATTGTAGATTCTCTTTCGACTATACTTAGCTTTATGTTCTGATGACATCTCATATCCTCGATTGACCTTTATAATATCCTCCTTAAGAATGCCCCTCCACTCTTTATATCGTTCAAGAGATTCACTTGAAACCATGTGTTTATATGGAAGCTGTCCCCTTTTTTTAAAAAAAGTCTTATGACAAGGCGTAAATCTCAGCAATCAACATTGTTCTAACGGAATACCTACAATGTGGAACCCGGCCATTCGGACCAAGAAGCCCCCACTAATCCTACGAAGGGAATCACACTCAAAGTCACACCTCTACTCAATTCCTGAAACTCTGCATTTCCCATGACCAAAGAACGTCAGCCGCACAAAGCACTCAGTTTGTTCAAGTCATTCTGCCGCATGCCCGCTTCAACAATAAGATCTGCCCTTATGCCGATAATTGTGTCTTCTTCAAATGGAGCAACAACACCCTCAATTCCTTTGAATGGATCCTTCATACATAATGTGAATAGATGTGTTGCCAACACTGACTCCTGCTGAACTCCACTAGTCACGGGCTGCCATCCTGGAGAAGACCCAACTGTCTGCCTTCTGCCAATCAGCCAAGCCTCAATCCATGTCCTCTTCTTTAGCAGTTTGCCGTACTGCACCTTGACATATGCCTGGGGAAATTCAAGCTGGTCACCTCCACCGGCTTGACTTCGTCTAACTTGCTCATTACCTACACAAAGCATTGAACACAAAACTGATTTATTTGATTGTTATCTAGAATATTCCAACTTTGATTCCAGGCCTGAATGTGAAGAACAACAATGTTCAATTGCTGTTGCGATATGTAAACACTACGCTGCCTTAGTAGGGTCGATGAGTGAGTGAATTCCTTCCCTCAGTGGGATCCTCTATTCTCTCAACAGGGTCGATGAGTGACCTAACTGTTTTGCTCACATGGAGCAGGTAAATGCTTGCGGCCAAATGCAAACCAGATGGTGTATTGAGTTGAGATGATCGCTTAAACCTATTCCTGGAATAGGTTCCTTGAAACGTCTCTCACAATTCGAAAATATCGATGTGAAATCAGTTCTACAGAGACCGGAGAGCACATCCCACATGCTACATATTTGATAGGTCTCTCCACAATGTGATGACGTTCATGATGAACTGTCCCCAGGAACGTTTATAATGATTAATGTCTTTATTCAGTGTGAACACGTTGAACACACGCAAGTATTCAGCACCTTCTACAGCACTTCCCGCATTCATGGCATTTAGAAAGACCTGTTAATATGGAGAGAAAGGTGATGAGCCATCCGGTCGCTCGGACTTTGCAGCACGGTCCCACAGATTTGGAATTGGAAAGGTCTCTATTCCGGGTGAGCACGTGGGTCAGACGTCAGGTCTCTATATATCTTAACGGACTCTTATTTATGTGGACATATTTCTCAGAGATGAAACACATAGAGGTTTGATAACATTTTCCAAAGTTCGGAGAGAGAAAAGGTTTCTCATTAGTATGAGCGTCGTGTTCGGTTCTCCAATCGCTGGACGTTTTAAAGCATTTTCCGCAGTTCATACACTGAAATCGTTTCTCATCATTTTGAACAAGCAGGTGTCGCAGCAGGTCAGAGACAGAGTGAATCCCTTCCCACTCTCTGAGCAGGTGAATGGCTTGTTCCTGGTATCATTGCGTCCATGGGAATTCAGCTCAGACAGGGAAATGAATCCCTAGATTTCCACAGTCATTCCTCACTATGACTGCAATTGAGGTGTGTAAGTCTGATGACAGGAAAAAACCTGGTCCACACGCACAATAAGTGAACGACTTATCTCACACTATTACCAGAGCTTTTTCCTTTCATGTTCGAAATCTGATCAAGTTGTATTTGGGATAAAATTCGTGGCTTCATCAGATTATGGTGGAGAGGTTGACTTCAAAATCTTCCCCTTCTAATATCCTGCGAAATTGATGTGATCCCAAAATGAAAGCGTGAAACCATCTTTCAAAAGTCTCCAGAATCTGTCTGAAGATATGGTCTGAAGGCAAAGGATTTTCGACACTAAGAATTTGACCAGAATTTTGTCAGAATCTTTCATGCACACAACTTCCACCACAGAGAACGAGCAGGTCAGCTGGTGGATATGAACACGATCGCCTCCATGTTCCCTCCAGGTCAAACACTGTCCTGACATGTCTGACATACAGTACTGTTGGAGCAGACATTTCTTACAATTCAATCATTGCAAAATTGAGGCCTCTGACTTCAGTCCCAAAATCAAAATTCACTGCCTCGCCACTGAGTCGAAAGTGTGATGCTGGAAAAGCGCAGCAGGGCAGACAGCAACGAATGAGCTGGAGAATAGATATTTTGGACACGAGACTTCATCAGGAAAGAGGCTTGTGAACCGAGGGGGTACAGAAACAAATGGAAGCGGGTGGGGTGGGACAAGGTAGCAGAGAGTGTGATAGATTGATGGAGGTGGGGACAATGATGAAAGGTCGCAGCGCAGGCTGGAGCAGACAGGTGGGATGGAAGATGTACAGACAGGACAGTTCATGAGAGCGGCGGAGGCCCTGGACCTGAATGAATTTGGTTGTGTGGGAGGGAGAGTTGACTGTTCCGCCAGAGGCGAGTGGTGTTATTTGTTGCGGGTGTCCCGGAGGTGTTTTCCGAAGCGGTCTGTAATTAGGCATCCAATTTCTTCAATGTCGAGGAGACAGTAAAGGGAGCAATTGTTACAGTAAATGACATGCGTGGAAATGCAGGTAAAACTCTGATGGACATGCAAGTGTCTTTTGGGCCTTTGACAGAGTGGAGGACGGATGTGTGGTTGGATGTTTTCCAAACCCCGTGTAGGAGAAGGTGCTGGGAGGGGAGGGTGGTTTTGTGGAAGCGTGCACTTTGTAAGGGGTGGAAGAGGGAATGATCTTTATAGAAAATGGATAGGGGTGGGGAGGGAAGCACATCTTAATTGTTGGGGTTCATTTGCAGCTGACGGAAATACCGGAGGATGACATGATGTCTTCAGAGGCTGCTAGATTTTAAAGTATTGAAGAAGGAACTTCTGTCCTCGTCATATTTGGAGGGATGAGTTTTGGGAGTGGGGTTGAGGGAAGTGGATGAGATGAGCTGGAATGCATCATCGACGACGTGACAAGAGAAAATGCCTCGCCACTGATTCAAATTTCTCCCTGGCACTGGTTTGAGTCTGAACAGATACGTCATTACCATGGTGACATCCTTCAACTCGTGATGTGTTTTTAACCACATATCGCCATCATCACCATATCAGCCGACTTGCACCTCATTAACATCATTAACTCTTCCACGTCTCTGCCCTTCTGCAGCTCAAACGCTAAACCATTCGTTTGGACGACACGGTCATAATACACTTCGATCCGTTCTTCCAAATTTCCTCCCCGCTCTGGTGCTAGTGGAGCAATGGATATATAGAGAGAAGAGTTGAGCACGTGGCTACACGGATGGTACAGGAGTGAGGGTTTTGGATTCTTGGATAATTGGGGCTTTTTCTGGGGTCGGTGGGACCTGTACAAGCAGGATGATCTTCATCTGAACCAGAGGGGTACCAATATCTTTGGGTGGGGGCGGGAGATTCGCTAAGGCTATTGGGGTGGGTTTAAACTAATCCAGCAGGGGGATGTGAAACAAAATTGCAGTTCAAGTATAGAAATTTTTGAGAGTATGGAGGTCCAGAATCAAGCTTCAGGGGCGCAAGATGGCACCAACAAGCAAGAATTTGGTTTGGAGTGTGTCTGCTTCAATGCAAGGAGCATCCAGAATAAGGTGGATGAACTTGCAGCTTGCATTGGCACCTGGGAATTCGATGTTGTGGCCATTTCGTAGACATGAACAGAGCAGGGTCAGGAATGGTTGTTGCAGATTCCAGGATTACAATAAGAACAGAGAAGAAGGTAAAAGAGGGAGACGTGTGGCTGTGTTGGTCAAGGGCAGTATTACAGTTGCAGAAAGGATGTTTGGGTCTCGTCGACTGACGTAATATGGGCTGAAGTTAGAAACAGGAAAGGAGAGGTCACGCTTTTTGGAGTTTTCTACAGGCCTCCGAATAGTTCCAGAGATGTAGACGAAAGGATAGCAAATATGATTTTCGATAGGAATGAGGGTGAGAGGATAGTTGTCATGGGGGACTACAACTTTCCAAATATTGGCAGAAAACACGATAGTAGGATTACTATAGATGGGTCAGTTTTTGTCCACTTTGTGCAGGAGGGGTTCCTGACATATTATGTAGACAGGCCAACAAGGGGCGTGGTCACATTAGATTCGGTAATGGGTAATGAGCCCGGCCAAGTGTTAGACTGGGACGTAGGTCAGCACTTTGGTGATAGAGATCACCGTTCTGTTGAGTTTACTATTGTGATAGATATGGATAGGTGTATACCACTGGGCAAGAGTTACAGCTGGGGGAACGTCATTTATGATGCGATTAGGCAGGATTTAGGAAGCATAGGATGGAGAAGGAAACTGCAGTGTAGGCACATTAGAAATGTGGAGCTAATTCAAGGAAATGCTACTGTGTGTCCATGATAAGTATGAATCAGTCAGGCAGGGAGAAAGCTGTAGAGCGCGGGAGCCGTGGTTTACGAAGGAAGTAGATTCTCTGGTCAAGAGGAAGAAGAAGGCTGATGTTAGGATGAGATGCAAAGGCTCATTTAGGGCGCTTAATGGTTACAAGGTAGGCAGGAAAGATCTAAAGAGAGAGCTCAGATGAGCCAGGAGGCGACGTGAGAAGTTGTTGGCCGATAGGATTAGGGTTAAACCGAAGGCTTTCGATATGTATTTCAGGAATAAAAGAATGACGAGAGTAAGATTAGGGCCAATCAGGGACATTAGTGGGAAGTTGTGTGCAGGGTCAGTGGAGATATGGGAAGCACCAACTGAATACTTTTCAACAGTATTCAGTCTAGAAAACGGCAATGTTGTCGAGGAGAATACTTAGATACAGGCAACTGGACGAGGTGTGATTGAGGTTCACAAGGAGGAGGTATTAGAAATCCTGAAGAGTGTGAAAGTAGATATGTCCCCTGGGCCGGATTGAATTTATCCTAGGATCCTTTGGGAAGCCATTGGGGTGATTGCCGAGCCTTTGGCATTGATCTTTAAATCGTCATTGTCTCCACGAATAGTGCCAGAAGACTGGAGGATAGCAAATGTGGTTCCCATGTTCAACAATGGGAGTAGAGACAATTCTGTTTATTATAGACCAGTGAGCTTCACTTCAGTTGTTGGTAAAGTGTTGGAAAAGGTTATAAGAGATAGGATTTATAACAATCTAGAAATGAATAATTTGATTAGGGATAGTCAGCATAGTTTTGTGAAGATTACGTCGTGCCACAAAAACCTTATGGAGTTCTTTGAGAAGGTGACCAAGCAGGTAGATGAGATGATGTTGTGTATATGGATTTCAGCAAGGCGTTCGATAAGGTTCCCAACAGTAGGCTATTGTAAAAAATCCGGAGGAATGGGATTGTTGGAGATAAAGCAGTTTGTGTCAGTAATTGGCTTGCTGAAAGAAGACACAGGGTGGTAGTTGTTGGGAAATGTTGCTCCTGGAGTCCACTTAACAGTGCTGAGCCGCAAGGATCGCTGTTGAGTCCACTGCTGTTCGTTTTATAAACGACGTTGATGTGGGCGTAGAAGGGTGTGTTAGTACGTTTGCAGACGACGCTGAGATTGGTCGAGTCGTGGATAGTGACGAATTACGTAGAAGGTTGCAGCGAGATATAGATAAGCTGCGAGCTGGGCTGAGAGGTGGCAAATTGAATTTAATGCGGACAAGTGTGAGGTGATTCACTTTGGTCAGTGTAAGAGGAAAGCAAATTACTAGATTAATGGTAAGATTCCTGGTAGTGTAGATGAGCAGAAAGATCTCGGTGTCCAGGTACACAGATCCTTGAAAGTTGCCAGCTAGATTGACAGAGTTGTTAAGATGGCACACAGTGTTTTAGCTTTCATTAATAGAGGGATCGTGTTCTGGAACCATGAGGTTATGCTACAGATGCACAAAATTCTAGTGCGGCCACACTTGGAGTATTGTGTACAGTTCTGGTCACCGCATTATAAGAAGGATATGGAAGCTTTGGAAAGGGTGCAGAGGAGATTTACTCGGATGTAGCCTGGTATGGAGGGAAGGTCTTACGAGGAAAGGCTGCGGGACTTGTAATTTTCTCGATAGAGAGAAGAAGGTTGAAAAGTGACTTAACAGAGACATATATTATATTCAGAGGGTGAGGCAGGGTGGATAGGGAGAGCCTTCTTCCAAGAATGGCGACAACCAGCACGAGGGGGCATAGCTTTAAAGTGAGCAATGATAGATAGAGGACAGGTGTCAGAGATAGTTTATTTACTCAGAGAGTAGTAAGGGTATGGAACGCTTTGCCTGCAGCGGTAGTTGATTCCCGAACTTTAAATACATTTAAGTTGTCATTGGACAAGCATATGGACGTACATGGAATAATGTAGGTAAGGTGGGCTTCAGATTGGGACACAGGTCGGCGCAACATCGAGGGCTGAAGGGACGGTACTGCACTGTAATGTTCTATGTTCTATGGTCTAACTCCCTCAGCTTCTGTTCAAGGGTGTACTTGCGTTCTGTTCACTGTTTCATTGTGCATTATCTGAATGACATTTTTACCAACGCCCATTTTCCCAAACGTGCAATGCGGCCTTCGCAGCTTTATCTTTCCACACGGGCTCCCTCATGGTGGAAGGGAAGGAGTTGCAGGTTATTCACCCAATGATGTAATCCTGATGTCTTCCAATACCTCCTCTGCATGTGGGTGTACTCACAACAAAGGTTGCTCAGCCATCACTGGGCAGCTAATTTTCAAAGGTTTCATCATTTTCTATATACCTCTTGACTGTCTTCCCTCTATGTATCACTGTCATGTCGTCCAGCCCACTCAAGAGCAAACAGAGCTGGTCAATAGCATGCCAACCCAGCCAGCGGACACGACACCCGAGATTATGTTTTAAAGTGCTCTTTCAGATATGTGCATTCCCTCGAATTCCAACCTCCAGAGCATGTTCGATTTGAACTCTTTCATGTTTGGTGCCTAAACGTCATCTGCCAAAAGCATAAATTATGAAATCCCATCGCTATGTAAATCGCACAGGGCGAGAGGAAAGGAATTGCTCACCAAGTGATGAAGAAAAACTGTAACACATGCTGAAATTAAGGACAATTAATTGGTATTAACACTACAACGTGCCTTTTTCATAATAGAAACTTCAAAACTTTTCCTCTGTATGAGTTTAAACAAATGTTAATCCCTGTCACATTATGAGATATTGGGAAGTTGACAAAGTGTTATAACAAACAAGTTATCAAAGAAGTGGGTTTCAAGTCGTATTTTGTCACACAAAACGACGCTTGTATCACAAAACTGATTTGACAGAATTTGTTCTGCTCAAGAACATAATCTTTTGTCAGTCTCAAGACGTTAGTGCTTCCTTAACTCAGTGGTTCGAGCCCTGGTTTTGTAAACCAGGAGTTGTAGCCTCCATTCTCACGGCAGTCTTTCTGAATTTTCTTACAACTATTGCAGCAAGCATCCGAAGGTGCGTTCTATATGTTGTTAGGAAATATTTTTGAAGGAACAGCTGGAAGTCATTTTTTTACGCAGATCAGGCCGCATCTGTTTCAGTTTGGAAGTCCACATCCGTGTTTTTCTTTCGAGGAATATGAGAATGACAAGCTTCTGATGCGAAGAATGCCTTTGTTTGGCAGGAAGAACAACGTGACTCAGTAGGAGCAGTAAAGTAATGGTGAAACAGTGCAGGACGAAAACGTACAGTGATGCGGCTGTGTGCTTCCGTTCCTTATGTAGAAACAGGAATGTGCTGGAATCCAAATTAAACAGATAGGAGGCTGGAAGAGCATAGCTACTCAGGCTGCCCCAGAGGTGGAGAAATCAACGTTTAGCAGGTTCCAAATATTCACGATTGGGGCAGTCTTAGAAGGACAGCCTCCTGCCAGTTTACCGATGTAAACAGAAACGGGTTTTAAAGCTAATAGTGAACAAAGAAGAGGCCAGACGGTTCAATTCTTCATTTTATGGAAATTGGGCTCTCCTGAGTTCTTCGTCGCTATCAAAAGATGTGTCTGTATAGTTCCCTCTATGGGTCAAAATGAGGTTCAGTTCTCCCGCAGGTCAGGAACAAATGTGACGGTATCTGACTTCAGTCTCTATCGCTGGTTCATTTGAGATTAAAACTTTGCATGTAAAGTCTCATTGAAATGAACACTTCAGACGTCAGGCTGTGGGCCAAGTATTGGTATCTGGAAACGAGAATGGATGGATGTTTAATGACTGGCACTGACATAATGTATTATTCTGTGCTGTAAAAGAACGGTGTCACGAACATTCTTTTTTGATAGAAATTTCTCATCGCTGGAAAAGAAGCTGTGCTGCTGAGAGAAGATACAACTGCACATGCTGTCCTTCCTGGTCGGCTAATGGTTACGATGTAGCGCTTTCACCGCTGTGGTTTGGGTTCATTTCTTGGTCAGGGAATCAGGATTTATTGTTCCTAATAAGGGCAACAACAAAAGTCGAGCATCTTTGACAGGAATCGCATTTCAAACGCGTCCGCATGTGCCTTGCAATATTGTACAGGGCCGCAAGTTGGCTCACTGGTTATCACTGCTGCCTCACTGCGCCAGAGATATGATTTGCCTACAACTGGGTCGACTGTCAGTAAGGTGCCTTATTCAGGAGCTAATGAAGAGAAAAAGGGTAAAGTATTGCTCTGTGAGGGTTAATCCCTGGAGGATTGGTGTGCATTTCTTGCAGCGAATAGTCAGTTTCTGAACATTAGGCTTTCTATGTTCCCTTACTGTGTTGCTTTAGCAAATGTTCAGAAAGGAGAGAAGAGTGAGGAAAAACAGTCACTTCCCAGTCAGGGATTGATACATAATGCGACAACTAACGGATTCACTTTTGAAAGAATTTGCTTCCATTTTCACTACGTTGGTCATGGCAGTATACACATTAGAGCGGGCTTTAATTTGTTGCATTGGACCCAGCATCCTTTCTCAACATGAACAATACTGGAATATAAAGAGATAATAAAATACATGGATAGCGATGACTGGAATGAAAAGTCGTCAGGAAGAATGGACAGAGTTTACTTGGAAAGAAAAAAATGGAAAGGAATCCATCGATGTAGTGAGGGATAATGACATTTGAAAAGACAAGGCGGGGTTTCATGGCGTGGTGGAAAAGACGAATAGATCATGTGGTGTGACACCAGGTAAAACTGAGTTGTGCCCATATGGAAGGGTTCCAGGCGATGTCAGTTTGGTGGGAGTTAACAGGAGGGAAATTCCCTCATTCGTATGGATCTATATCTAGAGTTTAGAACTTCAAAACCAGGGATGAATGATAAAGGGAAGTTTGGAGCACGTTTTATTTTTCCTTCTACAGCGATTGCATTTGACAGACAGACAAGTTCGGGAATTAGTGGTGCGCTGTGACACCAGAGCATCAGCTTCTTCCCTGTCTTTGAACCAAGCCGCCTGCGCAAGGAATGCAAATGCGGCCCTTCTTTTCGTGGAAGGATCAGAAGGCGGTAACTACACTCTCAAACAGAATGGCATATGATCAGAACCAGGTTGGAGAAAAACTTTACAATGCTTTGCACTGTAATTAAATGGAATTGCATTACATTTCACTACGAGAACAGATTTGTTCAAGCAAATTCGAAGGCAACTTTGCAGGTGGGAAAGCAAGTAAGAAAGATGCATACTTGCCCATGTGAAAGGCTGCAGTTTCGGCCCAGTTTCGAACTGGGGACTTTTCGCGTGTGAGACGAACGTGATGACCACTACTCTACCGAAACAAGCTCCACCGACCGTGGCGGCGGCTCTGTGGCATCCAGCACTGAAAGTTGAAGCCATTCTTCGTTTCTCCTTTCTGTTTCCAAGCGCTCGTTGTTGTCCAGCGTAACTGACATCTTGAAAACCTAAAAAAAAGACACGTGAAATTGATTAAAAAAATGCAGACAAGGATGTCGTCAATGTTTGCACCGTAGGGCGAGGTGGAATAGGCTGGGTGGAATAGCTAGCGTAACGCCTGCTAATGATCTTGTGGAAGGGTTGTAAACTTTGTATTTACGTGTTTTACCCAAGTTGGGGTGAGTTGAAAACTCGAGGGCATAGGTTTAAGGTGAGTGGGCTGAAATTGACAAAGGACCTGAGGCACATTTCCCACACAGAAGGTTGTGCGTGTTTGGAATGATCTACCAGAGGAAGTGGAGGAGGCTATTACACTCAGAAAATTGCAAAGGTAATCAGGTGAGTTTCTGGATAGGATGCATTTATAGGGATTGGGGCCAAATGCGAGGGAACGGGACTTGTTTAATTTTGGCTATTGGGTGAGCATGGAGGAGATACCCCGCAGTATCTGTTTCCACGCGGTGTACCCCAATAATGTCGTGTTGCTTACACCGGCTTTAAAGGATTACTTTTTAGCGGAGTTTGCCGTCGCAGACCGTGGCACAATCATTTAGTCTGTTCGACTGCTCACGGGAAAGGTCGTATTGTGATACACTGCAGAAACGAATGACTTCCTTACTTTAGCTCCGACTGACCATACTCTGTGAAATTTTCCCAGATCCTCAGTTGATGATATTTGCTGCTGGAAGTGACCTCAGAAATGTATTGAGCGAATCGCAAAACAGAAAGCATTTAACACGGAACACAAACAAAACTGGCATGCCTCATGCATTTTCAGACACTGAGATGCATGAATGCTAAATGTGAGACAGTCCGAGGGTATGAGTCATAAAGTAATCTCACAACAAACAACAGGGCAATTCCAAACTACTCTTACAAACATACTGCAGCCTGAGTGCACCACCATTTTCCAGACAATGCTGAAAAGAGAGAAAGAAAGAACATAATAAGAATTGGCCATAAAAAGTGAATTTCACCAATCACAGTCTCGATTCGATTCCCTTTCCCTTCCAATGTCTCCAGGGCGGAAATGAAGGAAATGGGAGAAATTCAATAACGTATGACATCGAAATTCATTGGAACGATTTTCCCATTAGCCAGAAAGCCAAATAACAACGAGTAGAGTCACCGTAGGACTTTGTTTCACAACAGCGATGAAATAACAGTCTCCATTCGGTTCCAGTAAAAGCACAACTTGCCTGGAACGGCGAACTGTTTGCGATTTACCCCACGGGAGGCGAACACGATCATGACAGCAGAGACATTTTGAAATATTTGGCACTATCCCACACCACTGTTAATTCTCTGGGAAGCAAACGCATCTCACTTTTGTTTTCAACATCAATATACAATGGGGACCGAAACAGCATTTTAACAAGCTGCAGCATTGGAGTTGATAAGCTGTAATGGCAGGGGTGGGATTCGAATTCAAGGCCTTTTCAAGGCCTGGAATCTGGATCTAGCGCCTTAGACAGCTCGGCCACACAACGAGCTGGGCCTGCACCCCATTTTCTTGCATTTCCAATTTCCAGTTGTGATCCTGCATAACAACAGATGCACAGTCACATGAAAAGGGTTCCATGATTCCTCTCCGACTCGCACAGCTGCTGGGATGTGCCCGGCTACAATGTCAATTCTGCAGCAGATATTGATAGCCCATCAATACAGACAAAAATCAATGGTAAGCTGAGTCTATCTTCTCAGACTCTTTTCAACTATAAATGTATCTGTGAGTGCGTGATTTGGTCAAATAACCATGAGCTGCTTGACATTACTGCAATTTCGATTCTTGCTTTGCTAAATGATTTCACCCATTGCTCGAAACAGGACACCTTTCACGTTTACACGGAACACGAAACACACTGGACGACAGGGAAAATGCACAAAGCTGAGCAGGCCGTGTTCCACATCATACCGTGCAGCATAGTTTCAGTCACTGTGTCTGTTTTTCAGAATAAGAGTCCCAAAGAATGTTCTCCACCCTAAAACCGGAATTCGCATTACAATTAGAGAACGACAGATCACATTGTGAGGATGCTCTTACCTCGGAGCCAATTCGAGATGCCACTTTGCTTGCCTTTTACCTTAACCGTGCAATTTGCTGCAGAGATGTTCACTCCTGGACATGAGCCACATGGATACCAACTGAGTTGGAAACATGTGTGGGAATCGACGAGAAGCGACTCAATAAATTTTGCTAAATTGCATGGTGCTTTTTAGAAATGCAGTTTCTGTTCACCTCAATCTAAAAGGCAGTTTCTGAACATAGTAACAGAAGTCAAAAGGTAATTACCTCACCCTACCCCCACTCCAGAAGAGGTGCTAACTGCCCTTGAGTGCTTTTTGTTCTCGATGTGAAGAGCTCTCACGCCTGAGTCACCTTCACATCTCTGGCTGCTGAGTGAATCACAAAGAAGGAATTTCACCAGAGCTGCAACTGCCTCACTTCTCCACTCGCCTTCCACGTTTACATTTTCCTGCTCGCCAGTGATTTAGAGAAAACCAAATGGCTCCGACAAACCGTGGTGCAATTGCCCCTTATCTGCCATGCTCGGGGTAAACTGTGCAGGGCACTTCAAAACAGAGAATGCTCAACCGTTTGCCCATTGGCCTTTTAAAGATGGCACCACTGCCAGGTACCACGGAATATCCAGGGATATACGGGTGATGCTGAGTACCTACAGCCATGATGGGTGGGAGAATCGGGCTGGCATTGAATGAGTGGGATACCATGGGGTGAGATGGGTAGATAATTAGTTAACTTAGATAACCATCAGGAAACTAGTTCAGCTTCGTGCAGAAAATCCCATGTCACACTCAATGAAAATGTCACTTAGACAAATTATTGTTAGATTCAACCCAATGATTCGAAGACTCTGCTGACCCCAATCCCAGTTACAACGCTGCAGCAGTTTGACCAATGCTCTGAATCACAGGGAAGGAGTTTAACGTCACCTTACCCTTGGGACATAAGGCACTGTGGAGGGGGTGGTTTTGGTATCAGTGGCGGAGCACTTTATGGGAAGTCATTATAATTCTATTAGTTTTAAAATATAGATGGAAAAGGATTAACTAAGTCTAAAACTTAAAGTTCTAAATTTTTGAAAACCAATTTTGATGATATTAACTATGAATTCGATTGGGACAGATATTCTCAGAAAAGGGGGTCAGTTGGGAAGCATATATCATGTATACACAGCGGGAATTGAGGTTTTTTTTCTTAATTCATTCACGGGATGAAGGCGTCCCTCGCTAGGCAAGCATCTATTACCCATCCCTAATTGGCCAGAGGGCAGTTAGCCGTCAACCAATTGCTGTGAGTCTGGAGTCACTTGTAGGGCAGACCAGGTGAGCATGGCAGTTTGTTTCCTTAAAGGGTGTCAGTGAACCAGATGGATTTTTCCGACAATCGAAATGGTCATCATTAGCCTCTTAATTCCTGATTTAAAGTGAATCACTAGACGAGTCTGAAGGCAACAAGAGTATACTTAAGAGGGAAATTCGGAGCATAAAAAGGGGGCATGTGATAGCTTTGGAAAACAGAGTTAAGGAGAATCCAAAGGATTTCTACAAATACGTCAAGAATGAAGAGTAACTGTGGAGAGAATAGGACATCCTTAAAAATCAGCAAGGTTGCCCATGTGCAGAATCACAGGAAATGGGGGAGGTACTGAACGAATATTTTGTATCAGTATTTACTGGGCAGGAGGACATGGAAGCTAGAGAACTTGGGAAATAGGTAGTGACATCTAGGAAAGTGTCTGTATTACAGTGGAGCTGCTGGACGTCTTGAAAGATGCAAACGAAGGAAAATGTCCTGGCTTTTATTAGATGGCCGCTAGACCTCTGTGGGAAGCTAGAGAAGTGATTGCTGGGCCCCTTGCTATCATCAATAGCCACAGGTAAATTGTCAGAAGACTGGAGGTTGGCTACGTGGTGCAACTACTTAAAGGGTTTAAGAAGGGTAATAAGGAAAAGCTAGTGAGCCAGATGTCAGTGGTGGATAAGTTGTTGGAGGTGATTATGAGTCATCGGATTTTCAAGCATTTTGAAAGGTAACGACTGATTAGGGATAGTCAACATGGCTTTGTGTAAGCAATATTGTGTCTCACTGACTTGACTGAGATTTTTTTGAAGAAGTGACTAATAAGATTAATTGAGATAGAGTGGTATACATTGTCGATGTGGACTTCAGTAAGGCGTTGAATAACATTGTGCATGGTCATCTGTTTAACAAGGTTGGTTTATATGAAAGCCATTTGGATACAAAACTGGCTTCAATGTAGGAGGCAGAGGATGGTGGTAGAGGTTTGCAATATCCTGACAAAGGTTTGCAATGTTCCTCATGCTGTGCAGATAGTCCAGTTTAAGGAGTAGGCCACGAGCACAGCCTGCACAGCTCTCCATTTTAGCCGTTATCTTACCCCAGTTTATGGTGTCTGGGCTGGTTCTGTGAGGCAGATTCAGAATTTGAGGCAATGGACCATTCTAGCGGACCTGGTAATGTTTCCATTCAATATTTGCTTTCTTGGGATTGGATTCTCCCTTATCCCGTTATTCTAATCCGCCCATCTCCCTTTCTATATTTTCAGCAAGTTATCAGTTAATAAATTATTTGGGTTTTTTTTTCCTGTATCTTCCTCTGACCTTAGTTTTTGACTCCCTCGTGCATTGAGTGCTGGCATGGTGAAGCTCAGAAACATTGAAATGGTGTGTGTCAAGCTGTTGTTCACTTCCCGATGCATCCCATGTTGTGCTTCATGGACAGGAGTGTTCCAGCAGCTGTGACTCACGTGTTTGAAACTTGGTATGCGCCTGCCCACGGAACGTCTTTGTTTGTCTCTCTCAGTTGATCGTGCGGTCAGTAACACTAGGAAAATCCTCGAGTATAATTATTAAGGAACAGATATCTAACTTGTAGCAAAGCGGCTTCTGACTGACTCCTGTTATTGAAAAGTTAGTGGAGGGGCAGGGGGTGGTTTGCTGGAGGTTGTGCTGTGAACTGCCTCAGGGAGACCTGAGGATTTGCTGACCCAACTCTGGATGGAGCATGGGGACCGTAGTTTCAGTATCTGGGTCTGTAACATGAACAGCAAATGGGGCAGATGCTGCAGAGAGGTGAAGCTCTGAAACCATGGAATGAGTGTGTGTGGGGAAGGGATGTGCTGTATCTGTCCGTGTTTTAGCCTGGACAAGGACATACTCTCACTCTCCCCGTTACATACACTGAAGGACACTCTTCCTATCGGCTACACACACACTCTCCCTTATTCTCTCTCACATGCGCACACGCGCACTCCACTCTGTCACATGCACGCATGCACGCACAGCCTCTGTCTCTAACTCTCGCACTCACACACACAATATCCCTTACTCTCTCTCACGTATACACAGAGTCTCTCTCTCTCTCTCCCCTTTACACAGACACGCCCCTCTCTCCCACATACGCACACACACACGTATGCACATATAAGCTTGAGGGGAGAATTTGCATTTGACCATTTGTATTTGCAGATGCATTTTATTTTGTTCCAAAAACATGCCATTTGTATTCAGTCAGTCAATGTGATATTTTATGAACTCCTACTTTGTAAATAAAACCAGTCTGACTCCAGGTGAAGACAGACAGCGTCCAAACAAGTTCTCACTCTGAGAATACATTGTCTGACCGCAAGTGTTACGTCATTTACTTGAAGGTATCTCAAGGCAGTGACTTGAAATAAATTCTGCAATTTGCATATTAATCAATCAAACTTGAACTTACATTCGAACTGATTAAGTATTTAAGAACCATCTTAGGTGTGTACAATTTATGTGGATAAGTTGTATAACCCTTTGATCTTTTCCTTAAACCTTCTGTGTTTAAGGTTTTCCTCTCTCTCTAACACCTGATGAAGGAGCAGCACAGTGAAACCTTGTGTTTACAAATAAACCCATTGGGATCTAACCTGGTGTCGGTTTGATTTTTGACCTTGTCCAACATAGTCCAAAACGAGCGACTCCATATCATGGTTTTTACCGGTTAGCTAATCCTCTCCCCCAACAAGTAAATTATTCCTAACCTCATGTGTTCTTGTCTTGCATAATAATCTTTTGCGAGGCACGTTATGCACTGATGTCTGGAAGTCCAGGTATAATACATCTATAGGATCCCCATTATCCACCTTTCTTGTTACGTTTATGTTTTCAAGAAAGTTAGTCAGATCATTCAAACATGATTTATCCTTCATAAAACTATGTTGACTGTGCTGGATTGTGGCTTGACTTTGGAAATTTTCTGTTATTAATTCCTTCTTAACGGAGTCTAAAAATTTATCTTCAATCCCAATAGTTTTCTCGTTACTTTTCATTCCCGAGTGAAGCTGATTAATCTGTAAAAGATCTGCTCCAATTGCTGTGTAAGAGGCATGAGTAGCTGACTGGACTCATTATGTTCCTACTTTACACACTCTCTGGGCTCAATGTCCTCCTGGCGTTCCTACATTATAGTCTCAGTGGACTTGCATGTTCTGCTCGTATCTCTGAAGAAGCGCTCAAGATCTTAATGTCCACCTCCTGTTGCTCAATGATATATCTGGGGTCTTATGGAATCTCCCTGTTCAAATGTCACTTTTCATGGGCTAAAATGTGCAGACAAGTTGTGTTGCCCACACTGGGTAGCTCAGTGGTTAGCACTGCTGCTTCACTGCACCAGTGATCCCAGTTCACTTTCCGTCTCCAGTTTCCTCCCACAATCGCAATATGTGCAGGTAAGGTGGATTGGCCACGCTAAACTATCCAAAATGTCCGGGGATGTGGAGGCTAGGTGCATCAGCCATGGAAAATGCCAGGTTATAAAGATTGGGTGGGGTAGGTGGTGGGGATTGAATGGGATGATCTTTGGATGATCAGTGTGGAGTCGATGGGTCAAATGGCCTGCTTCCACACTGCAGGGATTCTATAATTAACACCTTTGTTGCAGAAATCAGTTCTGGGAACGATCTTTGCATTCATTCCAACATCCTTTCCTCAGTGAGGAGATTAAATCTGTATGTACTACTCCAGATGTGATCTCTCTAAGACCGTGTACAGTAGCAGGAACACTTTATCAGCCTGCTGGAAGGTTCCCACCCAGGTTAGAGCACTCTCAGCTGTTTGGGGGAATACACAGCATAGCTGAATGTTTATTGTCCATCTTTACTCCACCAGCATAACGCGACATCTGGTGATAATGTCACAACGACACGTGATAGAACAGGTAAGGTGTGGCGAGATGATATCAATTTTGAGATATGCCTCGCCAAAATTTCGCCTGAATCTACCATTAACCTCGCCAGACCCCATGTCACTCAGAATCTGGTAAGGTGGAGCTTAGAAACAGCAAGGAGAAGCAAACATTGATGAGAGTTACATATCAAAGTCAAATTGCGATAGAAATGTTTATGGTCCAAAACAGGAAATTAGACATACAAGTTTGTGGATATTGCGGTAATAATGGACAGCTTCTAGTTAAATCTTAAGAGTTGTTAATCTAAGTGAATGTTAATGCTGGGAAAATGGATTACATGAGCGTCTATGAGATGTGTTGCTTTAATGATATGTTGCGCACCAAGTAGAGATCAGGCTGTTCTGGAATTGGTGATGTGTGATCAGAACAGCTAATTGAAGACTTTGTTGTAAAGAAGCTTTTGGGAATAGTGATTTTTATATTTTGAAATTACATGACATCTGAACACAAAGCAGTTATTTCGTTATATTACTGGCACATACCTGGGTCATGCAAGCCATTAAGATACGAGGATAAAGTTGGCTTCAGTGAATTTGAAAAGTACATTAAAATGATTGAATGAAACGCAGGAAATGTCTGTTATTTATACAAAAACTGTAAGGTCTGAAAGGATATTCTCGAGATTAATCCCTCAGATGTTAAGATTGTCTGATGAGGGTACTCCGTCTGTGTTCCAGAGAGTTTCAGAGAATGAGAGATGATCGAAATGAAACTTAAAAAAAAAAATCACACAGAGAGGAGTGACGAACATGGGCATTGACAAGTGAGAGCAATATTAGCGAGATCCCAAGATATTGCACAAGAACATCAAGCAGAACAGAATAGCCAGGGTATAATTAGGGCCCATTAGACATCGAGGGGGAAATCTGTGTGTGAAGCTGGAGAAGATTGATAGATTGTGACATGAGAGCTTCACATCCGTTTTACCTGGGAGAAAAAAGAGGCAGGTGCATATTTCAAGAAGACCGGACTGGAAAGCTTTTGAACAGATTGATATAAAATGCGAGCAGGAAATAATGATTTTGGTTGGAGTAAAATTGGACTAGTCTCCAGGTCTGGAAGAGATGTATCACAAGCTGCAGTGGGAGACAAGGGAGGAAATGCCTTGACTCAAACGTTTAAGTTGAATCTGGTCAAAGAGTAGTTGCCAGAGTAATGGAGAACACCCTTTACAGAAAGGATTGGTGCAGGTAGACCAAGAAACAATAGACCAGTGAGTATCAGATATGTTTCAGCGAAACTATTGGGGAAAACAGGGAAGGAGACAATTGATCTTCATTGAGAGAGACAATGTTTGATCAAGGATCATCAGCATGAAGTTATCAGAGGGTAGTCAAGCCGAATGAATTTAATTGATTTTTTTTTCAAGGAAGTCGCTTGTATGTTTTCGTTTTCAGCAACACCTTAGACAAAGCCTCACATGATAAAGAAAGTAAAATCTCACTGTATCAACGGTAACTTGGTAAATTACATTCAAATGGTCTTAGAGGAAGGAGAAAGAGGATGGTGGGAGAAGGATGTTTGTGTGTCTGGAGACCAGTGTCCCTGGTGTATCCCAGGGATCAGTGCTGTGTCCCTTATTCTTTGTGGTATTCATAAATGATGTAGATGTGAATGTGGAGAGGGTGGCGAGTGTTTGATTAGTAAGTGCATCTTTGACACAAAAATTGGCCAGGTGTTTGACAGTGAGGGGGAAGGCCTTATGTTACAGGAAGATACAGATGGAATGGTCAGATTTACAGATCAACGGCAGATGGAATGTAACCATGATAAATATGAGGTGATGCACTTTGGTTGAAGGAAGCAGACAGGGGAGTATTCAATGAATGATAGCACACTAAGTAGCTCAGAGGGTGCTTCTCCACACATCCCTGAATGTGACTGAACATAGTAATAAGTTAGTTCAGAAGGCATTGAGAGTAGTAAATAACCTTTACTCATCGGGACATAGATTATAAGAGCTATACAGGACTTTGGTTCGGCCAAGATAGAATACTGTGTGGAGTTCTGGGAGCCAACTTACAGGAAGGATGTGATTGTACTGGAGAGGGTGCAGAGGAAATTCACCAGGATGTTCCCTGGGATGGAGCATATCAGCTATGGAGAGAGGCTGGATAAGCTCGGGTTGTTTACTTTGGAGCAGAGAAGGCTGAGGGGGACATGATTCAGAAGGATAAGATTATGAGGGGCATGGACAGGGTGGATAAATTGCAGCTGTTCCTTTTAGTCAATGGGGAACAAACACGGGTGCACACTTTTAAAGTGAAAGGTTTGAGGATTAGAGAGGATTTGCAGATTGTTTTTCACCCAGAGGGTGTTGGGGTCTGGAATGTACTTCCTGAGAGGGGAGTTGTTATGGTAATCACAAAACAGCTAAACAGGACTTGGACGAGCTCTTGACGTGTTATAACATGCCATGCTACAGGTCTCATGTAGGAGAGTGGGACTACTGTAGGCTGCGCTGTATTTCTGAAGGTACAAATACTATGCTCCTATGATTGTATGGTGTGGACATGATTGATGTGCTTCTGAAAAGAATATTAACAAGAATTATTAAGGTGAGCTGTCAATGGAAAAGGTATGAGAAAACAATTGCAGCTTCGTTGCAGTCTGAACCTAGAGGAAGGAGAATAGAGAACAAAGCAATAGCAGAACTATGAAGCAATTACTTCAGTTATGTCTTCACAGAAGAAAACAAATCAAATCTTTCCAGCAAGACTGGAAAGCCTAAGTCTCGAGCGAAAAACAATGAAATTAATAAATAAATGCTTTGGGAGAAATTATTGGGACTGGAAGTTTGGTTGAATTTAGAATAGAGATGGAAGGTGAGAAGGTAAAGTCCAATAACAGGGCCCCGTGCTTAAATAAAGTAGACAACAATAGGATGAGGGAAGAGTTGGCTAATGTTAACTGGAAGCAAATACTTTACGGTAGAACTGTTTATGAACAGTGGATGGCTTTCAACGCAATTTCTCCAAGTGCTCCGCAGCAGCATATAACAGTGAAATGAAAGGACTGTAGGAGAAAGGGCAAGCTGCCAAGGATATCTCAGTAAATAAGGGAGGCTATCAAATTTAAATAAATGGCTTGAATAATGGCAAAGACTAGTGCGAAACTAAAAGATTGGGAAAACGTTAGAGGTCAAAAGAGCAACAAAAAATCTATCAAGAAACATAAGATAGATTATGACAGTAAACTACCACAGAATATAAAGACAGATAGCAAAAGATTCTATAAATATATAAAACGAAAAGAGTGGCTCAGGTGAGCATTGGTCTTTTAGAGGGTGAGAAAAGGGATTCAGTAATGGGATATGAGGAAATTGCCGAGGAATGGAACAGATATTTATTCTGCCTCCACAGTGAAGGACACGAATAACATGCCAGTAATTGTCAAAGGGAGGAAGGTAGGTGAGGACCTGGAAATAACCATTCCCACGAGAGAGATTGTGTTGGGAAAGGTAATGGATCTAAAGGTAGGTAAGTCTCCAGGACCTGATGCAATGCATCCCAGGGTACGAACAGAATGGTGAGAGAAATAGCAAATGCATTTGTGGAAACATTTCTGAATTCACTGGAGTCTGATGCAGTTCCAGCATATTGGAAAACAGGAAATCAGACACCACTGTTTAAAAAGGTAAGTAGGAAAAAATTGGCGAATTATAGACTGGTTAGCCTAACATGGACAGTGGGGAAAATACGTCAATCTGTAAGCAAGGAATAAATAGCATGCATCTAGATAGAAATTGTCCCGTTGGACAGACACAACATTAGTTCATGAAAGACAGTTTATGCTTAACTAGTTTACTCGAAATCTATGAAGACATTATGACCACGGAGACACAGTAGATGTGGTGTACCACGATTTACAAAAGGCATTCGACACAGTGCCGCCAAAAAGGTTGCTGCATCAGGTAAAGGTGCATGGCATATGGGTAATGTATTAGCATGGATAGACGATTGGTTAACTAACAGGAAGCAATGAGTGGGAATAAATGAGTGATTTTCTAGTTACTGATCAGTGACTAGTGGTGTGCCTCTGGGATCAGTGCTGGGACCGCAATTATTCACAGCTGACATAGATGTTTTGGAGTTGGGGATCACGTGTACTGTCTCAACGGTAGCAGATTATACTAAAATGAGTGGCAGAGCAAAGTGTGCAGAAGACTGATAAACTTTACCACGGGACATAAATATTATAAGTGAGTGGGCAAAGGTCTGGAAGATGGAGTACAATTATAATAAATGTGAAGTCATCCATTTTTGGAGGAATACCAGTAAAACAAATACTATTATTTGTATGGTAAAAAAATGCAGCATGCGTCTGTGCAGAGGGACCAGGATGTTGTTGTGCATGAATCACAGAGGTTGGCCTGCAGGTGCAACAAATAATTAACAAGGCAAATGGAATTGTGTCCTTCATTGCGAAAAGGATTGAGTTTAAACACAGGGAGGTTGTGTTGCAGCTGTACAGGGTGCTGGGGAGGTCACACCTGCAATACTGTGTGCAGTTTTGGTCTCCCTACTTGAGAATGGATGTCCTGGCTACAATGGATGCAGAGGTGTTTCGCTAGGTTAGTTCAGGAGTTGAGGGGATTGGATTATGAGGAGAGACGGAGTGGACTGGAATTATATATTGATTGGAATTTGAAACAATGAGGGAGGATCTGATAGAAACATATATGGTTATGATTGGAATAGATAAGAAAGAAATAGAAAGGATGTTTCCAGTAGCAGATGAAACTTGGACAAGAGGACAAAATCTCAAAATTAGGTGGAACAGTTTTAGGACTGAATTGAGAAGGAACTTCTTGACCAAGATGGTTGTGAATCTGTGGAATTCCCTGCCCACTGAAATAGTTGAGGCTTTATCATTGAATGTTTTTGAAGCTCAGATAGATAATTTTTTGAGCATTAAAGGAAGAGTGGGTTATGGAGAACGGACTGGTAAGTGGAGCTGAGGCCATGAAAGGATCAGCCCTGATCATATTGATGCTCATAGATTTTATGGAATGGGTCAACATGAAATGGGAATCATTTGAGAAAATGACTTGTCGATACATGCAGAGAAGCAATGGATGCAATGCATTCAGATTTTCAGAAAGATCTTGGTACAGACTCTGGCCTCGTATGCAAAATCAAAGGTTACAGGATTGGGGCTAAAATATCAACATGGTTTTAGAATAGGAGAGCTGACAGGAAACAGTGAACATGAATAAAGCAATATGTTTTGAAGTGGAAGGAACATGGTGTGTCGCAGGGATCGGTGTTTGGGCCTCAGCTGTTCCCAATGCATGTCAAATATTAAGTTGAGGGAATCAAAGGCAATATTCCCAAATCTGCTGCAAGAACTAAACGAGGTCGGTTTGTGCGTGGGTGAGGAGGATGTAGAAAAGCTACAAGGTGATTGAAACAAGTGGAGTGAATGGGCAAATACGTGGCAGATGGAGAGCAGTGGAGGTTGATGTGACGATGTGTATTTTGGTGGGAACAATAGAACAGCAACCTATCATTTGTAAATGGATTCGTTGAACCATGTTGATCATTAAAGGGATTTATGTTCTGTCTTTGTTTCTTCTGTGCAGCTCTCCGAGGTCCATGCAGGGCAGTTAGTTCTGAATCCATAAGGCAATACTGGGAATGGCATTAGCACACTGACCAGTGTACACAGACCCAAGAGGAGAGCTGTACCATTGAAAATGACCTGGATCTCCTTGTACACCAGTCACTGACAGCAATATTGCAGGGAGGAATGCAGTTAGGAGGATAAATGTTGTGTTGACCTTCATTTCAGGGAGATTTAAGTCCAGGAGTAAGGGTATCTTACTGCAGCTGTACAGGGCCTTGGTGAGACACAATCTTGAACATTGTGCAGTATTCTGTGCAGTTTTGATCTCCATACATCATAAAGAACAAACCTAACATTGATGTCGAGCAGTGAAGGATGACCAGACTGATCTCTAGGATCACTGGCTTGTGTTGGCGCAGATCTTGCATTGACTGGATTGGGCCTCTAATCCGTGGGCTTTAGGAAATCGAATGGAGATTTCAATGAAATGTATAAAACCCAGATAGAGCGAGACAAGTTGGAAGCAGGGATGATAATTCCCCTGGCTGGGACGTCTAAAACAAGGTGCCACAGTATTAGGTGCAGGCAGGTCATTCTGCATTGAGATGAGAATAAATGTCTGCACTCACAGACTGATGAACCTGGGGACTTCTCTCCCACATAAGGCAATGGAAGCCAGGACACTGAATATAAATAAGGATTCCTGGACACTAAAGGGATCAGGAGACAGCTGGAGTACAGCTGTCAGAGAATCTCAGATGTTAGGAAGGAGATCTCTGCAGTGTCAACAGGACTGTGTTTCCCATTCCCTTTTACAATACCGAGCTTTCTGTCGGTTTTATCCTTCCAAGCCTCTGAACAGTTTGATACATTTGAATGTCTTGCTTGTCTGTTTTAGAGACCATTGAAGAGTTTATCACATGTCAGGTGTCTGGAGCCACCTTTCCACCAGACCAGGAAAGCACGGGAGATTCACTTCCTGAAATTACATTGGGGAAGGAAATTGATGTTTACAATTGACATTGGCTTCAAGGTCACTGTCACTGACACCAAATTTTAAATCTTGATATTTTATTAATTGTTTTAACTTCCACAAGCTGCCAAAGCATCAGCCTGGTTTGGATTAGTAATCCAGTGACATTTCCACAACAGCACCATGTCCATATGGGGACCTATCAGATACCACACTGAGCAGGTTATTTCTGTGCTGCTTGACAGCTCTGTCAGAAAAAAAAACATTAATTTAACTTTTGTGACGACACGGAGGGTGTGATAATTAGTCAGATTGTAACTATTTCTTTCTTTGAGAACTGGACATAGAAAAGTAATTTTCCGCTTTGCTAGGGAGATGTCAGAGTTTTCAGCTTGGTGGAAATGGTCGACTGAGGGATTATCCCAGTCAAAAAGTTACAGATTGTGTTTGAATATAATGCTGCTCCAGCTGCTGCTACTGCTGTGGCGTACAGCACTACATCAATGTAAGGAATTCTGTATTTAAGAAATTCAGCGAGTTATATCATTGAAAGTATTTACAGAGGAGTTTTGACTTGGAAATGAATTGAGTGCAATGAAGAATTAGTGATGAAAGAGGAGTTCTCGAGTCATAGACTCTTAGAGTCATACAACATGCAAACAGACCCTTTGACCCAACTCGTCCATGCTCACAAGGTTTCCTAAACTTCCAAACCTTTCCTGTTCATGTACACATCAGATTGTCTTTCAATTGTTGTAATTGCACTCACCAATACCTCTTCCTCTGACAGTTTAATACATGTACACACCAATCTCTGTGAGAAACAGCTGCCCTTAGATCTCTTTTAAATCTCTTCCCTCTCACCTTAAACTTATCCTCTCTGATTTTGGACACCCCCACCCTGGGAAAAAGACCTTGTCTATTTAACCTATCCAGGCCACTCTTGATTTTATAAACTTCTGTAAGGTCACCCCTCAGCCTCCGACACAAAAGAAACAAAATCCCTGCCTCTGCACATATCTCAAAACCTCCCGTCTCCGTCACATCATTTTAAATACTTTGTCCCCTTTCCAGGTTCTAACATCCTTCCTACAGCAAGGCGACAATAATTGTACTGAGTACTCCAAATGTGCCCTTGTACAGCCACAACATGATGTCCCAATTTCTGTACTCAGTGCTCTGACTGATGTATGTAAGTGTGCTTAACGCCTTCTTCACAGCACTGTCTACCTGCGACTCCCAGTTTCAAGGAACTATGTACCTACACCCTGGGTCTCTCTGTTCGAATACACTCACCAATGCCCTACCGTTAACTGTATAAATGCTGCCCTAATTTTTCCAATAAAATGCAACACCTCACATTTATCTGCATGAAGCTCTACCTGCCAATCATCAGCCCACTTTCCCAGTTGATCACAATCTCATTGTTCTCTAAGATAACCTTCTTCACTGTCCACTATTAGCATCAATTCTGGGGGGTCTGTCTACGAACTTACTATCCACGGTTCCTATATTCTCATCTAAATCATTTACAAAAACAATGAACAGCAGCAGACTGTTCCTTGTGGCACATCACTGGTCACGGGCCTCCAATTTGGACAACACATCTTTCCCAGTATCATCTACCTCCTACTGTCAAGCCAATTTTGTTTCTAATTGGCTAGCTCCCACTGATCCCGTGATTGTAACCTTATGAACCAGGCTACCGTGAGGAACCTTGTTGGGCCTCACCAAGGTCCACATAGACAGCGCATGCTGCTTTAACGTCATCCATTTTCCCGATCACCTCTTCGAAAACTGCATTCTAGTTTGTGAGACGTGGATTCCCAGACACAAAGCCGTGCTGAATATCCCTAATCAGTCCTTGCCTTTCCAAATGCATGTAAAGCCTGCCTCTCAGAATCTCCTACAAACACTCACTCATCCTTGACATTAAACTCACTGGTCTGTAGTTCCCTGGGTTTTCCTTGCAGCCGTATTACAAATAATGTAAAAACATTAGCCGCCTTCCTGTCCTCCAGCACTTCAGTCATGGCTGTCAATGATACACATAAGAAAGTCAAGAGCTAAGACAGAAATGTGCTGGAAAAGCTCAGCAGGTCTGACAGCATCTGTGCAGAAAAATCAGAGTTAATATGTTCCAACACGGGATAACACCCCCCCCCCCCCCCGCCCCAACTCGCACGCTAATTTAAACTCGCAAGACAGAAAAGATTTAGCCCGTGCTGTAATCTGTAAAAATTCTGAAGTCCAAGAACCATCGTAAAGATTAGCATTTAAAGTAAAAATTAATAACTTTTTTTTAAAAAGTCTAACAGGGAATAATTACCTTACAACTATTTGCAACTCCATTCTGTGACCTATCTTTTACTTTCTCTTCTACAATACTGATCGGATAAAACCCTCAATTCAGATTTACCAAAGCAGACAAATTTCAGAACCTGCCAGCTGTCGAATCGTCTCTTTGTATCTTCCTCTGTCTTCTTTTCTTCTCCGTAGTGTTTCTGTTTCACAGTTAATTGATACATATAGGTGAATTTAAGAGAGCTGTTCTCTGGGCAGTCTGCAGATGTTGGTTGCGTGGCAGTTCTCCCCGAACTGGTCATTTTTTTTTCAGTTTTATACCCCAAAGCATCGGGTCACTTCATTTTTTTATAATATTGCCAACTGCCAAATTTAAACTCGATTGTAGTTTAGTTTCTTGGTATACAATTTAAACGGATTGATCAAATTTGATTTTATTTTTTGTCTCAAAGCATCCCAGGTACTGCCAGTTGCCGGACCAAATGTTACATTGTAAATTTTCCAGAACTCACTGTCCTTGTAAATCCTTCAGCTCTCTTAAAGGTACAGTATCCTTTACACGTTCATAACACCTTCTCTCTCAAAAAAAGAACCATCATAATGAAAACACGGTCTCATTTGTTTTTCAATTCTTTAAACACATTACCATAACATACAGATAACTGAAATCTAAGTTCACCTTAACCTTTCCCAAATATACCGATATTTTACATTGAATAATTATAAATCTCGTCTAAACTTTATTAGTTAAATCTGTGAGAACGCATCTGTGATTACATGCTTACGACATGCTACATGTCCAATTTTTAAACTAAAAGTGTGTAACTTAAGGCACTAATGAAATAATCTTTAAAGCGTTCAAAGAATGTAAGCAATTGGGCTCCGTGTACACAGCCGTCTACAACACACTGCTTGTGAGTACACATTAAAATGTCGTAAGTCGAGCACCAAACTCAATAGTTCTTTCTCAGTCATGGAATATTTTCTCTGGTGGATGTTGAGTTTCTTTGAAAAGTACAATCCCATCTCTTCCTGTAGCAGTATAGCTCCAACTGCTATGTCACTAGCGTCGATGGCAACTTTGAAAGGTTTAGAAACGTTTGGTGTATCTAAAACTGGTTTGGTGGTCAATATTTCTTTTTAATGGTCGAGTGCCTCCTGGCATTGTTCTGTCCACCAAAACTTTGTGTTCTTCTTCAGCAAGTCGGTAAATGGTGCCACTACACTGCGGACGTTTGGAACAAACTTCCGAAAGATTCTGTTGACTCCTAAGAAGCAAGGCATCTTTTTCTTCGAGGTTGGTCGTGGAAATTCCTGGGTAGCATTTATCTTTGTGTTCCATGAGATCAACCTTCCATGACCAACATTCTGTCCCAAGAACATCACGTCTGCTTTCACGAATTCAGTTTTGTTTAATTTTATCACCAGTTTTGTTTCGCATATTCATTCAAAGAGCTCTGCCAACTGTACCAAGTGATCTTTCCAGGACTTACTGAAGATCACTACATCATCCAAACGGATTGCACAGTTTATTAATCAGGCCACAACTCTGTTTATGAGTCTTTGGAATGTGTTGGGTGTGTTCTTTATTCCAAAGGGCATCACTTTGAATTGATACAGTCCATTTGGCGTAACAATTCAGAAATTTATTTTACCGTCTCTGATAAAGGTACCTGCCAGAAACCACGCATTAAGTCCAACTTCGTAATGTAACTGACTTGTCCAACTTTCTCGATACAGTCTTCCAATGTCGGTATTAGATATAAGTCTGATTTTGTAGCAGTATTGACCTCCCAATAATCTAACCATAATCATTGAGTCCTATCCGGTTTGGGAACGCAGATAATCGGCGAGCTCCACTCGCTCTGGCTAGGTTCGATGATGACTTCTTTGAGCATAGCCTCCACCTCCTTCTGGACCTGTCTGGCTTTGAGAGAATTAAGCCGATAGGGGTGTTGATTTATCGGAATAGTACTCCATACGTCTATTTCATGTACAATGGCATTTATTCTCCCCATATGATTCTTACATATGTCCACATATTGCAATAACAAACTTTTCAACCGCGTTCTATGCTCCTGAGGCATTCCAGGCCCTCAGCAAAGGTAGATTCTCAAATACCCTTTGAAGTGGCCAAGTCAACCATTCACTACAAGATCTCAAAGAAGTGAAACCAGATAGACCTGAGAACTGGCAACCGACAGCACATCGAAGTACAGTGGTTCAGAAAGGCAGTTCCCCAACAGCTTATCAAGAGCAAATAGGAAAGAGAAATAAACTCTGGCGCAGCCAGCATCAAACATGTCCCATTCATAAAGGAAAGAAGATGGCCACGCTGAGGAAAGAGATCGAGGGGACAGAACTCACTTCAAACAGGGACGTGCATATGTGCCCACACATGCATGAAACTCAGGAATATGGGAGGAGGTGAAAAATAAATTAAAATAATGCCACATTTTATTTCCATCCCAGCTGACTATCAATAATCCCTTTGTTTATGTATTCTATCTCTCTATTTCCCCGTATATTTATCTCACCTCACCTACACACATTACATTAATTCCCAGCTGCTTTCGGATCTGATACATGGGCAGTGGACTCAAAATGTTAACTTTGTTTTTCTCTCGACACAGGCTGCCAAACCTGCTCCATTTCCCCTGCACTCTGTTTCTTTTTGGTTAAGGCTCCAGTATCTTCCATTGTTTGATATAACATATTTTTCCTTATTTTATGGGACAGAGGCCCTTCGAATCCACACTGACAACCTGAAAAGCATTGCTCCCAGACCCACCTCATGCCCTACTCCTGCATTTCCCATGGCTAACCCGACTACTAATCTACCCCTGCATGTCACATAACTATTACACCTAGCTGCACATGATTGGTGGGACTGTGGGAGGAACCTAGAGCACCTGGAGGAAACACTTGCAGTCCCGGGGACAATGGGAAAATTCAATACAAGAAGTCCTGAGGGCAGAAGCAAAGTGGGTCCCAATCCAGTTAGACAGCCGTGCTAACCACTGAAACACCATGCCCCCTCTCACTCCCCCCAAACAGGGTCACTGGTACTGTGAGACAGTCGTGCTAACCACTGAGACAACATGCCCCCCCCCCCCGCCATCCCCAACCCCCAAACCGTATCCCTGGTACTGTGAGACAGCCGTGCTAACCACTGAGACACCATACTCCCACCCCCACCCCCCCAAACTGGGTCCCTGGTACTGTGAGACAGCCGTGCTAACCAATGAGTCACCATGCCCCGCTCCCCGTCCCCTCCCCCAAAACGGAGTCACTGTGCCTAGGTAATACTGGGGAAAATGCGAATAAAAGTGATGAGCTTAGCGCTATGATGTTGTAGCCATAACAGAGACATGGGTTTCTCAGGGGCATGAATGGTTGCTGGATGTTCCAGGGATTAGAACTTTTAAAAATAATAGGGAGGAGGTAAAAAGAGCAGGGCGTGTAGCACTGCTCGTCAGAGAGGGTATCACAGCTACAGAAGTTACCATTGTCGAGGAGGGTCCGCCTACTGAGTCAGCATGTGTGGAAATTAGGAACATTAAAACAGCAATCACCTCATTAGCGGTTAATTACAGCCCCCCACCCCCCACCCCACCCCCCAATAGAAGCAGGGAGATTGAAGAAAGCATGAGTTGGCAGATTTTGGAAAAGTGTGAATGGAATAGGGAAGTTGTAATGGGTGACTAACTTTCCCAATATTGATTGGAACCTTCTTCCAGCAGATGGTTTGGAAGGAGCTGTTTTTTAAAGGTGTGTTCAGGATGGTTTCCTAACTCAGTATGTTCACAGGCCGACGAGTGGAGAGGACATTTTGGATTTGGTGCTCGGCAATGAGCTGGGGCAGGTGTCAAATCTTGTGGTGGGATAGAATTTTGGTGATAGTGACCACAACTGCCTCACATTCTACATAGCTATGGAGAAGGAGAGAAGCAAGCACAATGGGAGGATATTTAGTTGGGGAAAAGGAAACTATTATTCTATCAGACTGCGTTGCGAAGCATGGACCGGGAGCAATTGTTCCATGGAAAGGACACTATAGACATGTGGAGACGGTTTAAGGAATAGGTGTTGCGAGTGATGCATAAATGTGTTCCTCTGAGACAGGCAAGGAGAGGGTAAGATAAAGGGACCTTGGATGACGAGAGCGGTGGAGCTTCTCGTCAAAAGAAAGAAGCAGCTTACGTAAGGTGGAGGAAGCAAGGGTCTTGCTCAGCTCTAGACGATTCCAGGCAGGTGAGGAAGGAGCTCAAGAATGGTCTGAGGAGAGCCAGGAGAGGGCAGGAAAAAGGCTTGGCAGGAAGGATTATGGAGAATCTAAAGGCATTTTGCACCTATGTGAGGAATAAGAGAATGATCAAATAAAGAGTAGAGCCAATCAGGGATAGCACAGGGAACTTGTGTATAGAGTCTGAGGAGGTGAGTTTTTTGCTTCTGTCTTTACGAAAGAAAAGGACCTTGTAGTGAATGAAACCGTTGAGGAGCAGGTAAGCATGCTGCAACAGATAGATTGAGGAAGCTGATTGTTAAAAATTTTGACAAACATTAATCTTAACAAGTCGCCAGGGCCAGACCAGATTTGTCCTCGGCTGCTTTGGGAAGCGAGAAAGGTGATTGCTTCGCCGCTTGCGAAGATCTTTATATCCTCACTCTCCACAGGATTCGTACCAGAAGACTGGAGGGAGACAAATGTAATTCCTCTCTTTAAGAAAGGAAATAGGGAAATCCCCGGAAATTAGACCAGTCAGTCTCACGTCTGTCATCTTCAAGGTGTTAGAAAGGATTCTGAGGGATAGGATTTATGACCATCTGGAAGAGCATGGCTTGATTAAAAGCAGTCAGCACGGCTTTGTGAGGGGCAGGTCATGCCTCACAAATCTTATTGTGTTCTTTGAGGATGTTACTAGACAAGTTGATGAGGATCGAGCGGTGGATGTTGTGTATCTGGACTTCAGTAAGGTATTTGATAAGGTTCTCCATGGTAGGCTCGTTCAAAAGGTCAGGAGGAATGGGATAAAGGAAAATCTAGCTGTCTGGATACAGAATTGGCTGGTCGACAGAAGACAGCGAGTAGTAGTGGAAGGAAAATATTCTGCCTGGAGGTCAGTGGTGAGTGGTGTTCCACAGGGCTCTGAATCTGGGCCTCTCTCTTTGTAATTTTATATTAATGACTTGGATGAGGAGATTGAAGAATGGTTTAGCAAGTTTTCAGACGACACAAAGATTGGAGGTGTCGTTGACAGTATACAGGCCTGTTGTAGGCTGCAGCGTGTCATTGCCAGGATGCAGAGATGGGCTGAAAGTTGGTAGACGAATTCAAACTGGATAAATGTGAGGTGATGAATTTTGGAAGGTCGAATTTGAAAGTTGAGTACGGGATTAAAGGCAGGATTCTTGGCAGTAACAGCGGGATGTTGGTGTGCAGGAACATATATCCCTTAAAATTTCCACCCAGGTGGACAGAGCTGTGAAGAAAGCATATGTGCTTTGGCTTTCATTAACAGGGGGATTGAGTTTAAGAACCGTGAGATCTTGTTGCAGCTCTATAAAACTTTGGTCAGACCTCACGTGGAATACTGTGTCCACTTCTGGTCGCCCTATTATAGGAAAGATGTGGATGCTTTGGAGAGGGTTCAGAGGAGGTTTACCAGGATGCTGCCTGGAATGGAGGGCTTATCTTACGAAGAGAGGTTGACTGAGCTCGGACTTTATTCGTTGGAAAAAGAAGGAAGAGAGGGGACCTACTTGAAGTGTACAAGATAATGAGAGGCACAGATAGAGTTGATAGCCAGAAACCTTTTCCCAGGGCAGAAATTGTCAACAGGAGGGGTCATAGGTTTAAGCTATTTGGCGGAAAGTACAGAGCAGATGTCAGAGGCGGGTTCTTTACGCAGAGAGATGTGAGAGCATGGAATGCGTTGTCAGCAGCAGTGGTGGAAGCGAGGTTATTGGGGATATTTAAGAGACTGCTGGACATGCATATGGTCACAGACATGTGAGAGTTCATACATTAGGTGTACCTCACATGAGGATCAATGGTCGGCACAACATCGTGGGGTGAAGGGCCTGTTCTGTACTGTACTGTTCTATGTTCTATGTTCTAAACAGTAAACAGTGACAAAACACCACAGATGAGTCAGGATCTGGAGGTAGATACAGAGGCAGCATATTGAGTCTGATATGATCCTCTTCTGAAAATCTCAAATTGGACTGAAAAAGTTAATTGTGTTTCTCTTTGCTCAGAATCTGCAAATGTTTTCCTGCACTTTCAATTTAGTTACTCTTTTGGACAGTGGATACTTGTCTGTTCTGAAAGGGAACAGTGAAGCTGCCATTTCTGTTGACGCTCAAGAATTTTTTTATGGTTTTTGAATGAAAAATGAAAAAAAAAATGTGCCTGACAGCTCCCCAAATACAGATAATTTATTGCCACTGTCATAATGCATTATGAAAATGTTGAACTCGGTGGTCATGATCAAACCTCTGAAAGTAACTGATTGAAGTACTGATCCCAATTATTATCAATGTCTTATCATGCTCCTGATGTCACTGGCATCGTACTCATCCAGCAAGGTCTTACCTTTCCGAGAGTTTACATACAACGATGAAAACATAATATATCTTTGTATTTTTAACAGGACATATTCATCCAGGGTTTTGGAAGGCACTAGCAAGGGCAGAGTTTATTTGTCATCCCCAATGACTCTGGAATAAGCGACACAGAGTTGCCCTGTTTTTACTCCTCAATCCAAAGTGATGCAGATCCAGACAGAGCTGTTTGTAGGGGGATTCCAAGATTTTTAACAAATACTTGTGAAGGAACAGGAAAATTAGTCCCTAGTCAGGATGCAGTTTTGAAGATACCTTGCAGAGACTGTTTTTTTCTATTGCTCCTATTCCCAGTGCAGAATGTTCTCTAATTCCCATTAATAGCAGTTTTGCTCAGGGTCCTAGATTCCACCCTCAGTCAAGTCCTGCTTCGATTGAAAGGGAAGTCACTCTGATCTCACCTCAAATTACACGGGAAGATCACATGAAAGAATAAGGAGCAAAACACAAGAACACTGTTTGTTTGAACAATGTCTCGCAATATTCAAAAGAAAATTGAAGCATGGCCTTTCTTAATGCATTATTTCAACATGACATCACGTTTTAAACAATATTCAGAATGGTGGGTATTTGTTCTTTTAATTAGCTTCCAATTTAACGTTGAAATGAGAACGTGAATTGATCTTCCATAGTGTGCTTATAATCCAGGATTTAATTCAATCTTGATCATCATTGCTCTAGCTCTTTCAAACAAAATTAATGAATGAGTCTGTGTCCATCCTGCAGATTAAAAAGTTCTTTTATCTCTGACTATTGCAGTGAATGTTGTAAATAATAAGCTGGAGGCCCACGTAAAATGGAAATATTGCAAGGCAAGGTGCCAAACGTTAGTCAAAGGTAAATGATGTCCAAGCCATATGAATAATACATACGGAGGGGCAGAGTATAAAAGCAGAATTCAGCTCCATATCCAAAATAATATTTGTGGCTCCCTCAGAAAAAACCACAGCTGATTCATGCTGTAAATTCACCAAAATAGAAAAAAACAAGAGACTGGAATTCCCAATTCTGCAACAACATCTGTAGAACAGGAAGAAAATCAAGGTTTGTTGCTGAAATTCTTAAATGTTGATGGTAAGAATGTGGGAGATGGAGGGGATGTTGGAGGATGATGAATCATGTTGTAGATTACACAATGATTAGCCGGGTGGGGCACAGTGATCATAGAACATAGAACATAGAACAATACAGCACAGAACAGGCTCTTCGGCCCACGATTTTGTGCCAAACATTTGTCCTAGCTTAAGCACCCATCCATGTACCTATCCAATTGCTCCTTAATGGTCACCAAAGATTCTGACTCTACCACTCCCACAGGCAGCGCATTCCATGCCCCCACCACTCTCTGGGTATAGAACCCACCCCTGACATCTCCCCTATACCTTCCACCCTTCACCTTAAATTTATGTCCCCTTGTAACACTCTGTTGTACCCGGGGGAAAAGTTTCTGACAGTCTACTCTATCTATTCCTCTGATCATCTTATTAACCTCTATCACGTCACCCCTCATCCTTCGCTGTTCCAACGAGAAAAGGCCTAGCACTCTCAACCTATCCTCGTACGATCTATTCTCCATTCCAGGCAACATCCTGGTAAATCTTCTCTGCACCCTCTCCAAAGCTTCCACATCTTTCCTAAAGTGAGGCGACCAGAACTGCACACAGTACTCCAAATGTGGCCTAACCAAAGTCCTGTACTGTTGCAACATCACTTCACGACTCTTGAATTCAATCCCTCTGCTAATGAACGCTAATACACCATAGGCCTTCTTACAAGCTCTATCCACCTGAGTGGCAACTTTCAAAGATCAATGAACATAGACCCCCAGATCCCTCTGTTCCTCCACCTCACTAAGAACCCTACCGTTAACCCTGTATTCCGCATTCTTATTTGTCTTTCCAAAATGGACAACCTCACACTTGGCAGGGTTGAACTCCATCTGTCAGTCCTCAGCCCAGCTCTGCATCATATCTAAGTCCCTTTGCAGCCGACAACAGCCCTCCTCACTATCGACAACTCCACCAATCTTCGTATCATCTGCAAGTTTAATGACCCACCCTTCGACTCCCTCTTTCAAATCAGTAATAAAAATTACAAACAGATAAAAATTACAAACAGAATGTGTTGTTTACAAGAGGGTACAAACGGCTTGTCAGATGGTCAGATCAATGACTGATAAACGGTAACTCTGAAATATGTGAGATGCTGCACTTTGGAAGATGTAACAAAACAAGAGAGAACTCAAACCATGAAGATCCGTTAAATTTGCTTGTGGAGCAGAGAAGAGTGAGAGGTGAACCTGACAGAAGTGTATTACAGCATGAGAGGTATGGGACGACTGAACAGATAACAACTGAGCTAAAGGGTCAAAAACAAGAGGAAATACGTTTGAAGTGAAAGAGAAGATACTAAGAGAGGATTGGTGAAATCTGTGTATTGCCTGGGAGGATGGTTCAGGAAGGTAACCTCATAAACATTATAAAGCACTTGTATTAGCACTGGGTGGTGCAGACTCGTTGGGCCTTGTCTTTATTACATGATTCCATGCAGTGGCAGCCATGAAAGCTTTGGTATATTCTGAAGCAGCAGCCAAGTGGACTTGTTGGTTTGTTAAATCGAACTGTGCTCAGTAAGTGGTGAGATTACAAACAAGCATCAACCCATGGAGTATGAGCATTTGCTCAACCTAGGTCAGCCCAGCCATCTCTGAAATCATCCAGGATAATTCACATGCTCAGTGCAAGAATCGTCCAACAACAGCATCAACATTATTCCAGCTGTTTGTCACCAATATTTTAAGTTCACCAATAACATAGAAACAGACTTCGTTTCATTATTATATACGCTTCTCGTGTAAGGTTGATATTTCTCTGAAGACTAATAAATTCCTTCCCATATATTTATATTGACAAAGAGTCTGTTATCCTGCGAGCTGTTCCTCATAGCGCGGTGGCTGGTTTAACACTCCATCCATCACCAGTAATATTTACTCCCAGTTAAACCGGCACATGAGATGCACTGTTGGTACTCCCTCTCAACAGCCACTTGGATGGACCAACGTCAACTGGACTGGAACTTCTCAAGGGCAATTAATGCTGGTCTAGCTCCATTAAAATCCGAATGAACTAATAAGACAATCCGATTTTCTAATAATTATTAAACAATGAGGACACTTTATTGATCAGATGAGCTTGTCACTGTCTTTGAAATGTAGAAACTAGCATCAGGAGTATGGAATCAAAACAGCTCCGAAATTAGATAAAGTCGTGGATGATCTGATTGTGACCTCAATCACACTTTCCTCCATTGCTCTTACAATGTTAGTGCGTCATTCTTAGTCAATAGTCTGCCTGCCTCTGCTTTAGGAATATTCAATGTCTTATTCTCCAACGCTATCTGGGAAGAGAATTCCACAAAGACACAACACAATGAGATGATTACACCAAATCACCAACTTCTTAATAGAGACATTCTTCCGTTTTATAATCCATCCAATCATGTTAATCTATCATACAAGCTGAAACATTGTTTCAGAATTCAACTTGAAAGACTACTTGGAATACTCTGGGGTTAAACAAGATCACATGTTGTTCGCCTAAAGCCCAGCAGATCCAAGGCCAGTCAATTCAAGATTTCCTCCACAAATATACGCTCCTCCCAGGAGTCAGCTGAGTGAATCTTCTATGGATTGCATTTCATATCATTGTGGCCATCGAACTCTCGATGTGCTAACACCATTACCTTGTAGATCTGTAGAAAATCGCCACTAATTTTAAATGTATTCTGTTTCAGAAAGTTTCAACATTTATCTTAGCTACCTAAACGTTTGATGTACACGTAAAGTTTTTATTTTGTAACCCAGGTGTCTGGTTCCTCTGTGCCTAAAGCCAACCTTGCCACTGAAATAATACATTACGTTTCCATTCAACCCGCCAATACCTTTGAGAACAGACACATTTTTCCTACTGTGTTCCATACACCAATATTTGCCTGTTCACTTGGCCCAATCTATATCTCTTTATAGACTCATGTCCTCTTCATATCTTCGTTCTCCAACAGTTTCAACAGTTTGTATTCTTCCCTAATACAGAATATTTGGCCAAAGAAACACACTGTGGCGACATTTCAAAGTAATTTAAAATGAAATATTTTTACTGCATGCCTAAACTATAAATTTAAGACAAAGCTAAAGAGTGTTGCAGTCCTATCACTCAGTTCCTATTACTCAATGTAGGGTCAGATGATGTGGAATGTGTGTGGGTAGAATTGAGGAACCACAAATGTGTAAAACCATAGTTGGAGTAATGTAGAGGCCTTTTAATCATAGTCAGGAACTGGAGCGCATGATAGACCAGGAGATAGAAAATGTATTTAGGAAAGGCAAAGTTACAGTGAGTGGCAGGATTTCGATATGCAGGTGGATTGGGAATATCAGACTGGTAGTGGTTTTCAAGGAAAGGAATTTGTGAAATGTCTACAAGATGGATTTTTGGAGCAGCTTATGGAACGGGCAATCCTGGATTTAGTGTTGTGCAGTGAGTCAGACGTGAGAAGGAAGCTTAAGGTGAAGGAACCCTTCGGAGGCAGTGATCGTAATATGATTGAACCTAAACTTCAATGTGAGAAGGAGAAAGTAGAATCAGAGTTAATATTAACTCTGTATAAAGGCACCGACAAAAACATGAGGAGGGGCTGGGTGGAATTGACTGGGAGAGGAGCCGAGCAGGAAAGACATTGGAAGAGTAATGGCGGGACTTTCTCGGAGCAATTTAGGAGTCACAGCAGAGATTCATCCTTTGATGCCTTATTAAATAGTTTATGGTAGAGACTACTGACCACGGGCGGACCCATTGGCCGAAGCACTCTCGTTCCCCTATCCGATTTATAAGGGTCAATTTATCAACATGGTCTTTTTTTGTATAAAGTCTCCCATTTGAAAATATCGAAAAAGATCTTTGCTATGCAGCCGAAACTTCTGACGCAGCTGTTTGAAGGACATCATGACATCCCCATCGAACAAGTCTCCCAAACAGGAGATACCTCTGAACTCCCAAGTTCTGAATACAGCATCATTCAGCCCTGGCTGGAATCCCAATATTCCCACTATAGGGGTATAGGGGGAGGATTTTTGTAGGTTACCCTCATCCTGTCGCATTATCGACCAGGCTTTGATTGTATTTAATACAATAGGATTTTTACAATGTTACGTAATAACTCTCACCTTGTCCGTAAATAGTAGATTGATGAGGGGATATTTTGCTTGGGAGGCCTCAATATCTAACCAGATTGATTGTGGGTCACAAGAGACCCGACCAGCTATGTAGGATAATAGAGAGCTCAATTGGTACCTCCTGAATTATGGAAAATCCAGCCCACCCCTCACTTGTGCAAGCTGTAGCTTTTCTAATTTAATAAGGGGTATGTCTATGGATCCAATAAAGGAGCCGAGCCAACCATAAAGCTTACGCAGCACCTGTCTCAGCAGCATCCAGGGGAGCATTCTCATAGCATATTAAAGGAGAGGTAGGATATTCATGTTGAACAAAGCTATTCTACCTAGCCAGGATATTGGGAGATATTCCCAGCGTTGAAGGTCCTGTCATAATTTCGCCAATAAATGTGTATAATTATATAGCTGACCAAATGCCTGAGTATTAAAAAGTAAAGAAAAACTCCCAGTGACCACCGAGAGCAAAATGGGATTCATCCGGAAAATTGAATATACTGGCAAGACCTCCCAGCGGCATGGCCTCCGATTTCACAAATTGATTTTGTAACCTGAGAACATGCCAAATAATTTAACCACTTGAATTAAGCGGGGCACAGATGTCAATGGAGAACTTAAGAAAAGGAGAACATCAACTGCATAGAGAGTAATTTTGTGCTTACCCGAGCCAACCTCCGGAACCATTATATTAAGGTCAGCTCGTACGGATTCCGCCAACGGCTCAATCACTAGCATCAATAATAATGGTGAGAGAGGGCATTCCTGATGAAAATCTCTGACAACGCGAAAGCTATCTGAACTTAAACTGTTGGTGATCACCGCTGCTTTGGGATCATTATATAATACTGTAACCCATTTAGTAAAGACCTCTCCAACACCAAACCGTTCCAGCATATAAACGAGATATGGCCATTCTACCCAATCGAATGCCTTCCCTGCCTCTAGGAAGACAACTAATCCCGGTATTGCTCCCTGCTGGCAGGCTAGTACCATATTTAAGACTATTCTAATGTTATTAGATGATCTGCAACCCTTTATAAACCCCATCTGGCCTTCTTTAATAATGAATGGCAAAACCCTCTCCAGTCTTAATGACAACACTTTTGAGAGAATTTAAAATCCACATTCAGCAAGGATACAGGTCGAAATGAAGTGCAGTTATCTGGGGCCTTTTCCTTGATAAGAATGAGGCAAATATTTGCTTCTCTCAGAGAAGGCGAGAGGCAGCCCTGACTATGTGAATAATTGTACATATATATAAGTGACCCGACTAATTCCCAAATCAATTCTTTATAGAACTCAGCCTGGACTCCATCTGGTGCGGGCACTGTGCCACTCTCGAGCTGCCTCACTGCCTCCTATATTTCCTAGGTTGCTAGGGGGGCATTCAAGCACAACACCTGCTACCAGGTTAGGCCCGGGAGGGCAATATTTTTTTTAAATAAAGACTCTATCTTCCTTGTTCTATCCTCACAGCCCTGTGGCCTATACAATTCGAAATAGAACATTCTAAAGATTGCATTGATCTTTTTACGATCACAAGTCAGGGTACCAGCACTCTTTCTGAAGACGTAATGGCTTGGGGAGCCTTTTTCTTTCTGGCAAGGTATGCTAGATACCTGCCAGGCTTGTCGCCATATTCAAATAATCTCTGTTTCACAAGTAATAGCTCCCTCTTTGCTTTTTGAGTAAGTGTGGGATTCAAAGTTGCTCTAAGGGCTGTGATCCATTGTAGTTTAGTAATGGAGGGTCTATCCACATACGCTGCCTCAGCCGTCTTCAGGGAGTTTCGAGCAGACCCTGTTGTTCTCCCTTTTTGTCTTTTCCGGTTCACAGAATATGAGATAACCAAGCCTCATACATAGGCCTTACCAGTTTCCCACATCACCGAAGGCTTACTGGTCGTGTTGGATTTGATATCCCAAAAGGTTTTAAATTCCTGCCAGAAATATTTTATGAACTTACTACCCTTCAATCGGAAAGGGTCCATACGCCAATGTCGGGAAGCTAGCTCATCATTACGAGTCTTAACCTCCACATATACTGCGGCATGGTCGGAAATAGTTACATTACCTACTTTACAAAACAATATTGAGTTCAAAAATGTCGAGGGGACAGATGCACATCGATTCTGGTATGGCATTTGTGTGGATTAGAATAAAAAGTAAAGTCTTTACCCTCAGGGTGAACACCTCCACATATCTACCAGCCCCAACTCCCTACTCAGATCCGCCAACTGCCTAGGTCTCATAGATATGCCTGCAGAGATCTTAGATATTCTGTTCAGCCCTGGGTTGACGATACAATTACAATCTCTCCCTATAATTGTGTGGTGCATCCCGAGAGCCATTAACTTGGAGAACGCTTCCAACACAAACTTAAAAGGGTGCGCTGGGGGGCAATAGAGATTCAAAATCCCATATTCCTCTCCATATGTTCGGGTTTTAATTATTGTATACCATACAGACTCATCTTTTATTGGCTTAGCATTTGGAAGGGAAGATTCGTCTGGATAAGAATGGCTACTCCTCTACTTTTTGAGCTGAAAGATGAAAAGAACACCTGGCCAAATCCACCCTATTTCAGCCTCGAATTCTCCTTATCAAGTAAATGTGTCTCCTGTAGAAAGGCTGCATCCACCCTTTCCTTTTTAAGACTTGATAATATCTTTTTCCTTTTGATTGCTGAGTGACTCTCCTTGACATTCCAGGTGCACCACCTAAACGAATGACTAGCCATAATCGTCCAAGCACGAAATCAAAACAGTTGAGAACTACTCCGAAAAACAAATTGCATAAAACATACTTAAAAGGAGACTTTCCCCCTTGTTCACAAGGGGCACTACCAGCTTCCAATAATCCCGCCATAACATCTCCCAGCCAGAACCATGCCCTCGGCTCAGGCATTACAAAGTAGAGTAAATAAATTCCAATATCTTATAAGACAGACGTGAAAAGGGTGGGAGCTAACCCCTACCCCCCACCCACACCCCACCCCCCCCCCCCCCCCCCCACACACACACACACCATCTTCGCCTCATCAAATGCCTTCCTCTTTCGGACCACATTATTCTGGAGCACTTGTATATCAAGACATGGGGATCCTTTCCCAACACTCTGGAGGACTCGAGCAGCATATGTTTTTCCTTGTAATGTTGAAGTTGAACTCGGACTGGGCGGGGGCGCTGGCCCAACCCGGGCTGGCGCACAGCAACCCGTTGTTCCCGTTCAACCCGCACCTGGCCCAGCTCCGACTCCAGTTTCAGCAGCTGTGGGAGCCATTGCTTCAGGAAAGCAAAACGCTGGGCTTCCTCCTCCCGTTCGGGAAGGCCCAGCAACCGAATATTTTCCCGGTGACCTCGATTTTTGAGGTTGTCAATATGTTCCTCTAAGATCGGGATTCGATATCCCAGAGCCCAGGCCTGACCCATGGATAACTCAGCAGTGGTCTCGGAGGCCGTGGTCCATTGCTCTGCATCTCCAACACGCTGCCCGAGTTTCTCGATCTCTCCGTCATGTTTCTGCAGCATGACCGAGATTGACTCCCACCTGGACTGGGTCTCTTCAATGGAAGCATCAATCTTCTCTCGGAGTGTTACAAGCTCCGAGATCAGGCTCGCCCCTGCAGGTGAGCCCCCCGGGGCGGCCGCAGACGTCTGCCTTGCTGCCAGGTGGGGGTGGGGGGTGGGAGAGGGGTCCCTGCCTATTGTGAACTGTGAGAGCCTTTGCCTTTGGTCATTTTAAAAAGCATCAAATTCTAAAGTTTGATGTAGAATGGCCAAGGCTGCTGGGCAAAAACTATTTTAAACAATTTAACAGGTGAGGTGAGGGTGGGTACCCCACTTTGACTGAGTCTTGGGCAGAGCTGTGCAGACTCATGCCTATTGGGTCGCCGCCATCTTGGATCTCACTGACACCCAGCTTAAAAAGGGAATAAGGCAAAAGACAGAAAATTACAAACTGATGAGCCTAACCCCGGTCGTGGGTAAGTTCCTGGAATCCATTGTGAAGGATGGAATTTCTGAATAGTTGCCAGTGCATGGTAAAGTAGGGCGAGGTCAGTATGGTTTCGTCAAGGGGAGGTCGTGGTAATGAATCTGTTAGAATTGTTTGAGGATGTAACAAGCAAGTTAGACCAAGGAGAGCTAATGGATGTTATCTATCTGCACTTCAAGAAGGACGTTGACAAGGTGCCTCACAGGAGGGTGCTGAGTAAGATAAGGGCCCATGGTGTCAGATACAAGGTACTAGTGTGTACAGAAACTTGACTATCTGGCAGAAAGTAGAAAGTGGGAATAAAGGGATTCTTCTCTGGATAGCAGCCGATGTCAACTGGTGTTCAGCAAGGGAACCAAAACTTTTTACTTTGTACATTAACAATCTAGATGAAGGAACTGAGGGCACTCCGGCGAGACTTTTAGATGATGGAAAGGTACGTAGTGGGACAGGTATCATTGAGGAGGCAGGGAGGCTGCAGAAAGGTTTAAACAGGGGAGGAGAGCGGACAAACAAGTGGCAGATGGAGTACAACCTGAGAAAGTGTGCGGTGATGCACTTTAGTAGGAAGAAGAGAGGCATGGACTATTTTATACCTGGGGAGAAAATTCAGAAGTCTGAAGTACAAAGAGTGTTGCGAGTTCCAGTCCAGGATTGTCTCAAGGTAATCGAGCAAGTTGAGTCAGTAGTTAGGAAGGTGGTGTATCTGCCCCACAATGTGCTTGAAATCTATATTCATCAAAAGAACTGAGTCAACTCTTACAAACAATAATATTCGTTTATTGAACATAATTAATATTAGAACAATAAAACGTATTATAACGTAATGTAAAACACTACAAATTAACTTATGGTTTAACTTAACTTTGGATGATCACATACCACCCCATGAGAAGTTGACCGCATTCTTCTTGAAGTCTTCTTGTTCTTCTGATAGTCTTGGAGTTGTCTTCTCTTTCAGTGGTTATTCTCCAGTTACCACTCTCTGAGGAGTTTTGCGGTGATTCTTATCCTTCCAAGTCTTCACTCCTTTTGGGAGGGTGTGGAGGATCTGCCAATGAAATGAACAGGTACATTAAATTGATCAATCAGACTCAACCAGGTGTTGTCACATTGATGGCCCTAGGGCGACATTCCATTATCCCGTTCAGGTCCAACTTCAGGTTTGTATTACATGGTCTGTTGCTTCACGTTTCTTTGCAACCATCTGTGGGTAGCTGCAGCTGTCTGGATTCTGCAGAATATGGATGAGCACATAGACTTTGGTCAAGGCTGGGTTCTACTTCGCAGCATGCTTTAATCATTGTTCGTTTTTGTAACTCCATGGTAAATTTATTATTGTCCATTGTAAGATTATTATTTCAGGTGGTCAATCTGGTCAGAAAGGCAAATACAGTGATGGCATTTATTTTGAGGAGACTTGAATATTACAGCAGCGATGGATTTCTGAGGCTCTATAAGACTCTGGTCAGTACACATTTGGTGTATTGTGTACCATTTTCGGCCTCATAGCTCAGTAAGGATGTACCACCCAGAGCATGTTCAGAGGGGCTTCATAAGAATGGAATGAAAAGCTTAACATATGAGACCTCTGGGTCTATACTCGCTGGAGTTTATAAGGATGAAGGTGGATCTGATTGAAGCATACAGAATACTGGTTGACTTGTCAGAGTAGATGTTGGAATGATGCTTCCACGGCTAGGAGAGAAAGGACTCAAGGACATAGCCTGAGAGTCAAGAGAAAATCTTTAGAACTTGAACCCAGGTCACTCGAACATTATCTGGGTTTATCGCATCAGAATTCAGTGATAACACCACGAGGCCACTGACTTGCCCAATCCTCCACAGTGTGACTAACATGTGCAGTATGATATGCACTGGGATTTGCCTTCATGTTATCCTTGACTTCCTTCTCAAGATATGGATGATTTTTCTCCGAAATGAAATTCCTCTTCGGTCTTTAGTATCTCCCTAATTGTTTGCCAAATTTCTTCAGCTGTCCTGCCGTTGACTGTTCTTTTCTCCCCCCAGACCACCACAGCCAAATGCTTCCTTAGGCCAGTATAATTATCATTACCTAACACTAAAACTCTCATGTATGACTCAGTCTTCACTCTTTCAATCTGAATGTGAAACTCCAGCATGTTGTGGTTATTCCAAGGCAAATCTCATCCACCAGTCCTTCCTTTTTACATAATATCAAATCTAAATTTGATGAGATGCCCTACAGTATGGAAACAGGCCCTTCGGCCCAACAAGTCCACACCGACCCTCCAAAGAGTAACCCACCGAGTCCCATTTCCCTCTGAGTAATGTACCTAATTCTATGAGCAATTTAGCATAGCCAATTCACCTGACCTGCACATCTTTGGACTGTGGGAGGAAACCCACGCAGACAGTTCCCCGAGGCTGGAATCGAACCTGGAGGCCTGGTGTTGTGCTAACCACCGAACTACCGTGCCGCCCCATTCTCTGGTTGTTTCCATGACATTCTGCTCTCAGAAATAATCTCTCATACACTCTATGGATGTTTATTCAAGGATATCACTGTCAAGTTGATTAATTGAGCCAATTTGCATGTTCAAACCACCCATAGTTACTGTTGTGCCCTGGTTACAAACCCTCACTCTTTTCTACCTCAGAAGTACTTTGGGGGGATAGTGGCTGAAAATTACTCTTTTCAAGCGGTTTCTTCTCTTGCTTTTTATTTGAACTGAGACGGATTTCAAATTTTTTTGGCACAAAACACTTTGCAAAGGTCTGAGTTCCCATTCGCACGAACAAATGTTTATTTTCTTTTCACTAGTTACATTTCACAGTAAATATCGATGATTTAAGGGGACTAAAAGTAGTCATGAGATATTGATAGCAAACAGGGTTGAGGAAAATCCCAAAGAATTATTTTCATATATAAGGAGCGAGGGTAACTAGAGAAATGTTTGGCCCACACAAGGACAAAGGAAGAAAGTTATGCATGGAGTCAGAGAAAATCGGTGAGATTCTTAGCGAATACTTTGCATCTGTATTCACCAAGGAAAGGGACTTGACAGATGTTGAGGTTAGGGATAGATCTCTGAGTACTCTGGTTCAAGTCGACATAAAGAGGGAGGAAGTTTTGAATACTCTAAAAGGTATTAAGGTAGACAAACCCCAAGTCCGGATGGGATCAACCACAGGTTACTGAGGGCTGTGAGTGTGGAAATAACTGGGGCTTTAACATATATCTTTGCAAGATGATTGAACATGGGTGAGGTCCCGGAGGACTGAAGAATTGCTAATATTGTCCCCTAGTTTAAGAAGGATAGCGGGGATAATCCAGGTAATTGTAGACCGGCGAACCTGACATCAGTGGTAGGGAAGCTGCTGGAGAAGATACTGAGGAACTTGAGGAAGGTGTTTTATTAGGTTCCCCATGGTCGACTGATGGAGAAGGTGAAGTCACATGGGGTCCAGGGTGTTCTATCTAGATGGATAGAGAACTGGCTGGGCAACAGGAGACAGAGAGTAATAGTGGAAGGGGATTTCTCAAAATGGAGACCTATGCCAGCAACAGCGATCTGTGCTGGGACCACTGTTGTTTATGATATATATATATCAATGATTTGGAAGAAGGTATCAGTTGCCTGATGAGCAAGTTTGCAGATGACACTAAGATTGTTGGAGTAGCAGATAGTGAAGGGGACTGTCAGCTAATACAGCAGAACATAGATAGGTTGGAGAGATGGGCACAGAAGTGGCAGATGGAGTTCAATCTGTGCAAATGCGAGGTGATGCATTTTGAAAGAACCAGTTCAAGAGTTAACAGCATAGTAAACAGAAAAGTCCTGGGGAAAATTGACTTACAGCGAGATCTGAGTGTTTGGGTCCATTGTTTCCTGAAGGTGTCAACACAGGTCAGTAAAGGGTCAAAGCAGCATATGCCATGCTTTCCTTCATTGGATCAGGTGTTGAATACAAGCGCTGGCAGGTCATGTTACAGTTGCATAGGACTTTGGTTTGGCCACATTTGAAATACTGCATATAGTTCGGGTCAACACATTAACAAAAGGATGTGGATGCTTTGAATAGGGTACAGAGTCGGTTCACCAGGATGCTGCCTGTGTTGGACGGTGCTGGTTATGAAGAAAGATTGAGTAGATTAGGACTATTTTCATTACAAAGTCGAAGGTTTAGGTCTACAAAATCAAGACAGATATACACAGGGTGAATAGCAAGAAGTTTTTCCCCAGATTGTGGAACTCAATTACTCGGGGTCATGAGTTCAAAGTAAGAGGGAAAAGGTTTAGGGCAGATATATGTGGGATGTTCTTTACACATAGGGCAGATGCAGCCTGGAACTTGTGGCCAGCGGAGGTGGTAGGGGCAGGAATGATAGCGTTATCTAAGATGTACTTAGACAGAAACATGAATGGGCAGGGAGCAGAGGGATACAGACCCTTAGAAAATAGGTGGCAGGTTTAGAAAATAGGAGGATCTGGATCAGCACAGGCTAGGAGGGCCGAAGGATCTGTTCCTGTGTTGAAATGTTCTTCGTTCTTTATCATTCATTCTAAAAATAGCAAGTTTTCAACTTATTGTATGCTACAATTTAATAATGTAAACGATTTATTTATTTGATAGTGCATGTCAAATTATTGTCATTTCTAAATTACATTCACAGGGTCAAAGCGATGTACAGCATGGAAACAGACCCTTCGGTCCAACTTGTCCATGCCGATCAGATATCCCAACCCAATCTAGTCGCACCTGCTAGCACTCAACCCATATCCCTCTCAACACTTTCTATTCATATACCCATCCAGACGCCATCTGAATGTTGCAATTGGACTAACCACCACCACTTCCTCTGGCAGTTCACTCCACGCACGTACAACCCTCTGAGTGAAACAAATGCCCCTTACATCTCTTTTACATTTTTCCCTTCCTAACCGAAACCTATGCCCTCTAGTTCTAGACTCCCCCACCCCAGGGAAAACACCTCGTCTATTTACCCTATCCATGTCTCTCATGATTATTTAAACCTCTATAAGGTCATCCCTCAATCTCCAGCGTTCCAGGGAATACAGCCCCAGCCTGTTCAACCTCCAGCTATAGCTCAAACCCTCCAACCTTGGCAACGTGCACGTAAATCTTTTCTGAATCCTTTCAAGTTTCACCTGATCGATCAGGTCCTGGGGATTTTTGCATCATCATGTTTTTCAAGACATCCAGCACTTCTTCCTCTGTAATATGGACATTTTTCATGATATCACCATCTATTTATCCGTATATCTACATCTCCCATGTCCTTCTCCTGAGTATACACTGATACAAAATGCTCGTTTAGTATCTCTCCCATCTCCTGCGGCTCCACACAAAGGCCACCTTGCTGATCTTTGAGGGCTCTTTTCTCTCCCTGTTTACCCTTGTGTTCTCAATGTATTTGTAAAATCCTTTGGATTCTCCTTAACTCTATTTGCCAAATCTATCTCATGTCCCTTTTTTGCCTTCCTGATTTCCCTCTTTAGAATACTCCTCCTGCTTTTATACTCTTCTAAGGATTCACTCGATCTATCCTGTTTGTACCTGTCATATCCTTCTTATTCTTAACCAGCCCCTCAATGTCTTTAGTCATTCAGCACTCTCTATACCTACCAGCCTTTCCTTTTACCCTAACAAGAATATACTGTCTCTGGACTCCGGCTATCTAATGTCTGAAGGCTTCCCATTTTCTAGCCGTCTGCTTCCCTGCGATCATTTGCCGCCAACAGTTTTTGAAAGATTTTGCCTAATACCGTCAAAATTGACCTTCTTCCAATTTAGAACTTCAACTTTTAGATCTAGTCTATCCTTTTCCATCATTGTTTTAAAACTAATAGAATTGTTGGCAAATAACTGAAGCTGACACATTTCAGGTGAGAAATTAAATCGATTGAGTATATTTAAATGTTATAATTCTATTTGATTGTTCAATCAAATGCTCACTCTGAGTATTCAATCTGTCAGATGTCAACTATTTTGCAAATGATAGCGCGACAATATAAGCATTTGAATACTGAGATTCAATGTGTAATTGTGATCACCAGCATAGTCAGACAACATGTTCTTTTTCGATACAAAACAAAATGTGCATTCTTTACTTTTGCATAATAAAAGGTCATTCGGTGTTTATATTTTAATTCCATCAACATAGAATCAATTTTATTGTTTTCTGAGATGGTGCAGATATTGTTCAGTTGAATAATTGTATTTCATACCTTATTATTGCACAATTCACAAACATGGCAAACTCCTGATTATTGTGCAGGTCAGTAAACCCATCACTTTGCATCATGACCGACATTAAATGTGGATTCCAAAAGGGTGAATTCGTGTACAGTGTTATTGGACCTCACAGCTGCATGTAGCACTCAGAGAGACACTGGCCTGGCCCTGAATCTGTGAAGAGAGTTTCCAACCTGGGTCAGGGCAGTCATTCAAACATTCCCTCACAGAGAATCATTTGGAATCCACCTTGAGCAGGAGGAAACTAGCCAAGAGGCTATCACTGTTCTCAGTGTAGGTATAAATGCTGTCTAAATTAGATACCAATGACTGACCAGGAACCATGCCTTTTAAATTCAACCTCAGTCAGAGCCTGGCCCAGGGAGCAGATGTATGGACATGGAGTGTCAGAATCACATCGCACAAGTTACTTATGGTGATGACATCTGGTATGTCCCCCAGACTCCATACATCTGCCCCCTGGACCAGACACTGGGTGAGAACCTTCACAATTGACAGTCTATTGCAGCATCTTGTGTCTCACAGTGATCCCTCTGAAACTATATCCAATAAATGTACCTTCACATTCAACAGTATCAAAATAAAATTATATATGCCTGTGCATACTCAGATACTAAATTATAGGTCACCCAGCAGAATGCATCTGAAGAAAGCAGGAACAAATGGGAAGCCAAAAATCGTTTTAATAACTCAACTTGGTGGATTTTGTCTGGTCGTGGTAACCACACATATTGTGCTGACACTCAGGTGAATGTAACAATGCACATCAAAACTGGACCTCTTGGCCTAATGCCCCTCCCCACCTTCCTGACCTCACACACCTCACGCCCTCACACATTCAACAACTGATGAGAATCCACAAGCTGAGTGAAACTTGGAACATAGAACTGTACAGCACAGTGCAGGCACTTCAGCTCTCAATGTTTTGGCAGCCTTTTATCCTACTCTACGATCAGACTAACCTCCATAACCTTCATTGCACTAACTTTCGTGTGCCTATCCAGGAATCTTCTTAAATATCTCTATTGTATCTGACTCTACAATCACCGCTGGAGGAAAGCCCTAGCTGCTCAAACTTTCATTGTAAGACATGCCCTCCAGTTCAGGCAGCACCCTGTTAAGTCTCCTCTGTGCACTCTCTGAGGCTTCCACGTGTTTCCTATAATGAGGCAACCAGAACTGAACATAATATTCCAAGTATAGTTGAACCACAGATTTATAGAGCGAAGAAATAACGTCGCTGCTCTTAAACTCAATCCCCCTCATAATGAAAGACAACACACCGTATTCCTTCTGAACAACCAAATCAATTTGGGTGGCAACTTTGAGAGATCTATGGACAATGAACCCAAGTTCCCTCTGTCACTCCACACTGCCAAGAGTTCTGCCTTTAACCCAGTATTCTTTATGCAAATGCAACCTTCCAAAATAAATTGCTTCACGCTTTTTAAGGTTGAACTCTAGGTGCCACTTATCAGCCCAGCTCTGCATCCTGTCAGTATCCTGTTGCAACCTACAATAGCCCTCTACACCATCCACAACCCGACCAACCTTCGTGTCATCGGCAAACGTACTAACCTACTTTTCCACTTCCTCATCAAAGTAATTTATAAAAATCAAAAATAGCACAAGTCCCAGAGCCGATCCCTGTGGAACACGACTGGTCACTGAGCTCCAGGCTGAATACTTTCCATCTGCTACCATCTTCTGACTTCTGTGGGCCAGCCACACCCGTATCCACAGAGCCAAATTTCTCTGCTCCCCATGCTTCCGTACCTTCTGAATGAGCCTACAATGGGGAATGCCTTGCTAAAATTCTTGTTGACCACATCTACTGGTCTACCTTCATCAATGTGTTTTTTACATCTTCAAAGAATTCAATAAGGTTTCTGACGGATGACCTCCTCGTCACAAAGCCATGCTGACTATCTGTAATCAAACTGTTGTTTACTAAGTAATTGTAAATACTGTCTCTCAGAAACGTCTGCAATACTTTGCCCACCACTGATTTAAGACTCACTGTTCGGTCATTTCCAGAGTTATCCCTATTGCCTTTCCCGAACAAGGGAATAACATTTGTCACCCTCCAAACATCTGGCTGGCAATGCTCCAGTGGACAGTGAGGATGCAAAGATCATCGCCAAAGGCACGCCAATCTCTCCCGTCACTTCCTGGAGTAACCTAAGGTAACCCCATCTGGCCTAGGGGATTTATCTATTCTTATGTTTGTAATTCATTCAATCAGTGTGTACTTCCCTTCAACTTTTCTACACCCTGACCAACCAACTGATTGACTGCTTTCCATTTCAGTGCAATATACAGTGCTGCCTTCCCAGTAAATACAGTTCACAACATTCTGGGAATCATGGAATGAAAAAAATAAAGGAATGCACCAATGCTTTCCTGATGAAGAGTTTACGACTGAAACATCGACTCTCCTACCCCTCGGATGCTGCCTGACCTGCTGTACTTTTCTAGCACCACACTTTTTGATTTTGATCTCCATCAACTGCAGTCCTCACTTTCTCCATTACTGAGGGTTTTCCCCTCTGCACACTGAGTAGGCAATTAACCATCAGAAACTCATTGTATGTGGAGCTGACTGCTCAGTTCTCGAAAGTTGCACTTGATGAATACATTTTTTTAAAAAAGAAATTACAATTCCGCAGATACTCATTCAGTGCCAGAGTTAGAAATGTGGTTCATGGTTTCAGCAGCTTGATATCAAACAGGAAATGACTGAAGAACTCTGAGGTACAGGGTATTCCAGGTATTATATTGCAGCTTACATTAATGCTGGGAGTATTTTTAGACAGGCTGACAGATGTGATAAGGGAATGAGTTGACATGTGGAGGTGTGACGTTTTTACCATCACAGAGGCGCATTTGAGGGAGTTCAGGGCGAACAACTCAATATTCTGTTGTACTGGAACTATAGACAGGACAGGGCAGGGTGTTAAAGATGAGGTGGTGTTGCTTTATTAATTAACAAGTCAGTTACTGGTGAAAGGATGGACAATATCTTGGAAGGGTCTTCAAATAAGGCTTTGAGGGTCGAGATTTGAATCAAAATGATGACACACACACTGCTTTTTAAAGCACACTTTAGCTTACAGTGTGTAAACAGGGCCTTCTGACCAACAAGTCCACACAGACCCTCTGAATAGCAACATTAAGATTGACAAGTCGCCAGGCCCGGATCAGATTTGTCCTCGGCTGCTTTGTAAAATGAGAAACGTGATTGCGAAGATATTTGCATCCTTGGTCTCCACTGGAGTCGTTCCTGAGGACTGGAGAGAGGCAAATGTAATTCCTCTCTTCAGGAAAGGAAATAGGGAATTCCCGAACAATGACAGTCCAGTAAGTCTCACGTCTGTTGTCTGCAAGGTGTGAGAAAGGATTCTGAGGGATAGAATTTATGACCATCTGGAAATGCATGGCTTGATTAAATGCAGTCAACACGGCTTCGTGAGGAGCAGGTCATGATGAGGGTCGAGCTGTGGATGTGGTGTATACGGACTTCAGCAAGGCATTTGATAAGGTTCCCCATGGTAGGCTCATTCAGAAGGTCAGGAGGAATGGGACACAGGGAAACTTAGCTGTCTGGATACAGAATTGGCTGGACTACAGAAGACAGTGAGTGGTAGTAGAAGGAAAATATTCTGCCTGGACGTCAGTGGTGAGTGGTGTTCCACAGGGCTCCGTCCTTGGGTCTCCATTGTTTGTCATTTTAATTAATGACTTGGATGAGGGGATTGAAGGATGGTTCAGCAAGTTTGCAGACGACACAAAGGTTGGATGTGTCGTTGACAGTATAGAGGGCTGATGTCGGCTTCAGGGGGATATTGACAGGATGCAGAGATCGGCTGAGAGGTGGAAGATGGAGTTCAGCCTGGATAAATGCGAGGTGATTCATTTTGGAAGGTCAAATTTGAAAGCTGAGTACTGGATTAAGGATAGGATTCTTGGCAATGTGGAGGAATGGAGAGATCTTGGTCGGCAGGTACAAGGATCCCTTAAAATGGCCAGCCAAGTGAACAGGATTGTTAAGAAAGCATATGGTGTTTTGGCTTTCATTAACAGGGGGATTGTGTTTAAGAGTTGTGAGATCTTCTTGCAGCTCTATAAAACTTTGGTTAGACCGCACTTGGAATACTGCGTCCAGTTCTGGTCGCCCTATTATAGGAAAGATGTGAATGCTTTGGAGAGGATTCAGAGGAGGTTTACCAGCATGCTGCCTGGAATGGAGAGCTTATCTTATGAAGAGAGGTTGACTGAGCACGGACTTTTTTCATTGGAGAAAGGGAGGAGAAGAGGGGACCTAATTGAGGTATACAAGATAATGACAAGCATAGATAGAGTCGAAACCCAGAGACTATTTCCCTGGCCAGAAATGTCTAAAACGAGGTGTCATAGTTTTAAGCTGGTTGGAGGAAAGTATAGAGGGGATGTCAGAGGCGGGTTCTTTACACAGAGAGTTGCGAGAGCATGGAATGCGTTGCCAGCAGGAGTTGTGGAAGCAAGGTCCTTGGGGACAATTAAGAGACTACTGGACATGCATATGGTCTCAGAAATTTGATGGTGCATACATGAGGATCAATGGTCGGCACAACATCGTGGGCTGAAGGGCCTGTTCTGTGCTGTACTGTTCTATGTTCTATTTTCAAAGTCCTTGCACTTAATAATAACTTGGTCTTGGGTGTGGAACTGAGGCCCATCATTTCAATGCTCCATACTGTGAGTTGTGCACTGTTTTCACCATATTGTTATAAAGATGAACTGAA